>NC_137456.1:181402727-182002727 GCF_964235325.1 Thermobia domestica
TGTTATGACAACCTCGTTCATTCTACCTCACGCTGCTTGATTTTTTATTTCGGGGATACGTATGAAACTCCGGCCACGACAGTCGAAGAACTTGTAGCTCGATGTAATATAGCTGCGGCAATCATCTACGAAATTTCAGATGTGCTTGATCACACGCGGAAAAATTTGCTTCGCCGATGTCATATTTGCAATGCGGTCAACGGTCGACAATATCAGACTGTGAACTGTTATTTTTCATAGCTGTCTCGTGTACACATACTGCATTGCACAAATACTGTACAAGGTACCTCTGAGTATTTCAGTTATCCTACCTTCTCCGAAACAGAATAAATCGATAATTTGAAATTGTATTTCTTTCCTTCCTTGTGCAACACGCGCAAAACCTTGAGTATCGTCGAGTTTCATTCCTTCTGTACTCGTAGTTATTATCTTCCACGAATTTACGCATTACGGGGAGGAAATCTTTTAATCTAGCTTACTTTGGCTCAAATTATATTCACATAATTTGTGGGAATCACTGTTGTTATGTGAAGAATCCCTTATACTCTAGTTCATCGTACATGATCTTTTGCCCCTGACTGTCTTATGCACAGTCGTTATAAACCTACTCTGGATCAAAGTTATTTTTTTCTCATTTTTACACACTCTTAAGTTGAACAGGAAGCCGTTGATTGATCATCCGTTACCATTGGCATAGAAGTTATAATTATGATAAGCTAAAGACTTCGTTTCATTTAAATTCTTCTTCCGAGTCCAGAAATCACCTCCAGACGTTCATTACATTAATTAAGTTACACACTATATATATAATGATAAAAAATAATACCGATATTAGTGTCGATGAAATAGTATTTGGAGTCACTCAGACGAACAGTAACACTCCCGATGCAGTTTAAATCCATACTCAGATTCCATTGCCCTTTATGCTCAAAATGAAACTATTCTCCCCGTGCGAAGAACGGGTATTCTGTTAATAATTTATTATTAAACATCACACCATAAAATACAAAATGTATCACGTAATGTACACATTATACTGTTACTTGCTTAATGTATAAATGGAGGATGAAGGACTATTATTGGATCAAAAGATCCAATATATTTCAGACAATAAATTTCTTGTAGGCTTTATATCTGGAGAACAACATATAGTGTACCCAAACCTAAACTATGACTGAACTCAGTATGATGTGCTTAGTGCCTGAATAAAACGAAAGCTCGATTTAGGGGCCATTCAAAAATTCTGTTGCCCTTGATCCAAAAAATCTAATATATTTCATTCAATAATAAAAAAAAATCTTGTACGTCTTATATCTGAAGAACTACATATAGTGCAGCCAAACCAAAACTATCACTTAACTCAGCATGATGTGCTTATTCCGAAAGTAATACGAAACCTTGATTTAGTGACCGTCCAAACGTTTGTAGCCCCTGATCCAAAAAGTCCAATATATTTCATTCAATCAATAATTTTATTGTATGTCTTATATATGGAGAACTACATATAGTGTAACCCAACCCAAGATATCACTTAACTCAGTGTGATATGCTTATTGCGTAAAAAATATGAAAAGTCGATTTAGGGACCGTCCAAAAGTTTTGTGGCCCGTTATAAAAAAAAATCCAAAATATTTAATTAATCGAAATTTTTCTTGTACTCCTTATACCTGGAGAACTACATATCTGGAGAAAACTCGATTTAGAGACCGTTCGAATATTTTATGGTAACTGATCCAAAAATTAATATTAGCCAAGATCATAATACTTTGATCCATTTTTTAGATCATTCCTAAAATTCTTGTTTTTATCCAATCTTTCTTTTAAACAGTATCACTCTCTTTGTTCTCAATTTGAAATTTATCAAGCAATTATAAAGCGTTGCTTATTATCCAATTTGTATTCGGTGTAGAGCTTCAATTTTCTCAAAGTTTCAAATATGATAAAAAAATATGATTTACTATCGGAATTCGTGTCAGGTATTATTATTACTTTTATTGGTGTTTTCCTTTCTTTCAATTGTTAAAACAAGAAACTACCTTGCACTGTCATAAAATATGTGCTCTTTTCCAATAGCATAATAAGTGCTCATATAATTTTGAACTTTAAAATTAAGGATTGAATCAGTACAAGAAGTACAATTTGGATAACGAATGACTTATAATTGATGTTTAGTGGCGTACTGAAGTAAAGGGATTAAGGACTTTGAAACCCCCCTTGAGCAAGGTATTATGCAAAATTAAGCACGTTTATCATATTAGCACGTTTATATATATAAACACTTGATATTATATAAACTTGTGTTCCTAAAGCCCCTGAACCCCCTAAACATTTGCGTAGAGTACTGATTGTGTTTCTCTTATTATTTTAACCGTTTTATGCTTTGAACGAAATTTGAAGTGCAGGAACCCTGTGAAGGTGACCACCTTTACTATAAAAATTTCTTTAATGGCTCTTAGTTTTTCTTCAAAACAATCAATAACGAACGAAAAATAAATGATTGAGTTTGATTTTAAATCGAAATTTGAAATACCACCAAAAAGTTGGCCCACCCAACCTTATTTTGTAAATGACTCTTAATAATTTTCAAAACAAACTATTTCCTCTTCAAACCAATCAATAAGAAAGGAAAACATGTTATTAGCTTGAGTATTGAATCGATATTTAAAAGCAGAAAAAACAGTATGAAGTTGACCACCAAATGTATCCTGGAAATAGATATATTTTACTGGTTGTTTTGAAACAAGTGATTTTTTCTTCAAAATAAGCAAACCGCCCCGAAACAAATCACCTTCATCAACATTATTTCTTAATTATATTCTTATGTTTTTCGAATCAAATTACTTTTCTTCCAAACAAGCAACAACAAATCCATATCAAACGATTGATTTTGGTCTTGAATCGAAATTTGTAAGTAAAGGAATCAGGTTGAATTTGATCACATTCTAAATTTATTTTGTAAATCTCTTTCTCTATTTTTTCGAAACAAGCGATTTGCTCTTAAAAACAACCAATAAGAAACGCTCGGCTTCGGTTTTGATTCGAGACTTTAAAGTGGAGCCAATATGAAATTCCATCACCCATTTCTCTTGAAAAGACTCTTTATGTTTTTCGAAACAGACTATTCTTTTTCAAAATAATTAGTAGCATACGCACATCAAACAATTGATTTTGATTTTCAATCAAAATTTTAAGTGGAGGAACAAGGGTAAATTTGGCCACATATACCAACTTTATTTTGTAAACATCTCTTTATGTTTTAAGAAAGATACGATTTTTACTATTTTTCTTCAAAAAAGTCAATAACAAACGAAAAACAAATGATTGGCTTCCGATTTCAATTCGAAATTTGAAAGGAGGCAACTTAACATAGGTGCATTGCTTCGCTTAAAAAAAAATCCAAACGCAAATTCTAAGCCTACAGTTTTAAAATTGCAGTTACATGTACATACTTCAACTTAGTATACATAAAAAATTACAGCATTATAAAAATATCAGACAAATAATATTATTTATTCGGTATTGAAAACCTCGAATCAACTATTGGAGTTATTTAGCGTATTTTTTTTAATATCACAAAATTAAAGGTGTATTTATTACGGCATGGATATATTACGCACAATATTTTTATACAATTTGTATATATATATATATATATATATATATATATATATATATATATATATATATATATATATATATATATATATATATATATTAAAATAGACCATTATAATTATTTATCCTTACAATTTTTTATATCCACAAATTCAAGGTGAGGGATATGCGATATTGATATTTTCAGAAAGTGTTGACCACCCTACAGAATGTCGATCCTGTGCCGTGTCGATCCTGTGCCGTGTCGATCCTATGCCGTGTCGGTCCTGTGCCGTGTCGATCCTGTGCCGTTTCGGTCCTATGCCGTGTCGGCCCTGTGCCGTTTCGGTCCTATGCCGTGTCGATCCTACGCCGTTTCGTTCCTATGCCGTTTCGATCGTATGACGGTTCTCTCCTATATATCCTTGAGAAAATAATTGTTACTTAATATTGCGTAATTATAAAATAATGTATTTTTTATTATTTCGATCGTATGAAAGTTCTGCTGTCGATCCTATGCCGTGTCGATCCTGTGCCGTTTCGGTTCTGTGCCGTGTCGATCCTATGCCGTGTCGATCCTACGCCGTGTCGATCCTATGCCGTGTCGATCCTACGCCGTGTCGATCCTATGCCGTGTCGATCCTACGACGTGTCGGTCCTGTGCATGTAACCCAAATAATACTGCATATATGACACCCACATCCCTCAGTAAAACCAACGACAAAATTTCACCTCTCCCAACAATTCCAACAACAAGAAACACAAGGGGTTAAAAAAAGGATCAGGCAAATTTTTATCCCCCTGCACATTATTCATACTAACGTATATAAGTAAAAGTTTATTACATACATCACACCTACATCCCTCACTAAATCCAACAACAAAACTTCACCTCCCCCAACAATTCCAACAATGAGAAACAGAAGGGGATAAACCTGTCCCGGGAAATTTTTACCCCCTGCCATGTTATTCATACTAGCATATACGTAAGAGTTCACCACATATAAGACACATACATCCCTCAGTGAAACCAACAAAAAAATTTTACCTCCCCAATAATTCCAACAAAGAGAAACACAAGGGGGGTAAAAATGTTCCGGGAAATTTTTACCCCTCTGCCATATTTTCATACTAGCGTTTATAGTTAAAATTTTACTACATATATGACGCCTACATCCCTCACTAAAAACACAACAAAATTTCACCTACCTCAACAATTACAACAATGAAAAACACAAGGAAAGTAAAACTGTCTCGGGTAATTTTTATCCCTGCCATATTATTGATACTAGCGTACATAGGTAAGAGTTTGCTGCATATAATGGCACCTTCATCCCTCGCCGAAACCAGCAACAAAAATTTCACCTCTCCCAACAATTCCAACAATGAGAAACACAAAGGGGTAAAACTGTCCCGGGAAATTTTTACAACCTGCCATATTACTCATACTAGCATACCTAGGTAAAAGTTTATTACATATATGACACCTACATTCCTCACTAAAACCAACCACAAAATTTCACCTCCCATACAATTCGAACAATGACAAAACACAAGGTGGGTAAAACTGTGCTCTGAAATTTTTACCCCCAGCCATATTATTCATAATACCGTACATAGGTAAAAGCTTACTACATATAGGACACCTACATACCTTACTGAAACTAACAAGAAAATTTCACCTCCCCAACGATTCCAACAATGAGAAACACAAAGGGGGTAAAACTGTCCCGAGAAATTTCTACCCACCTGCCATATTATTCATACCAGCGTACTTAACGTAAAAGCTTACTATATATATGAAACCTACATCCCTCACTTAAAGCAAAAACAAAATCTCACCTCCCCTAACAATTCCAACTATGAAAAACAGAAAGAAGGTAAAAATATCCTGGGAAATCATTACCCCCTGCCATGTTTTTCATACTAGCGTACATAGGTAAAAGTTTACCATATATGACATCTACATCCCTTACTTAAACCAACAACAACATTTCACCTCCCCCAACAATTCCTACAATGAGAAAGGCAAGGGGGTTAAAATTATGCATGGAAATTTTTTCCTCTTCTATATTATTCATATTAAATTAGATAAGTAAAAGTTTAATACATATATGACACTTACATCCCTCACAAAAACCAACAACAAAATTTCTCCTCCCTTAACAATTCCAACAATGAGAGACACAAGGGGTTAAAACTGTCCCGGGAAATTTTTACCCCCTGCCATATTATTCATACTAGCGTACATAGATAAAAGTTCACTACATATAGGACACCTACATCCATTACTAAAATCAACAACAAACTTTCACCTCTACAACGATTCCAACAAAGAGAAACACGACGTGGGTAAAACTGTCCGGAGAAATTTTTACACCCTGCCATATTATTCCTACTAGTGTACGTACGTAAAAGTTTACAACATGTATGACACCTACATCTCTCAGTAAAACAAACAACAAAATTTCAGTTCCCCAACAATCCTACAATGAGAAACAAAAAAGGGGGTAAAACTGTCCCGGGTATTTTTACATCCTTGCCATATTATTCATACTACCGTACATAGGTTAAAAATTACTACATTTATCACACATACATTTCTCACTAAAACCAAAAACAAAATTTCACCTCCGCAAACAATTCCGACAATTAGACACACGGGTGGGGACAAAACTTCCTGAGAAATTTTTACCCCCTTTTATATTATTCATACTAGCCTACATACGTAAAACTAATGTAAAACTTTACTATATATATGACACCTACACCCGTTACTAAAATCAATAACAAAATTTCACCTTCCCCAACAATTCCAACGATCGGAAACACAAAGGGGGTAAAAAATGACTACGCAAAGTTTTACCCCCTGCCATGTTATTAATACTAGCTTACATAGGTAAAAGTTTACTACATATCTGACACCTATATCCCTCACTAAAACATACAACAAAACTTTACCTCCCCCAACAATTCCTACACTGAGAAACAAAAGGGGTGTTAAACTCTCCCCGCAAATATTTACCCTCTGCCATGTTATTCATACTAGCATACATATGTAAAAGTTTACTACATATATGACACATATATCCCTTTCTAAAACCAACAAGAAAATTTCACCTTCCCCAACAATTCCTACAATGAGAAACACAAGGGCGGTAAAAATGCCGCGTTAAATTTTTAGCCCCCTGCTATATTATTCATACTAGCGTGCATAGGTAAACGTTTACTAGACATATGACACCTACTTCTTTCACTAAAACAAGCAACAAAATTACACCTCCCCCGAAAATTCCAACATTGAGAAACATGAGGAAGGTAAAACTCTCCTACGAAATTTTTTCCTCCCTCCCATATTATTCATACTACAATACATAGTTAAAAGTTTACTACATATATGACACCTACATCCTCCACTAAAACCAACAACAAAAATTCACCTTCCCCAACAATTACAACAATGAGAAACACAAGGAATGTAAAACTGTCTCGGGAAATTTTCACCCCCCTGCCATATTATTCATACTAGCGTAGAGAGGTAAAAGTTTACTACATATATGACACCTACACCTCTCACTAAATCCAACAACAAATATTCACATCCCCCAACAATTCCAACAGTGAGAAACACAAGGGGGATAAAACTGTCCAGGGAAATTTTCACCCTCCTACCACATTATTCATGCTAGCGTACATAGGCAAAAGTTTACTACATATATGACACATACATCTCTCAATAAAACCAGCAACAAAATATCACATCCCCCAACAATTCCAACAATGATAAAAGCAAGGAGGGTCAAACTGTCACGGTAAATTTTCACCCTCCAACCATATTATTCATACTAGCGTACATAGGTAAAAGTTTACTACATATATTATACCTAAATCTTTCACTAAAACTATTAACAAATTTTCACCTCCCCCAACAATTACAACAATCAGAAACACAAGGAGGTTAAACTGTTCCAGAATTTTTTTTTACCTTCCTTTCATATTATTCATACCAGCGTACATAGGTATAAGTTTACTATATATGGCACTTAAATCTCTCACTAAAACATAAAAAAAATCACCTCCCCTAACAATTCCTACAATGAGAAACACAAGGGCGGTAAAACTGCCCCGTGATATTTTTACCCCCTGCCATATCATTCATACTAGCGTACATAGGTAATAGTTTACTACATATATACCTACATCCCTCACTAAGGCAACAACAAAATTTCCCCTCCCCCAACAATTCCAACAATGAGAAACACAAGGGAGTAAAAAATGGCCAGGCAAATTTTTACCCCCTGCCACATTGTTCACACTAGCGTACATAAGTAAATGTTTTCTACAGACGTCACACCTACATCCCTTGCTAAATTCAACAACAAAATTTCACTTCCCGCAACAATTGGAGCAATAAGAAATACAAGTTGGGGTAAAACTGTCCCAGCAATATTCTACCCCCCTGCCATATTATTGATACTACTTACATAGGTAAAAAAAATACAACATATATGAAACCTACATCTCTCACTAAACTCCGCAACAAAATTTCATCTCCCCCAACAATTATAACAATGAGAAACACAAAGGGAGTAAAAAAAATGGCCAGGCAATTTTTACCTCCTGCCACATTATTCATACTAGTGTACATAGGTAAAATTTTACTACATACATGACACCGACATCCCTTACTAAAACCAACTACAAAGTTTCACCTACCCCAAGAATTCCAACAATGAGAAACAAAAGGGGGGTAAAACTGTTCCGGGAATTTTTTATCCTCTGCCATATCATTCATGCTATCGTACATACGTAAAAGTTTACTGCATATATGACACCTACATCCCTCACTTTAAAAAAGCAACAGAATTTCAACTCCCCGAATAATTCGGACAATGAGAAAGACAAGGGGGTAAAAGTTTCACGGGAAATTTTATATGTTGCTTGACATATTTGTCATTATACCGTACATCATACTACCGGGTTCCATTTAGTTGTAGTGCGACATGTTCAAATTTAAATTTTACTAACTCAGAATTATGTTCATCTTTTGTACATTTAGGTCAACCCAAGAGAAACTATTTTACCATTGAAATTAGGAAAGGTGTTTTAGATGTATTTCAATATTTGACCCACTGCGATCACCTGTATTGTGACATCTTTAAATTTTAATTCTTACTAACTCCTAATTTGTCCAATCTTTGTAAATTTTTGTCCACCCGATAAAAAAAGTTCTGCTTTCAAAGTATCGATGTAAGGTCGTTTCAAATTTGGGCCATTTTTGTCACCTATAATGCTACATCTCCAAATTCGATGCCCATGAACTTCGCAGGCGATCAATGTTAGTGCTTTGTTAGTGCCGTTAACCCCATCGTTAGTGCTGCAAAGACAATATCTCAATTTTTAAGTCATCTTGGCCTGCTATCGTCATACCAACAGATTAAAGTATCAAAATCACCCCATAAATGAAATTACTGGTCCAAGCAGCGTTAGCGCTCTTTAGTGCATATACATTAAAGTTTTGTGCTTCTACATATGTATGCTGTTTTTAGGGTAGCAAAATGGTCTCGTTTTATGATGCTGGCAGGCCACCTATGGCATACCACGATTTCGACCTCATATATCGTTAGTGCTCAGTTAGTGCTCTTTAGTGCCGCATATCCCATCGTTATTGCTTGAAAGACAATGTAAATATATGTATTAAAAATTTTCATTTAGCCCACCTAACTTTAGGTCAACAGGGTGCACGGAAATTATAGCAGACCACAAGCTCTATTTCAGTCATCGTTATTAGATCGTTAATGGTCGTTAGTGCGCATGTCTCATCGCTAGTGCTCCATAAATAATGCCTAAATTTTTGAAGAAACTCTTTTGGGCCTGCTAACTCATGCCAGCCGACCAGAGAAGAAACCTACTCCATAGCACAATTTCGAATACTCCCGTGATTAGTGCTTCGTTAATGCTCGCTAGTGATGCATATTCCATCGCTAATGCTCTACAGATAACGGCTACTTTTTAAAAGAAGCTATTAATGGCCCGCTAATTTCATGCCGACAGAACAGGGGTGACACTTACGACAAACAACAATTTCGATTTCACTCATCTTTAGTGCTCTGGTAGTGGTCGTTAGTCTTGCATGTTCCATCATTAGTGCTCTGTAGTTAACTCGTTCATTAAAAAAAAAAAAAAAAACTGTTATTGGCCTGCTAATTTCGTGCCACAGGTCAAACACAATACCGACGCCAGACCACAATTTCGATTTCCCAAGTCTTGGGTGCTTCGTTAGTACTCTTCAGTACCCCATATTCAATAGTTAATACACTGCAAATAACGCTTATATTTTTATAAAGGTCATTTCCGGCCTGCGAACTACATGCAAACATGGAAGAAGAGATACCTACAAAAGACAACATTTTCTATTTCACACGTCGTTAGTTCTCGTTATTGCCGCATATCCCCTCGTTACTGCTCTAGAGATAACGCGTTTATGTTTTAAAGTCCATTAGTGGCCAGGCAGCTTCATGCCGCAGGCCGGGTGCAATATCAGACAAGACCACAATTATGATTTCACACATCGTTAGAGCTTCGATACTGTTGTAAATCCCTTCTTTAATGCACTATAAATAACCCTCACTTTTTTCTAAAAATAAATAAATAAAAGTGATTACTATTGGCCTGCTAACTTCATTCCACCTTCTGCAGAGGACCACCGCAATTTTGATTACACACCGTCAGTTCTTGGTTATTCCTCATTTGTGTCACAAATTCCATTGTTAGATTTCTGGGAATAACTCCAACTTATTAAAAGAATGTATTTAGCTGCTACTGTCATGACAATTCCTGGCAAACAACCTACGGCACACCTCGATTTCGGTTACATATATCGTTATATGCGTAACGTTAGGCCTACATTCAATCGAAATTGTGGTCCGCCGCAGGAGGCTTGCCACCTCTATTACTATTAAGTTAGCTGACCAATATACTATTTTAATAAGTTGACGCAATAGATGGAGCACTGACGATGGAATTTGCAACACTAAGGAGCAGTAACCAAATACGATATATAAAATCAAAAATATCCGATGTAGGTAGAATGCCAGCCCCGTCCAAATGAAGTTGGAAAGCTAATAATGATTTTTTTCTAAAATGTAGGCGTCATCGGCGGGGCACTTGGGATGAGATGCATCACCAACGAGCACTAACGAAGCATTAACGATGTGTGAAATCGAAATCTGCTCTGTCGTAGGTGTTATGCCTGCCTGCCATTTGACAAGAAATTAGTAGGCCATTTATGATTTTTTTAAACAGGTATTTTCTGTGGAGCACTAACGACTAAAGTTGCGGAACTAACGAGCACTAACGAACCACTAACGATATGTGAAATTGAAAAATGTTATCTGGAGTAGGTGTCGTGCCAGTTCTGTTGACAGGAAGTTAGAAGATCAATTATGTTTTTTTTTATAAAAAAAAATAGGCATTGCATGTGAGTACTAATGATGGTATATGCGGCATATCAAAGCAGTAACGACCTAGCTGTAGCCGTTATTTATGGAGCAGTAACGATGCAATATGCTGAACTAACAACTACTAACGAAGCACTAACGACGGCTGTAAATGAAATTGTGATTAGCCGCAGGTTTCGTTTCTGGTCTGTTGTAACGAAGTTACCAGAGATAGAATGGTTTCTACGGAAATGTGTCGAGCACTAATGATATGATATACAACATTAACGAGTACTAACGAAGCACTAATGATAGATAAAATTAAAATTGTAGTCTGCTGTAGGTTTCGTGCGTTGCGTTAGGCATGAAACTAGGAAGGGAAATTGGATATTTGACATGTAGGCGTTATATGTGGAGCATTAACTATGACATGTTCAGTACTAACGAGCATTAATGACGAGTGTAATAAAAATTGTTGTCTACCGTAGACTTCGTCGCTGGTCTGCTGGCATGAAGTTAGTAGGACAAAAATGGCTTTCTTGAAAAATGTATCCGTTATCTTTGAAGTACAAACGGTAAAATATGCGATACTAACGAGCACTAATTAAGTACTAATTAAAAATCTAATCCAAATTGTGGTCTGCTGTAGATTTCGTCCTTGATCTCCTGCCATAATATTAGCAGGTCACTAATGGCATTCTTAAAAAATGTAGCCGTTATGGGTGGATCACTAACGGTGGGATATGAGGCATTGACAAGTACTTACGAAGCACTTCTGAGTGGTGTAATCAAAATTGTGTTCTGCTGTGGATTTCGGCTCTGGTCTCCTGCCGTAAAGTTAGCAGGCCAATAATGCCTTTCTTAAAAATGTAGCCGATATTTGTGGAGTACTTAGTATAAGATATGCAGCACTAACGAACACTAACGATTGGATGTGCTGCACTAAAGAGCACTAAAGAAGCACTAATGATAGATGTAATCAAAATTGTGATCTGCCGTAGATTACGTCTTTGGTCTACTGGCATAAATTTAGCAGGCAAAAATGTCTTTCTTTAAAGATGTAGTCGTTATATGTGAGGCACCAACGGTCTGATATGCGACACTAACGAGCACTAATGACGAGTGTAATATAAATTGTAGGCTGCCGTAGATTTCGTCCCTGTTCTGATGGCATCAAGTTAGCTGGCCAATACTTCCTCCTTTAAAAAATGTAGCTGTTATTCGTGAAGCACTAATGATGGGATATGCGGCACTAATTTGCACTAGGGAAGCAGTAATGACCAATGTAATCAAAACTGTGGTCTGCTGTAGGTTTCGTGTATGGATTTTTAACATGAAATTAGGAGGTGAAAATGGACATTTTTAGAAATGTAGCCATTATTTGTGGAGCACCAAGAATAGGAAATTCAGCTCTAACGAGCACTAGCACAGCACTAATGACGGATGTAATAAAAGTAGTGATCTGTCCTATATTTCGTCCCCGGTCTGCTGGCATGGAATCAAAAAGCCAATAATGTCTTTCCTTAAAAATGGATCCGTTTGATATGAAGCATTAGCGGTGAAATATGAGGCACTAACAAGCACTATCGTAACTCTAATGTCGGGTGTAATAAAAATTATGGTCTACTGAATGCTTTGTGCGTTCTGTGTTGGCATAAATTAAGAGAGGATAAAGGATATTTATTTTAAAGTATACCTGTTATCTATTGTGGGCACTAAGGATGGGATATGCAGCACTAACGAGCACTAAAGATGCACTAATGAAGGTTGTAATAAAAATTGTGGTCCGCCGTTGATTTCGTCCCTGGTATGCTGGAATGAAGTTAGAAAACCAATAATGGCTTTCTTAAAAATGTACCCGACATATGTGAAGTAATGATCGGATATGCAGTACTAACGAACACTAACGATGGGATGTGCGGCACTAACGGGCATTAACGAAGAAGTAATGAAAAATGTAATCAAAATTTTGATCTGCCGTAAATATCGTCCCTGGTCTGCTGGCATCAAGTTAGCAGATCAATACTGCCTTCTTAAGAAATGTAGCCGTTATTTGTGAAGCACTAACAATGGAATATCTGTGCAGTACTAACGACGGGATGTATAGCACTAACGAACACTAACGATTGGATTTGCGGCACTAACGAGCACTAACGAAGAACTAGTGACAGATGTCATCAAATTTGTAGGTTGCCGTCTATTTCGTCCCTTGATTGTTGGCATGAAATTACTAGGCCAATAATGGTTTTCTGCAAGATTGTAGACGTTATCTGTGAAGCGCAAACAGTTGGATACGCGGCACTAACGAGCACTCAGGAAGCACTAATGACAGCTGTAATCAGAATTGTGGTTTGCTGTAGTTTTAGTGGGTAGTCTTTTGACATGAAATTATGAGGGGAAAATGGAGGTTTTAGAAACGTAGTCCTTATCTGTGGAGCACTAACGATGGGATACGAGCTCTAGCTAACACTAACGAATCATTAATGACGGGTGTAATCAAAATTGTGGTTTGCGTAGATTTAATCCCTGGTTTGCTGGCATAAAGTAAACAGGCCAATAATGTCTTTATTTAAGAATATATTCGCTTTCTGTGTAGCACTAACAGTACAATATGCGGCAGTAACCAACACTTACGAAGCACTAATGTCCGGTGTCATCAAAATTGTGGTCTTCTGTAGATTTCGTTCCTTGCGTGTTGGTATGAAATTAGAAATGGAAAATGGATTTTTTTTTTTTAATGTAGCCATTATCTCTGGAGTACTAAAGATAGAATATGCAGCACAAATGAGCACTAACGAAACACTGATGACGCGTGTAATAAAATTGCGGTCTACCCTAGATTTCGTCCCTGGTATGCTGGCATGTATTTAGGAGGCGAATAGTTATTTTGTTGAAGAATGTAGCTGTTATCTGTGGAGTAGTGACGATGGGATATACAGCACTAACGACCACTAACGAAGCATTAATAACAAGTGTAATAAAAATTGTGGTCTGCCGTAGATTTCGTTCCTGGTCGGCTAGCATGAAGTTAGCTGGACAAGAATGGCATTCTTGAAAAGTGTATTCGTTATCGTTGAAGCACTAACAGTGGAAGATACGGCACTAACGAGAACTAACGAAGCACTAATGACGGATGTAATAGAAACTATGGTCTGCTGTACATTTTGTCCGTTGCAGGAGGCATTACATTGCGGGTCATTAACGGATTTTTTTTTAAAAAAAAACGTATCCACTATCTACGAAGTATTAACGATATTATATTCGACACTAATGAGTACTAATCCGCTGTCATCTGTCGTAGATTTTGTCATGTTAGCAGGCCAATAATGGTTTTCTTTGAAAGGTGTAGCCGTTATCTGTACAGCACTAGCGATGGGATATGTTTCAGTAACAAGCATTAATAAAGTACTATTAATCACGGGAGTAATCGAAATTGTGGTCTGGAGTAGGTATTGTCTTTAGTCTGCTGGCATGAGTTAGTACGCCAATAAATGTTTCTTCAAAATTGTAGGCTTTATTTATGGAGCACTAACGAAGGGACATGCGGCACTAACGACCACTAATCATGTAATAACGATGGGTGAAATCGAGATTATGGTCTGGGAGCTGTAAGTTCTGTGCGACGTGTTGACATGAAATTAGGTGGGCAAAATGAATTTTTTAAATAAATAAATATATCTTTTGTATTTGAAGCAGTAATAATTGGATATGCGGCAGTAACGAGCACTAACGGGGCACTAACGATATATGAGGTCAAAATCGTGGTCTGGCATAGATGGCCTGCCAGTTTCATAAAACAGACCACCTTGTCTAACCTAAAAACTGTATATATAGAAACACTAACTTTAATGTTTATAGTACTAACGAGCACTAATGCTGCTCGAACCGGAAATATCATTCATGGGGTGATTTTGGTATGTTGGACTGTTGGCATGAAGTTAGCAGGCCAACAGCAACTCTTAAAAATTGAAACGTTATTTTTGTAGCACTAACAATGGGGTTTGCTTCACTAACAAGCACTAACGAAGCTCTAACAATCTGTTAAATCAAAATTGTAACCAGCTAAGTTCATGGACATTCAAATTCGAAATGTAACGAGCTCAGGATTTTATGTATTTTTCCGTACCATTGAAATAAACTAGGGAGGGTTATTTCATAATTTGGCCTATAGTGCGACGTCTTCAATTCCCAATTTTAATTGGCTCATAATTTTTTCAGATTCTTATACACTTTTGTACAACCAAGAGGAATTTTGTACCGCTTAAATAAACGAGGGAGGGCCATTTGAAATTTTAGACAAATCGATTATTTTTAGTGCGACATTGAATTTTAACAAACTTAGAATTTTATCCAATTTTTGCACATTCTTGTACCATCAACAAAATATTTTGTTCCATTTAAATAAAAAAAAACAAGGGCACATTTCGAACTTTGGCCACTTCGATTACTTGTAATGCGACATTTTGAAAATCGAATTTTAATTAGCTAAATATTTGTTGTAGTTTTTGTACATTTTTGTACCACCAAGTAAAAATTTTGTACTATTCAATTAAACCAGAGACGGCCATGTTTAAATTTGGTAACTTCGATCACCTGTAGTTATAATCTTCAAATTCGAATTCTTACTAGATTGGTGGGAACAATCTACAAAAAATTGGAAAAATTCTAACCTAATTAAAATTTGAACTTCAAGATGTCACACTGCTGTTTATTGATGTGGCCAAAATTTTGAAATAGACCTCCCTCGTTTATTTGCTTGATTTAAATTTTTCTTCCTGGTACAAATATGTACGAACTTCTGAGCTAGCTTCATTGGACAAAATATACAAACATTGAAAAAAATCTAAGCTTGTTAAAATTTGAATTTGAAGATGTCGCACTACAGGTAATTGAATTGGCCAAATTTTCAAATAACCCTCACCCGTTTATTTGAATTGTACAAAATGTATTTTCTGGTGCAAAAAATATACGTACTAGTTCTGAGCTATCTAGGTAGTTAAAACTCAAATATGAAGATGTAGCAGTACAGGTAATCGAAGTGGATTAAATTTGAAATTGCACTCCTTTGTTAATTTGAATAGTACAAAATATTTTCTTGGTATTACAAAAATGTACAAAAATTCGACATCATTTTGAGCTAGTTAAAAACAGAATTTCAAGAAGTCACATTAAGGTGATCCAAGAGCCCAAATTTAGAAATCGCTCTCCCTGGTTAATTTCACTGGTACAAAATCTTTTCTCGGCTGGAGAAAATGAACAAAAATTAGACAAAGTTCTGAGCTAATTGAAACTCGAATGTAATGTCACACTACTATTAATGGAAAGTGGTAAAAATTTGATTTGGCCCTCCATCGTTTATTTGAATAGTACAAAATTTTTTCTTGAGTGAAGAAAAATGGATAAAAATTGGCAAAAACGCTGAGCTAGTTAAATATCGAATTTGAATATGTCACACAGAAGGTGAACGAAGTGGCCCAAAATTTTGGAATATGACTCCTCGTTTACTTGAATTGTAAAAAAAAAATTCTTGGGTGGACAAAATTGGACAAAATAGAAAAAATTCTGAGCCAACCTGAATTCAAATTTCCAGATGTCGCAGTACAGGTGACCGACGTTTCCTAACTTCTCAACTGGAACACCTTTGTTAGTGTGAACTATACAAAAATTTTCCATCGACAGACAAAATGTACATAAATATCATAAAATCCTGAACTAGTTAAATTCAAATTTCAAGACGAAGCACTACAACTAAATGGAAACTCACAAGTACGCTAGTATAAACAACATGGAAACGGGGTAAAAATTTCCCGGAATAGTTTTACTCCCTTGTGTTTCTCATTGTAATTATTGGGAGAGGTGAATTCTGTTGGTTTTAAGCGTGGCATGTAGGTGTCATGTGAACTTTTACCTATGTTCGCTAGTATGAAAAACATGGCAAGGGATAAACATTTCCCGGGACCCTTTATCCCCATGTGTTTCTCATTGTTGGAATTGTTGGAGGAGGTGAAATTTTGTTGTTGGTTTTAGTGAGGGATGTAGATGTCATATATGTAGTAAACTTTTACCTATGTACGCTAGTATGAATACTATGGCAGGGGGGTAAAAATTTCCCTGGACAGTTCTACCCCTTTGTGTTTCTCATTGTTGGAATAGTTGGGAGAGGTGAAATGTTGTTGTTGGTTTTAGTGAGGAATGTAGGTGTAGTATATGTAATAAACTTTTACCTATATACGCTAGTATGAATAATATGGAAGGAGGTAAAGATTTGCCTGGTCATTTTTCACCTCCCTTGTGTTTCTCATTGTTGAAATTATTGGGGAGGTGAAATTTTATTGTTGGTTTTAGTGAGGGATGTAAGTGTCATATATGTAGTTAACTTTTACCTATGTACGCTAGTATTAATAATATGGCAGGGGGTAAAAATTTTCCGGGACAGTTTTACCCCCCATTGTACTTCTCATTGTTGGAATTGTTGGGGGAGGTGAAATTTTGTTGTTAGTTTTAGTGAGAGATGTAGGTGTCATATGTAGTAAACTTTTATCTTTGTACGCTAGTATGAATATTATATCAGGGGGTAAAAGTTTCCCGGGACAGTTTTACTCCCCTTGCGCTTCTCATTCTTGTAATTGTTGAGGTAGGTGAAATTTTGTTGTTAGTTTCAGTGAGGGATGTAGGTGTCATATTTGTAGTAAACTTTTACCTATGTACCGCTTGTATGAATAATATGGCAGGGATGTAAAAATTTCCCCGGACAGTTTTACTACCCTTGGGTTTCTCATTGTTGGAACTGTTGGGGGAGGCGAAATTTTGTTGTTAGTTTCAGTGAGGTATGTAGGTGCCATATATGTAGTAAACTTTTACCTATGTACGCTAGTATGAATAATATGGCAAGGGGTAAAAATTTCCCGGGACAATTTTACCCCCTTGTGTTTCTCATTGTTCTAATTATTGAGGTAGGTGAAATTTTGTTGTTGGTTTTAGTGAGGTGTGTAGGTGTCATATTTGTTGTAAACTTTTACCTATGTACGCTAGTATGAATAATATGGCAAGGGTTAAAAATATCCCAGGACAGATTTACCCACTTGTGTTTCTCATTGTTGGAATTTTTGGGGGAGGTGAAATTTGTTGTTGGTTTCAGTGAGGGATGTAGGTCATGCATGAATTGAACTTTTACCTATGTACACTAGTATGAATAATGTAGTAGCTGGTAAAAATTTGCCTGGTCATTTTTACACCCCTTGTGTTTCTCATTGTTGGAATTGTTGCGGGAGGTGAAATTTTGTTGTTAAATTTAGTGAGAAATATAAATGTCATATATCCAGTAAACTTTTACGTATGTACGCTAGTATGAATAATATGGCAGACGGGTAAAAATTTCCCGGGACAGTTTTATTGCTCCTGCGTTTCTCATTGTTGCAATTGTTAGGGGAGGTGAAATTTTGTTGTTGGTTTCAGTGAGGGATCTAGGTGTCATATATGTAGTAAACTTTTACCTATGTATGCTAGTATGAATAATATGGCAGGGGGCAAAAAATTTCCCTGGACAGTTTAACCCCCCTTGTGTTTCTCATTGTTGTAATTGTAGAGGTAGGTGAAATTTTGTTGTTGGTTTCAGTGAGGGATGTAGGTGTCATATTTGTAGTAAACTTTTACCTATGTACGCTAGTATGAATAATATGGTAGGGGTGTAAAAATTTCCCCGGACAGTTTTACCACCCTTGTGTTTGTTTGTTGGAATTGTTGGGGGAGCTGAAATTTTGCTGTTAGTTTCAGTAAGGGTTGGAGATATCATATGTGTAGTAAACTTTTACCTATGTAGGCTAGTATCAATAATATGGCAGGGGGTATAAATTTCCCGGGACAGGTTTACCCCCTTGTTTTTCTCATTGTTGTAATTGTTGAGGTAGGTGAAATTTTGTTGTTGGTTTTAGTGAGAGATGTAGGTGTCATATACGGTATGTAATAAACTTTTTTCCTATGTATGCTATTATGAATAATACGGCAGGGGGTAAATATTTCGCGGGACAGTTTTACCCCCCTTGTGTTTCTCATTGTTGGAATTGTTGGGGAGGTGAAGTTTTGTTGTTGGTTTTAGGGAGGGATATAGGTGTCATGTATGTGGTAAAGTTTTACCTATATACGCTGGTATGAATAATGTGGCAGCGGGTAAAAATTTGCCTAGTTATTTTTTACACCCCTTGTGTTTCTCATTGTTGGAATTGTTGGGGGAGTCGAAATTTTGTTGTTGGTTTTAGTGAGGGATGTAGGTGTCATATATGTAGTAAACGTTTACGTATGTACGCTGGTATGAATAATATGGCAGGGGGTAAAAATTTCCCGGGACAGTTTTACCGGGGGGTAAAAATTTAAGGTGGCAAAACTGAACCGTTACACTGCATTAGATTCAAAGCTGGTCAATAGTGACTACCTCGTATAAGTTGATCCAGTGATTATCGTATAATTATTTGAAGTACTGAAGAAGTTGACGCTGATAGAGAATATGCAGAGAAATTTTTGGAAAATCGTATAGGGATTAGTTTCACAGAAGAGATCCAGACTTACCTTACCATAATCTAACCGTACTATTTATCCTACTACTCTAACCTAAGCCTATTTTAACCTAACCCTGGAGGCCGCGGTGACTCAGTGGTAGAGCGTTCGCCTCTGGTACATCGGGTCCTTGGGTCGATCCTAGCTCGCACCAACTGGACTTTGTGGTGGACAAACACCGTGTACGTGGGTTTTCTCAGATTTCTCCCGTTTCCTCCCACTTTCTTCATTCCACCATATCATTCATTTCTCATTATCATCGTCTCTTTAGCCTAGCAGGCGTAAACGTGAGACGTAAAAGAAAGATTTCATTTCATTTTTCTAACCTAACCCTACTCTATTCTTTTGTATCCTTTCTACTCTCTTCTACCCTACCCTACTTTAATATCCTATCCCTCCTACTATGCCTTACACCGCCTTAATCGATATTTTATGTCATTAGTATTTTGACTCCTTCTGTGTTATATGTGGATGCTATCCTTACTATACACTAATTTTCTTCATTAATCTATTCTACTTTACTTATGTCTTGTCTAAGCTTCCTATGATATCTAGTTCATCTTATTCTATGTTACAATTAGCCTACTCTGTTATACGATCATACATATTTACTAAAAAAAGCCATATTTATTATCATTTTCAATTCGTAATAATTGTTTAATATTGCTTGAGTAATCTAATCTACACACCCTCGAGTACACAAAGAAGCATCATTATATTTCGTTATATAAGTAAGTCACAATGCTTTCTCCTCTTCAATTGCCAACGTTGCGTAACACTGCTAACAACCAAATTGACTTTTAAAAAAATAGAACAAATAGGCCGCTATTTCCGACAGGATTTACCCGAATATTATTAATAATTTACACCAGTTGCTTAGAACATCCACCTACTTTTCGTAAATAGAGCTTCGGGAATATTCTGCTATCATTAACATACTCCTCATTAGCTCATTTAGTAGCTATACGTATCACAAGGCCAGTTCAAGTAATTAGTGCATCAAAAATTAAAAATTAAATTTAGTAAAGCTATGTTATTACATTTAACTACACGAATTACTCTTTAACATTTACAATTTCAGCCCAAACTAACTAATTATAAATATTTCATTTCATATTACAACAACTACTGATCATTTTAAATATTGTCATAATTAAAATCTTTCCCCATACACAAGTCATTCTTTACATGCTTGCCTAAAAGCTTATCCTTCGGCATGCTTCTATAAAAGGAACAAAATGCAAAGAAACAACATGGCGCTTATCCCTCAAATTTTATTACTCAATGTTTCTATTGATATTTAAAAGAAATTTATAGTTACTAATAGGTAACTTACAGTCTCCACCCACAATATATGTTAATGAAAGCAAAGCAAATAGTGCACCGCTAAAAACTCGGGAAGTACTACACCAGGTATGTAATATATTAATGCTGATTCTTTATAAGTAACAACTATATTTAAGGCAGAGATAATGCTAGCTGAAATGTTGTACTAATAAGGTACTAGGCTGGGAAGGAATTATTCTGTTTCACCATTACCTCTACCGTCGGCGTATAAAATTACTTCAATGTAAATACTTAAATAACAATTATTAGCTAAATTATATGTACTATTTGTACAGTTTATTACAAATTTCTCTGGTATGAACTTTTCATCTCTACTTATCTTTCAATGGTATGTTATGGTAATTAATATACTCTGCATTATCTTTCACTACATTTCATGTTGTTTCGATATCGGAAATAGTATGAGTAAGAATCATTATATGCTGAACTCAATGCTTTCACCTTACATCATTTTGCCAGTGTATATAAAGTTCTGAAAGAGATTGCCATTTGTAGTTTACGGACACTATACTATCTGTACTAGTACTACTTTGAACAATTTTTAGGGAAACTATCATGGAACATATTTTTTAACGTAGGAAAGAGATATGAGTGAGACCATGACATTGATGAGATATATTAGCCTCAAGTAGCTAGGATTTGGAAGCGACAGCAACAATGTGTGATATACGAATTACAGCAAAATATATTTATTTTATTATTTTTTGTTTCTTTTCTGTTTTGTTTTTGTGAAACTTCCCACGGAACAATGAAGAGTAAATTAAACTACCATTTTTTCTTGACGGATTTTAACCCCATCTACTTAAATTGTGAAAATATGTAACGATATATGCAACAATATTCTATCAAAATCGACTTGTTACTAAATTTGTTGTAAAACGTACTTATAAATCGAGAGAAGTTTACTCGCCCTTTTATTGTTAGAAGATTACCTCAAAGATGTCAGAATTATTAAAAACAACAAGAAAAGTATAGGCTATGATACGTCGAATCGAATAACTTGTGTGAAATGTGACCTGTGAAATTGTTTTCTATAACGTAGTCTATGTGCACTAAGTTGCAACAATGGAGTTGATTTATCCAATTTTACCCCCTTATTCTTGTTTAATTTCAACCTCAAATAACAGGCTTATTTCCTTCAGTAATTTTTCGACACAACGGTGTCTGTTTATCTGTTGCAAGACAAGTTGCACTAAATCAATTCTACATTAATGAATCTTGACATGTAGCTTGCTCCACCTGTATAAAATTGCCCTAGCTTTCGGGCTTAAAATCCATCCTGAACAATATGATAGAAAGGAACGACCTCATATTGTAAGTTTCCGTATATTTATAACTAGCATCAATTACCCGCTTCGCTGGGTTAAATTAAAAAAAAAATAGCAATATGTTATGCTAGTCACATATTGCCATTACTAAAGCGCTCTCTGATATCGGTCATTTTCGATCATTTTTATTATCTCATCCCTCCTCCTCCTCCAAGTTGTGAGGATAAATTTAAATTTAAACGGTATCGGAAATGTCACTGTTCATCTCAGCAACCCTATGACTTCGACGCTAATATTGGTCATTTTTTTTATTATTTTATGTATATCTCCCATTTCCCCAAGATGGGGGGCTGAATTTGGATTCAAATAGCATCGAAAGTGTCACTGACCATCTCAGCGATCCAGAAAACTTTGGATTTGACTCTAATACCGGTCATTTTCGAACATTTTTAAATATCTCCCCCTGCCCCTCCATTAAGCTGCATCGTCCCAAGTGATATGATTAAAAAAACATGCCAGATCCGAATCTCATCTATGTTGAAAATTTGATCGAGAATGGTCGGGTGATTCAAGAGGTCAAGGCAGGGGTGCCCATCTCCCCCAAAGCTGATGGCGTACTCCCCCACCAAAACTAATAATCTCTCACCCTAAAAAATGGTATAGTTGGCATAACCATTAAATGGTTAATAATACCAGAATAGTATTGCTTATATAGGGACAGCTATGCTTATGGCCAGTAATAGCATACAAGTATGGCTATTAAATCCGGGTCATTGTTACCATACATATGTGCAATAGTACCATACTTCTGTATTGCAAATTTAACTATAATCGGAGTTAATAGTCAATATTACCATGCAGATTACAATACAGCTACATCCCAACTATACCTTTATAGCTCTGCCTACAATACCATATTCGTTCGAATACTATACCGTATAGGTATTGCAAAGATACTAGATGGTTGGACAACAGGTGGACAACCATACCGTATAGTCATTGTAACCATTATATATTGTTGTATTTGCAAGACTAAATTACAGTACCTACAATACCGTATGGCTCTTTTAACAATACTGTCGTATTGAGACAACCATATAGCAGGGTAGGTGCACCAAATTTTATACTTGATGTAACCATACTATATTGCTGTAGTTGCAATATTATATGACTATATCTACAATACGGTATGGCTATGTAAACAAGAACGTCTTGTTGAAGCAGCCATGTAAGATGGTAGATGGAACAACCTGCATAGGTACTATAACCGTATTATATTGCTATGGTAGCCATGCCGTATTGTAATATTGAAGATAAAGTATGTTTGCTGTTACCATGCGAGATTGTTGAGAGAACAATTTAGCATAGTGTGTGGAACAATTTCGGAATTGTTATAGAAACAACACGCATAAACACACCACCTTGATTCTGCTTCATATTAAACTTCACAGAAGATAAGACAGAGGTATTATTAGAAACAGTTCCAGTAACCATTTCAATACTTCTTTAAATGGTTAATGGAAATGTTTCTAATAATACTTTTGTCTTATCTTCTGTGAAGTTTGATATGAAGCAGAATCAAGGTGGTGTGTTTATAGCTATCGTAACCATGCAGTGTTGTTTCTATAACAATGGAACTGAGGTGGTATGCAATGTAGATCAGAAATTACACAGCATTTATAACAACTACTTTTATTTTCCTTTAATCAAGTATACATTACAGAAAAATTAGAAATGCAGCACAGTAATACCAAAAAAGGAACTTTACAATAATGCAGTTATGAAAGTATATAAATCTTTTAATCAATGCAATGAAAATATACGGTTTAAAAAAATAGTAAACCAGACATATATTATTATATTAACATACTTTTGATTTACATTTCTTTCTTAATATTTTTACACGTATTTTATAAAATGTGGATGTTACTAAATAACAGTTATTCCAAGTAACTGAACACGGAAGACACATATTGATGATGTGTCCAAATTAGAATTATTTTTCATCTTACAGTTTCAGTGTACATCTGACACCATCTTCAGAGAGAGGAAATAAGATGGCAAATAGTGGGTAAGGAAATTGAGAAGAACTCGAAGTATTCAATTTTGTAATCCATTCTTTTCCCATCCTATTTTTCTCTATCTGAAGATGCTGTCAGGTGTACAACCAGACTGTTAGACAAGATATAATTCTAATTTGGATACTAAGAATTACCCCAATTACATAAACTAGAAGTTTTGAAGAATCAAGATTCACTTAATACAATACACATATATACACGGTGATTCAGAACTCGAATTCGCAGGAAAATGAACTTTGAACACCCTGGTCCTCGTAAAGTCCTTAAAACTACAAAGAGAAACGTTCTTGGCAGGACAATCCGCCTCCACCACATCCGTTACGTTTCAACACAAAATTATGAAATATTCAAATTTGAAAGTTTTACTCCCTTGAGCGGAATATGGTACATCAACTCTGTCAATCATAGTAGAGGAGTTAGTGTTCTAAAGTTCATTTCCTTACGACTTCGGTATGCATACAAGCAAGAAATATATTGATTCTAGTAAGGAGCATGTAAATGAATATCAAATGAAATTAAATGCTGATTCATTTCACATTCTAAATTCAAACTTGAAAATTTAGTGGCAAGTATTTGTGCTAAAACTGATTCACACAGAACAGGAATCAGAAGAAAACAAATATATATATGTATTATTCCATTAGACGCAGACTTACTGTTTTACTGATAATGAATATATTATATTACGATTTATGGCTGATTCGTTTTATTATTAATGAATTTAACACTAATGCTTTATTGTTGTAAGATCATATTGCACTTATTTTTAATTTATTTTCCACATTCCTAATACTGATACAATAAATCATTTTTCAACCAAAACTGCTAAGTTTTATCTTAGACAGAAAACCAAGAAGGAAAAAAATGAGTACAACTTAACAAATATACACAATTCTTTTGAAACTTGGTAACCGTTTCCATTAAAAATGTAAATAATATGAAAAAAATACAAAACATGTTACAAGACTGCTTTTTTTAAATGGAAAATTTTGTAACTACCATGTAGTTCTTTAGTGTCAATACCTACATCATAATAAATGTGTTTCTTCCTACGTTTGATAAATAATACGGAAACATGCATAAAATAAAGCTTAGAAGATTGAACTGAATTAGTGTTTCGCTATGTCAACTGAATTTTCCTTATCATTTTATTATTACTTATTTTTCAAAAAGGTTTTTGGAGTTGGTAGTGCGTATTTCTAATGTCATTTAATCTCTCATTTTTTTTCTTTCTTTCTAAAGTGTACCGTATATAACGGAGTACTGAAAAGTTTTCAGAATAGTTTTGCAGCTCGTGAAGTTTAAGCTAGAATGATTAAACACCACCAAGCAATTCCTGTGAGTCAGTGCCCTAAGCGGCTTTGTCCTAGGAAGTTGCATTTAGTTTTTAAGCGTATCTTCCCCCAGTTATGCGCTGAGTAACAGCGAAATTGAAGGTGACGAAATTTATGAAACTAGGTAAAGCTAGAAAATCTGCTTCAGAAACACATGAAATGTTGAAGTCAACATTTGGAAAAGATACTTTAGACCATGGTCAAACGTCAGAACATCGGTTGAAAATAATGTCTGTTCACGATACCCGTCAATCAGCATAGGATTTTGTACCACGAAGAGAACATGGGAGGATTACTGTAAAGGCTGTGTAGAGACTTGCTGTAAAGACTGTGAAAAAAATTATACTACTAACTTTCCATCGGATTTACCCAACTCTGCACCGTGTAACATTTTCTTCTTCTTCAGAATGGAAATCAACTTCAAGGGCCGAGGATTTAACAGTATACAACACTCAAACGAAACTGCCATCACGAAACACACGAGTGGAAATATAAGCAAAAATTAAACGTGATCTTCTAGCACAAAGTCGCTTAAGCATTGACCACCAAGTGATGCACGAGGAGCCATCTGCCGGAATTTTACTGTACAGACACTGCGGAAACTGGGTACCCCATCATACACATGACATTATTTAACATGATAAACGCAAACAAAAATTTACATTAGATGCCCACAGAGACTGGATTACAAACGACACAATTTCACGACGAATATTTCCGTTAGAAGTAATTATTATTATTTTACATTTTCAGAAATTATTTTCTTGGTACAATATGCATTATTTGAATCTAACAGTAATACGAAAGTATTTGCTAAGCAGCAATAAGACTTGTAAGAAAAGGCACAAGGACAAATAAAATACTTAAATACAAGGGACAATAATTAGAACCATCGTTAGCGTAACGTTTCGTAACACATAATATAAACGTTACAATACGAAAGAATATCTACTGATTCATGTTCTATCATAGGTTCGCTACATGTTTCCGTACCTATCTCTTTTTAAGAGTTAATGGCTTTGATTTTCGCGACGTCACGCTTGTGGTTATCATTCCTTAATAGTATTCGATTTCTCCTAGAACCTTTCCTTATTTTTATAAGTTTAAAATAAAATGAGGAGACAAAATGTATAACAAAGAAATTGGGGCAGCTCCTGCAAGTATCTACATTTTAAGGAGTAAAAATTTTGTTAGTGCACCAAGGATCAGAACAGGAATCGTCACGCTGACGTCCTGGATTCAATCTTACGTCCAATAGCATATTTCCAACTCTAAAATTAGAACAAAGTATAGTTTGAACTCAGTAAAGGTTATAGTAAATGGTTTATGTAATTCAGTGAGATTTTGAATGAAGAAATATGACCACTAGCAATGTATTTGCAATCAATAAAAGCTATTCTTTTCGACGTACGACACATCATACTACCATATAATATTAATCGGAATTTAATGGCATCATATGTTTTTTCTTAAGACGAACACCTTCCCAAGATACGGTTCTTGACTTTGACACATTTATATTAGAATTGCAGCAACCCATTAAAAACTGCTTTCATAAACATCTTTTTAGTAGTTTAAACTTAGTGTCACATGACATCCTTCCCAATTTAAAAAAAAAAACTTAGAATTAAAGATGGCAGACAACGATTTACCTTCCTTTCACGCAATATTGTTTAACTTTTGTTTTAAACCCATTTCAGTAACACTAAATCCTCTTCATTAGCAAATCCAAGTTACATTCTTATAAAGGAACCAGAACCCATACAAACTTTTGCGACTGGGTACACGGATTCCTTTTCCAAAGCGGTTTTATATATATCGGGTGTAAGGAAAAGGTAGTACAGGCAGACAGACTTGATTCTACAGCTAAAACGATACGAAAATGTCTTTATAAAGTTGTCCTTTAAGGCCCCCTTTTGGAAGGGAGAGACCGGTAAAGTTTGGTCGATATGGCAATATCGCACGGGTTGTCGGTAACAAGACTTGATAGCAGCGACTTTGGAATGGTGTTTATCGTGGAGTAGAGGAAAGTGCCGTACTTCAAACGAAGGTACCTAACTTCAAAGCTCTTTGTCATTTTTCTTTTTTTCTTCTTCTTCTTCTTTTTTTTAAATAAAAGAGTGGAATATCGTATGCAGCAAAAGGTCTGAAATGTAGCGGGAAAATGTGAAGAGATGAAAACGTACATTTAAAATGTCAAATTGAATAAATGTCGTACAAACGGAAGCTTTCTGTGCCCAGATCATGACAAAACATGCCGTTTCAAATCTAGCCATTTTGTTGTTAAAATAAAAAAAAAACTGATTTAGAAAACCTTAGATAACGAAGAAGTTTAAACTAAACTCCAAAGCCGATATCACGTGTTTCTACAGAGTACCGCAAGGTGTTACCTCATAGTCCAAATTTTACCCGTCTGTCACTTCAAAAGGGAACCTCGGAGGACAAAATATCGTAAGACATTTTCGTTTCATTTCAGCTGTAGAGTCAGATTCTGTCCAAGCTGTGCGATCTTTTCCTTATACTCGATATGTAACCTTTTTCATTTCCGAACAAAAAATCTGTATAAAATTTACATAGAACCAACCATGTTTTTTAAAAGTTTAGTTTCTACTTCGGTGGCCATAGGATCATGCAGGCAAAACATCTAGTTGTACAGGAATGTATGCTTCATTGCAAATGCTTTGCTAGTGGATATAATATTTTTTGACTGAAAATCACATGGATTAGGAAACATTTTCTTATGCTCGAGCCCTATTACGATTATGTTAGAAAACACTGCCCCACATGCAACACAAAATCATACCGAAACAGAAACATATATGTTGTCATTATCGATTATCTTATAATACGTAGGAGGCCCTGCAAAATTCAAATTTACTGGTATGCAGATCCACTCTTGCGTGAAAGACAAATGATATGCACAGTAGTGACCGTCATAGCCAACTGTTTTCATTTTCTTACATAGAAGGAAAATGTGCGACTCTTCGTCTAACAAAATTTTTTTCATATTATAAAAGTTTAAACCATCTTCATGAATTTCGAACGCTACCATGCAACACTTGAACACAAATCCGTTGTATATGCACCAAGCTACTGACCGACAAAGTTTCAACAACGAAGGAGGTAAACACATTGAAAACAATGGAAAATTCTGATCTTGTGAAAGGTATATCTTTGCTCCAGGTCCAATTTCTTGTTGAATATGAAAACCGTTTTTCTGAAAGAACTTGTAACATATCTGCAATTGGTGTTTCAAACCTATAGTTTCTAGAACATTCTTTCGACAATAAGCAATACGGGCAGCAATCTTGGACGGTTGGTGTTTGGATTCATACCTCATACACCATGTGAAAACAAGTGGTCCTATATGTCGCATTAAACGTGGATAGTGAACCATATGATGATGCTTAGGTTTTAATGTATCCTGAAAAAAAGATTTATATATCTCATGATGTTCTTCAATTAATGTACAAAGTAATTCAGAAGTGTTTACGTGAATAACTTTTGATGTTAATATGACTGTTATTTCTCTTAGCAGAATATAAAATTTCCAAACGATATTTTCTTCGGGGATTAAGTCACCCACTATCAAACCAAAGTACCTTATGAGAAATAACATTTCAGCAGCAGACAAGTTTAATTTATTCTTTTCAAGATTTTCAGAAGATAAAGGTGCCGGCTTATTTACGTCATCTGACATGCTTGCAAAGGCCGAAATCCTACTGTTTAAAATATCCATTGTGAAAAGACGTGTTTCGTTGATGTAGTACTTCAAAATATGCATCATATCATAGTTCCCCACCCCTTCCAAAAGATTATGCATCACGTCCACACTGTAATTTTTGGTAACATGAAAACTCGGCAACATGTTCCAAGTGCTATTCTCTTTTACTCTTGTATGTGAAGCATCTCCGAGAATTACATGTAGTTCATAATTCTCAACGTCCCGCAAATTCCGGATGTTTTCTCTTGACTGCGCCTGTAAATCTGTTTTTGATGTAAGGCAAAACCTGCAAGGGTACTTAGCAGAATATGACTCTGTAAAGCCAAGAACGGAATTCAATCCAAGATTGTCACCTGTAATAGCACACAACTTAAAATAAATCTGTACTTCTGAACCATTATACATTACACATATACCTTCACATTCTAGGAAACGCAACTCTTCAATAAGAATTGAAAAGGTTGCTTTATTACCGAAAGTTTTTCTATCATTTGAATGAAAGAGTAAGGCGAGAAATATGTTCTCTAGTTTCGCGAAAAACTCCGGTGGAATACATGCAATTGTATAATAAACTACCCCTATCTTTTTTGTACCAGCATGCCCACTTAAAGGATTGTTAATTTCATAATCGTCAAAGTAAAGAAATAAAGGTAATATCAAACTATCATCAGAAACCGTTACCTCGTTTCTCCAATGCAGTCCTTGCACACTACTGAAAAGTACTTCAGTCTCTTGATCTGCACTGTTCTTGAAGTGGAGTAACGTTGACAGAACATTCGGTAACTCCAAAAATCGTTTAAGCATTTTTCGCATAGGCACAAACTTTCCAAGCACTTGTAATGTTTCCACCGAAACCTCGCCTTTCTTTCTCTTTGAAGATAATTTCTGTCCAATAACATAATCAATTGGTTTTATCAAACTGCCCATTGTCTCTAACATACCAAATCGCCTATATTCGGTTTCCAAGCTATAAAATGGACTGGACATTATACTAAACATGTTCATTACTTCAGTTACTGTATTATCATCAACATGATTTCCTCGAAGCGTTTGTAAAATTTTTTCTCTTAGCAGTTGCATCACACTACCGCCCATAAACCCGTGTACCCAGTCGCAAAGGTTTTGTTGATTGATTGATTGATTGATTGTGAGTTTAACGTCCCTTTTCAGCAGCGAGGCTATATGAGACGTGGACCTACTGATTAACGTGGAATCCGAACCACATGAGCTCCCGCCGGGCAAAGGTTTTGTATATGAGTTCTGGTTAAGTTACATTGACTATACAGTTTAGTAATAAAAAGAAGGGCTTCCTCCTTTACAGCCTCACGGTAATCCTCAAGAGAAAGGCTTTCCACAGAAGTTTCAATTGGTATATCACCATTATCAGACAACTGTCTCTCAACATTGATGTGACACCCCTCATTTTGGTATCCACGAAAAGGCTGGTTCCCATCACCACCCGTACTTGTTCTTTCGTGTTTCAGCAAGTGTTTGCGGAATGAATTGGCGTTATCAAATTCGCGTCCACACAATGATTCCCCACAACGAAAGGGGCTCATGGCACCTAATTTGTGACAAAATTTTAAATGAAGTAACAGAGACTGACACTTTCTTAAGTCACTATGACAAACAAAACACTTAGGCATCTTCTTACAAACTAAAAAGAACGTATATACATGAAAAAACTATTTTACAAACTAAATGATTAACGGAAAACAACCTTTCCCGCCATTACACGGTACTAGATCTTTGATATTTCAGAGATAAGCGTGTTCACTGAAGGAAAATTCTTGTCGCAGTCATTTTCAATTTTGTACATATGTTTCTGCACAAATGTCCACACCTGTTCTGATTCCTTCGGATATTCTGCATCCAGTACTTGAAACGACTTGAATGTGCTATCGATTGCTTTCAGTGAAGTTTCAACTCTGTAGAGATTATCCTCAATACTCACGTAGAAGACTTGATGTTCATCTATTTTTGAAGCGACAACGACGGGCATGGGCTGCACACTACATCCAAAGCGCTGCATCTTTAGATGATGCCTTTCTAACTCTGTTTGAAGATCGGACGCTTCCTGTAAGTCATGTACACAGAATTATTATCACGTTACACACCTATTAACACGTTATCAAATTCCAAAAACTACAAATACACGTATAATTAAAATGAGCTTGTATTTTAAACACGAGGTGCACCAATAATATATATAGCAATCCAATTAAACTGCTACCAACTGTTTTCAGGCATTCTTCTATACTAGAAATGCAATGTAATGAGGTCATAATTGACGCGAGTCACTTCTGCGCGATATGAAATGTCTTGAAAACTAATATAGGTTAATATGACAGTATTTCGAATGTATTATTATACCCCTTGAGTTGTACATTTTTAATACCGTTCATTGTGTTTGTATTATCCGATGCAATTAAGAAAAGTTCTGGGAAAATTAAGTCAAGTTCCTTAGAGGAATCTACCCTTTAGTATAAGGTTTGAGAATAATCAGAAAGAAAACAATCTGAATTATTGCACTTATAAACTTGACAGTAGTTACGTGAATAGATAACTGCGACATAAATAAAATTGTCCTAAGCTTACACTTAATGGTTTACATTTACAGTAACAAATATTTCAATTAAATTTGGCAAACTTGGAATCACATCCAGACATAAAGTAACCACGGATATTTTAAAGATAAAATAAATTTATATCCTGTACCTCAATGACCGCAATTCTTGACGTTACAAATCTCCAGGAAGAAGAAAGAAAAACCTTTGCGGAAATTTGAAAAGCAAGGATGCTACAATATCAATGAGTTAGTTTTTAAAATAATGATCATGAAAAGGTTGGTGCAGTTCCCCTACGTGCTGCTTAGTATTTTTTATAAGATTAATATTACACACATATCATTACCTCGAGTATAAACACTTCTTACTTATTTATGCCATAAAATGAAGAAAGGAGTGTTATCATAGTTCCAATATTTGAAGGGTTGAATGAAGAACATTTTTAAAGACACTGGGAAAAAGCTGTTTTGAGCCAAGTAAACATTTTATCCATGACCATAAACATATTTAAGCTCTACTTATGTTTTAGAAAGTTTACATAGCATTCACCGAAAGTTTTACAGCATTTTTACGTTTACTATTGTTATTGGAATATAGGGTTTCATCACGGGAACTTCATAAGGCATAAACCTACAGTGGAACCGAAAATACGAATAACATCCTAAAATCCCCTCCCCCTTCCCCCCCGGGAAATCGAACGCAGTCGCCCAACAAAGGAGATAAGTGTACTAGCAACGAAGGAGTAACTTTTAGGTCGGCCTTAAGTTCGTCACGTTTGAGGGATGTCGTCCCTCGGAGAGCACACAATCTGAGAGAGGGGAAGCAAGAAAGGAATGGATGGGGAAGGAAGCGGTCTGGGACCTGTGTGTTAGGTACCATCCCAGCATTTTTAGCATCGTTCACTGTGTTTATATTATCCGACGCGATTAAAAAACAAAAAAACTCACTCAACCCAGGAAAAAACACTCAGGATGATTGGCCTGAAAAAGCTGTTACATTTCTTTGATCGAGTGATCCCACCGGGAATCGAACCCAGAACCGCTCGCACCAAAGGCGAGGGCGTTAGCGACTACGTCACGCGGGGCTACTAATGAATATTGTGTTTTCCTATTTTACGCATATTCCTTTCTATCTACACAACTTAGGTTCACGATATCTTCGTAAGATACAAATCGCGTCACATACACCGATATATGCTTTACTAATTGCATGAAGAAGAGTCATGTATATTGCAAAATATGGTTGATAGCTCACTCCACCAAGGGCGTGCTGTCCCGAGGGGGCCTTTTCTTAAACAAACTTTTTTGTTTCCATGTACCACCAATATGATCCTCTTGATATGGTATGGTAATCATATCAATTGAATGCACATCAAAGATGGAGCGGGTCAGTGGCTATGGATCACGTGGGGATAATTTTGAGTATACTTTAGTGGATCTTGGGTTACATTTACATGTTCCACTGTTACGTATGACTACCCTAACCCAACAATAACAACTGACTCATTGTAGTCCTCAATATAACACATTCCACTTTGATCCACTCTCGACATATTCGGTCAGTAGGTCGAAGTAGATCAGTAGATCATGGTGACACGTGGTGAGTCAGAGTGGATCGTGGTTTGATGAAAATGGTGTTTGCTTACACAATATTTTTGTTTGAGCATAGCAGTTTTTCCAGAAAAGCTGATTTTTTTTTGTTTGTTTGTTCGATAAGGTTTCGTGCAATGTTCTCCATTCTCCAATCACTAATTAAATGTTAATGACATATTTCGTTGTAATCAAGTGTAGATATTAATACATTATATTACATAATGGTACATACTCTGACATGAAAAAGGAATCCTTGCTGTGCCTCGTATTTGGAAGGTTTCCATAATCCACCTCCGTCTTTCCTTTTGATACACGTGGTCACAGATGGGAAATATCTTCCAAGAAGTATTAATATTACGACTGTTCTGGCATCTGGAAAAGAATGAAATATCAAGAACATTTGTAGGTAATTAATTTACGCTTATACAGCGAGGTCCGGAAGTGGGCGTACCTCTAATTGGTGTTTTCTGACGCTTTTTGGTTTTACCTACATTTGTTTGGTAACACTGCTTGGCATTGTCTGGTAACATTCCTTTGCATTGTCTGGCAACATTGCTATCCATTTGTTTTCTGCTTGGTAACAGTTATCAGATCAGTTCCTGAATCAGACGTTTCCTGGCCGCTTGATTGGAAGAGGTTGTGCATCCAGCTCTTTGCCAGGCCTCCAAGAAGTCCCGATCTGACGATATCAGACAATGCTCCCTGGGCTTTCATGAAGCAACACGTAAGAAACACTCGATATCACACAACGCAGGAATTACGAGCAGCTGTGGAACACGCCTTCACCCTCGTTGACTCCGGATTATCTCCGCAAAACATCTGCCAGAATTTTGTGCAGAATTCAGTTGTGTTATGACATGGATGGTGATCATACCTTTGTTTATGACTCTTACGACTTCAAGGTAGCTGTGTACAGACATTCTAACATAACTAACACTATACTGTTGAAACTAAAGGGGGTACGCCCACTTTTGGACCACCTTATACTAATTTATTTGAATGTAAGTGCTAACTTTCTTACTGCATTCATTCTCATACCTGCAGAGGTTTGCTCTGTGATACGCAATGAATACGGTATATTACTTTAATTCAATAATCAAAGAAAAAAGGAAATTACATTTTGTAAGCAATGGACAGCAGTCTGAAAAAAACACACACAAAAAGTATCATCTTTTGTAACTACACCCAGATTCGGCAAAGGGATAATGCGATGTTTCTTATATGCAAATATTGGGTCCAAATAATGGTGAAAACTAATCTTAATACGATACTTAACTATCGCCTATAAGTACGTGTATAAAAGCTGTACATGAAGTATATTATTTCAAGAACCAAAGGTTAAAGTCAACGTATGTATTTCTCTTTGGGAAGTTGCAACAGATACGGATAAAAGGAGAGAAATTGAACAGCTTAATGAATCAAAATAGACAATTAACAACAAGTTAAAGACTATAGGCTGCGGAAAAGCTCTTTCGTCACAAATTCTAAACATTAGTTTCATTCATTGCTACAAAAGGGATTTCATATCTGCTTATTAAGTCTACTGAATCTATCTTCTTCATATACTGTTATTCAAGTAAATACTGATTTCAGGGATGTAAACTGGTCACTGAAGTCAGTATTTCAGACTCTTTGGGAGATTAAACGAAAAATGTTCAATTACTACACAGCAGTTGAAATATTTCTCGTGATCTGAGCTCAATAATGAAACAAAAGAATAACAGAGCTTTTTTAAGTGCTCGATATGTTGTCGATTTACAATTATCATTTATTTTTCTTCTAGATTTTGATTTATTCTGCTCGGACTTACGACTAAAAGAAGACAAGGGAAAATTGCCGGAGCAGCTGTAATTGATCTTTTCTTTGCTTACGGGAGTAGGCTGAACAGTGTTGCGTTTTGATAATTATAGTGAACAATACTTAATGAAATAATAAACAATGTGTACACCATTTCTCCACAGTCATAACTTACTTCCATGCACTTCCACCAATGGCGCAAATCCTCCCGTAGCGTCGTCACGGTAGAGTTCCTAGCCTTTGAAGCGACATCACGATCACAGCGCTGGAGATCCTCATCTGATAAATAGTACGTTTCCTTAAAGTGTTCCTTCAGTTTAGGATAGATGTAAAAGACGCTCTATGCAAAATCAGGGTGAGGAAGAAGTAATACTGACTTGTGAATGGCGTTGTCCACAGAGTTTCTTCCCAAAGGTATACGAGCGGTACATCGAACACTAAAACACTAAAGAAGTTGAAAGTTCGACTGACGCGCGTCAGACCTGAGAATGGAGCCTTTCTTCACCGGAAAGTTGACCACCGACACAATATTAAAGCTTGGATACTCTACACTCCATACAGCCCTGATCTTAAACTTAGTGACTTTTGCATCTTTCCTAAACTGAATGTACACTTAACCCACTATTTATCAGAGAACAATGTCCACCGTGCGATACGATTGTGGTGTTGCTCTATAGGCAAAGCATTCTACCGCGACGCCATTGAAGGTATGATGCGCAGTTGGAGAAGTGCGTGGAAGTGAAAGGTGACTATGTAAACAATTAATGTTTCAGAACTGAACCCTAGATGTCAATATGCACTTGTTTTCTTCTTCTTCAAATTATGTTCACTATAACCCGATATATTAAACAACAAGCAAAAATTTTCAGCCCATCTTTGTAATAAAAGTGAGATTTCCGCAATCTGAAATACGGTATTATTATACACGATTTTGCTTTGGTAGTTCACGGTCTTAAGTCAGAGTTTTAATAAAATTGCAAGTTTTATTAATAATCTAACGAGTTTAAGATATATTTACAGCTGTTCTGGGACAGACTGTTAAACTGTTGTTACATAAATATTGAGACACATCAATTTCTTGTTTAAAACCGTTGTTTTTGTGGCATACACCTTTCGCATACGGAAGTTCAAGTTATAGTAGATCTGAGTGCAATATTTTCTTTTAATAAGAAAAATAATTACCTTCCCTGATGTTCTCCTGCAGCAAAAGTTCTACTAATGTGGCTCCGTCATTTGTTGTTTGTTTGATCGTGGTAAGTATATGCTGAATCTTCTTTAAGTCTGCATTCCACGTTGAAAAAAATGTTATATCTTTCCCAGGATATAACTGGCCAAAATCAATGTCGATCTGAAAAGTAAAAGAAATTATTGTCACATATACCTAACGCTGTTTGATGATATAATGTTCTATGCTTTCTTCTCTTTATACACAAGTTTGGTAGTATAGTTTTCTTTCAAGTTCATTAAATAATCTTTGTTTCAACAGAGCGTTTTTAATCAAGTTATGAACATCAATGGCATTCACCCCATTATAGTATCCATTTTCAGAAAATACTATGTCTGATTGAAAAAGAAATCCCAAAGTAGGCATGTAAAAAACAATTACTTAGAGTGGAACTGATAAAATACACGCAAATATAAAACAAACTTCCAAGCGCTTTCGCATTTATGGAGTCGTCATACAGGGACGCAAAGACGAAAGTGGAATAAGAAATAGAGAAAGACACAAGGACCGCACCTATACCAACAGTGATTTCTCCACAAGGTTCTCTACTTTCTCGTATGAGTACTTGACAGCAGTCACGTGATCACACGACCACCATAGCACCTAGCAGAAATATGGCAAAATGAAATGAATTGAAATGAAATCTTTGAGTTTTACGTCTCACGGTTATGCCGGTTAGGCTAAAGGAGACGGTGATGATGAGAGATGAATGAAATGGTGGAATGAAGAAAGTGGGAGAACCCGAGAAAACCCATGAGCACGGTGTTTGTCCACCACAAAGTCCACACGGCGGGAGCAGGGTTTGAACCCGGGACCCCAAGCACCGGAGGTGAACGCTCTACCACTGAGCCACCGCCCCCCCCCAGAAATATGGCGCAACTCGTCTTACTCTGTATCTTTCTTCTTCCACTTTCGTCTTTCTCTCCCTGCCTAACAAAGTCATAAAAGGTGAAAGCTCTTACAAGCTTTTTTTTTCATTCTGAAATCTTTGCGCGCATGTACTGTACGTGTATTTTATTTAATTTCTGGTAACTGTTTTATACATTGGTTGGTTTTTAATTACACAAAAACGTGTCTTTAACGTAAGCTTACATAATTCTGAACCTTCTGCCGCTGATGCTGGTATATTTGTAAATTAAAATAAACTATTAAATGTTTTCATAGGAACACCATCAACAAGAGTGAGGATGTGGGGCTGATCGGCGAGCGGGCTGGGTAGCGTAGAGGTTAACTTATTGGCATTGTACGTCGAAGACACAAGATCTATTTTCGGCCCACTCGCACTTTTTCACTCTGATTTTTCATTATTTCTGAATCTATACAGGATTTGGTGTACTGAAAATCCGGTTGATTTTCTCAGAATTACTAAACGTTCTACCTGCTACAAGATGCACCATCTCGTCCATCAGCTTACAGGAAAAAATTAGAACCGAAAAACTCCGAAACATAGTGCAAGACAGGGTACAACTTCATACACCGAAAAACATTTATAAACTCTCTCGCCTCATGCTAGGTGCTTTTTTTGCAAAGAAAAACTGTCGTGTTCGCAATTTATATATAGCATCAACATAAGACCCTTATGCTCATGATTTTTTTTTTAACTCATTAAATTTTGTTACACGTTTTTTTTTTGGTTTTTTTTTTCATTTTCCTTTAAGTACAGTTCGTTCTGTGATACGGAATTACACTTCTATAAAATAATATAAAGGTATTTTCTTTCTTCGGTTACATTCATAAAATAATAATAGAAAGACGTAAACTTCTTAGCAATATCATTACACTTACAAGTGTGTATCCAAGAGGCTGTTTTAAAGCAGGAAATTCCTTGAAGTAGGAGCTGATATCCTTCTCTGACTGAATGTAATTTGCTCTCCGATTTAATGTCGTTTGTTTCCACAGATCACACACTTTCTCCCATGGCTCTATATTATTTCTCAACTACGTGAGAGCTTCCTCGGCAAATTCATCAGTGGACTCTGAAAATAAAGGACACCATCTACATAATTCAGTGTGAAAGAAACGTACATACTCAGTATACGTAAATACATATGTATTAATTTCTAGGACAGAAGTACAAGAAATAACATTTCAATAAACATGTGAAACAGACAGTATTATACTTCTGAACACAATTGTCATATGAGGTGTTCGGAACATGTATTTACAAAACGTCCCGTTAATATATGAAAGCAGTGATAGAGTTTTACATACAGATGAACAGCAGATATACTGATTGCACAAATTCACGGAAATTTGTTGATTTATAATGAAGGTAGTGCCCTTGAACTGTGAATCTGTTGATTGACCATAATACGTGAATATGTGTAACCATGTTGTAAAAAATCGGCACGCATCTCTTTTAGGAAGTTTTGTACCCTTGTCTGAATATAAGATAGCATAAAACACTATGCATCGTGATTTACTGATAAAATTATAATACAGAATTTATGAACATGAAAGTAAATAAATGAGAAAGAACTATGAACGCACCATCTAAATCGACTTCGGTAGAAGTTGTAGCTGCACACCGGTTTCTCAAAGGCAAAACTCCACTTTGCCGCAAATACCTTCTTGTGTTGCAATATCTGTCCCAAAGTTTCCCTCTTGCCAAAACCTTCTTCCCTTGAGCAACTTTATAGGGGACGTAGTAAGTATGCTATTTGAAAAACAAATCACTGTTATAATATACTGTCCTGATATCCTATTGCACAACACAAAATTACAATCAAACTATATTATTTCCACAGAGAAACAAAATACATGGAAACCTGTTTAAAACGAAACTTATATAAAACGGAAATTTGCCGAAGATGAATAGTTTCTAGTCCCGGCAACTCTGTCTGATTTGCCATATGGTAAAGATTTTTCTCTTAACTGATTGCCAGCTCGAAACGTAGGGGCACTGTAGTGTCTGTCTGTCTCTGCGTTGGCGTTACTACTGAACTTCTGTTTTCAATAGTTAAGATCTTTCGGCCGTGAACAAGAATGGAGATAATGTTTCTGTTATTTAAGTTACCTGTTTCCTGTTTTTGTTGATACACACATAAGCACTTTTCTACTGTCAAAACTTTCTTTATAAATTAAAGACTTACTGCTTGCTACTCCGTCATTACACATGCATTTCCAAGAATTCGGTCATTTTTGAAAAAAAAAAATGGTAGAAATTTAGACCAGTTGTTGAAAATTTCCATTGTTTCTGCTGCAGAAAATGTGGTTTCAGTGTGGCGTGTTTGGATGTAAACCGAGTAGTGATTCAGGTCCAACCTTAAACTGTATTTCCCGTCCTTCATAACCTTACTGTTGAATAAGGATATATGGACCAGACATTTTCATTAATATGTAATCTCAACAAATAAAGTTTAAAGTGGAATAACGATGACCCCTAATATTTTTTTTAAAAAAAAGGAATAAAGTAATTTGAGGGTACTGGTGCTATTGAGCTCGATTTCAACCTCAAGAAAAAACAGTAACCCGGCCAAACTCGAAGGCAAATGTCAACTAGCTCTGTTTTCCTCGCAATCGATGACTTCCAATTCCAACATGTGCAGCAGCTGTACGTGTTACTGAAGACTAGCCTTCGGCTAGCTGGAGGTCTCGCACCTAGATCACCGTTTACTCCGACTACGGTCTCGCACCTTATAAACCCACAAGTATGCCAAATTTCATCCGCAGATGTTCAGGAAAAGTCTAAGCATTTTGAGATGTAGAAGATATGATATTAAATAACTGTGAGTTTTCAGTTTTCTAAAATAAATAATATATAAATAAATAAAAATAAAAAAAATAAAAAAATATCTCTATAATTAGATATAATTTTTGGTCAATAACTTGCATATCGCTATCAAAAGCTTTCAAGCATACCGAATATCAAGCTTTTGTTCCAATTTCAATTACCTAAAACATGAGATTTTATGTCCAAAACAAACATGCATTTAAATAGCACCGGAAATCTTTCTTTTTATTTTAGAATTACCCTAAAAACTAAAAATATTTACTTTTGATATTTTTTTGTGAGTTACTTCCAGAAAGCTACAAACATGCCAAACTGCATCACTCTAACCTTCGGGCTATATCATTTAACTTAATAATTTTTAATAATTTTGGGCTGTAGAAGGTATCTCCATATAAATAACAAGGGAAGATTTTTCACTTTCCCAAACAACCTCACTGAACTAGGAAATGTATAGTTTTGGTGATTTACTTAGTTAATTTTATGAAAACCCTACATGAATACCGAATGTAAAGTTTTTACTCAAATACAATTTCCTAAGACTTTTTTTTTTTTAAGTACACCGAAATAAGATAGGATTTTTACTCATTCTTCCTTTTCACCTACTAAAAACAAAGAAAAAAATCCTGTATATTTTTCTCCGAAGGCTATGTATGCCAAGTTTCAACTTTCCACGTCAACCGCCAGTTCCATTTTTTTGTCAGTTAATTCATGTAATTTTATGAATTATAGCTAAATTGCATTAGTTAATTGGTTATAAAAAAATGGCACGATGAAAAGTTTGAAACTTCCGGCTTTTATCCTAACTTAACGTACGCTCTAATGCAACGTGTGAACCAGATAATTTCTAAGGGTAAGTTCTAGAACACAGGTTCCCCATATAGGTTAGCAAGGTTGGTTCCTTTCTGTACCAAAATTTAAATTTTATTTCACAGAATATTGCTAGCGAGCGTCAGCAAGTGAAAGCGGGTTAGAAGACCGCAGGATACGTTGTTTTCTGTTTTTATTACAGCTAAATGGGAAGTGGGACATGTGTTCTAGAACTTTGTAATTTCTATGACGTTTATATTTTCTTCTCGCTTATTACAAAGCTAAGGCATTACTGCCGCATCGCCGGACCAGTATTAAAATCGAAAAAAAGTACTAAAATGCACTGTATACGGTTATATTTCGTTGGATTACATTAACTTACATTAGATTACCTCACATTAGGACAAGGGCATAAAAAACTACAGTGCAAAAAACACAAACCAACTTGTGCTAGGTAACCACTAAGTGCACGAATGCTATCTAACCGAGCCAAGGCAGGACGGAGCTAGCGGACCAGCGCGGTAGTGTGCCCGAAGGGAGCAGGTGCGTCAGCGACGATGTGTACACGCGTAAGCGAGGGTACTGAAAACATCTGGTTTCCGCAATCATATACATTTCAATAGCACTTGCCATGGTATCATACTAATAATGCTTTACTTGCAGAAACAGAAGTCACTTACCTTTAAAATCGTGAACAACAGTTTCTTGGGGTCATCTTTCCTTAAACAAGTACTCAGCTAAATAGCCCTCTAAATGGTTTTCCTTGTTCCCTGACGCTGTAAAATAATACGCTCCCTTTCCTTTCTGTATTTTCAATTCATTTCCACATTTTCCACACACCGTCAACCTTTTCAGTATACTGGTCTTTCACAAAATTTCAACAACTGTCGCTCGTTATTTTTGAACAGTTCTATTTACGTAACAGACGACATGTGACAGCCTTGACATACACGAGCTATTTTCATACTCCTCTTCGCGCCACTACATCATAACAACTATATCTCTCCGCGAAATGGTCCATCCGCCTCCACATACAGTGTCGCTTACAACATCAAAAAAAAAAAAAAAATTTTCTTCATTTTTACTATTCCCCTTATATGACTTTCACTCATTCTTGCTCATAAACAAACAAACAAAAAAAAATCTCCAACTGACCCGGTAAATTTTCTAAAACTGTTCCGGTGATACAGCCGTTAACCCCAAAGCTAAATAAGCTTCATTTCGTGGGAACAATCACATACAAAATCATTATGAATACTTGACTAATTTCAGTAAACTGTGAGATCAACTAAGTTCATATATTAGTTTCATTAGCTCATGGTCCCTTGTACGAAGGTACTGAATGGTTAAACTTAGGTCAAGCTTCAGTACTGCTGAATGGGCTGACTGGTAAATAATTTGTGAACTACTGGTACATCATTTGAGGAATTAGTTGACTTCTGACCGAGTCTGATCGGGTTAGATCACTTCTTGAGGTCAAAACCGAGCACTCAATCCAATCAGCGCCCCACCTTTACTTAGTTTTAAATAGGGACTTTGTTTACTCCACTTTAATTTAGCCTAAATATATTTTTTTAAAAAATGAACTGGTTCAAACAAAATATCGGATTTAAAAAGAAAATGGTTTCTGCAACACCTGTTATTTATGTGCTTTGAAGTTTGAAATCACCATCATGAATGAAATTAAAAGTGCAAAGGTGGTGTCACTTAGTGTAACACAAAGAGAGAGGCCTTCTGTAATAATCTGAAAGCGACAGAAGCACACTTAAAAAGCATTAAATCGTAACCTATCGTGTTTTCTTGTTGCTACACATACCTAAACTAGCCTATCTAACCATACTTTCGCTCGCTGTCGCTTGTTCAGCATTAATTAGTAAAAATTAAGGGTGAATTATTATTAAAATTCTTGATTCCACCTATGCTGTTTGTAGAAAGTAATAAGGGCACAAAGTATAACAATTAAGGGGTTAAATTCCAAAGTTGGACGTCCGTTTTCAGCAAAATTTTGAAACTTGCACGGAAGATACGTATAATTTGATCGTTTGTGTGCTTGATAATATATAAGGATAATACAACAAAACACTCTCTATTTGTTATATATAATAGGTTATAAACATGGGACTACTAAGCGAGCGAAGAGAACTACCTCGCGCAAGGTAACCGAATAGTTGCATTGTGGGAAAGTAACGAGCATTCATAGTATCAATATTGCGGGTAATATACCGAATCGCTATACGTGATGTGAACTGACAGTGTTGAATTTCGTGAAGCTCCCGTCGAAGGGTACTTCTATTATAGATCCTAACGTAACCTAACCTAACCTACACTTTCTCCCAACTCGCGAAATTGAAAAATTATACATTTTAATAGCTTTTACGCAATTTTGGTAGAAAAGTATCGGACGTCCAACTTCGGAATAAATGCCCAATTAAGTAAAACTCAACGCAGAAATATTAACATAGGATCACTATGATCCTCAAGCATCGAATCGTTCTGCAAAAGCTTAAGCCTCTTCCAAATAGTACGAACTCTCACATTAATAATAACCTTTCTCTCAACTTTTCACACAAACATCTTACAAGAAGTCTTAAATCATTATTATACCTTATATAATTTCATCTGTACATTTTCGGGCTTAAGTTTAGAGTTGCCCCTCCAGTTTCCAACCTACAAAAATGCAGTTAAAACATTAAAAATTGTTAGGTTAGGTTATTTGTTACCTGGTAAGACTTTTGTTAGACTAGAACAGTGACTGAAACAGGTTCCAATATCGTAATTCCGAGTAAAAACGGACTAGAAACTCTAAACTTACCCTCAATTGCGTGAACACATCGTGTCTCTATTTTGAAGTATTTTGATTTGGTGATAATAAAAATAATATTTTGGAAGCGTCATAAATGCTTAATAATACACTATTTCGTACAAGGGACTTTTGATGCTTGTGCGCAATACAATTCAAATAAACATTTAGAAATACATATCTTCAATTTACATATTGAAACTTACTGACTATCCACTTACCTTGAAATTTCATTATTAGGGTTTCTAAACCCCAGTTTTTAAGAATAGTTTGATAATTTAAACTTTCCACTATACAATCCATCATTATGGCTGCTACATGACAACTCGTAAAAGGCGGGATTTCGCATTGTTGCCATAACAAGAGTTTTATATTGTAATAGCCATTCTAACCATAATGCTATCGCTATTTTAGCAATACTAAATAATCTGGTTATATAAACAATATGCATGATATTATTAACCATACTAATATTAGCAATATTTTTTTCTTACCACAGCCATACTAAAAAAAATTGGTGTTGTATAAATAACAAATCAGTATTTATACATCAACTATACTATAGTCAATATTAATTTACCAATTAGCAATACTCATCAACAATGCTTTTATTGTCAATTCAGCTATACCATTTTTTAGAGTGCTTCCCTCCTCAAAACTCAAGTCCTCTAAAAACAATTGCCCAGTGTAGCAGTAGTTTTTATAGTACTAGTACTTATTATTTTTGTTGTTTTTATTTCCTGTAGTAGTATTATAGAATGCTTGTAGTAGTAGTAGGGGCAGTAGTAATTATAAAAATGGCATTAATTTTATTAGTAGTCTTGGTAGTGTACAATACTAAATATGTTCTATAAGGATATTGAGGGGTATAAAAACTTCTACACACTGTGTGTGGCACAGGTATTCTTTTTTTTTACAATTAGTAGTATTATTTTTTTCTTTACAAAATATTGATATAATTCCCTTGTACATGAAAAGTAAGACGCAAGTTACAAGTTATTGAGTTTGATACCCAAAGAAAATGAGATTTGAGTTTTATCCTCGAAATTAGCCTACAAAAAGAAGTGATATCCAACAAAAAACATTCCTGTAAAAGAGCCAAGTACAAGTGGCCTTAAAAAGAATTGAAATCACAAAAATAGGCGCCAAGTTCTGGTGGACAACAGTTACAAACACTCACTGGCTCACTTCAAATTTAGATTTGAAACTTGGCTGTTGTCTGTATGGTTACCACTAGCTCACAATTATGTCAAACTACTTTATAATTTTCAACAGACAACTCAGGCAAGTTTCAAATCTAAATTTGAAAGTGATTCCTTGAGTGTTTGTAACTGTTGTTCTCCAGAACTTGGCGCCATCCTTTCATATAGCAACTTGCGCGGTACTTCATTCATAGAGTTTCTAAGCAGGGGATAGGGGGATTCATTCTCGAGATTTTTTAAAAAAATCGCATCGTCTTCCAATGTTATTCTGACGACAGCAAAATTACTTATTCGACATTAGAGTAAAATTATTCCCCAATTTTTTTCTCGATGGCACAACTTTCGCCATTCGTCCCTCCTGTTGGCGGCCCTTCTCTTTTAAAACGAACCAACCTTTCCTTTCATACGGCTACTTGCGCGGTACTTCATTCATCGAGTATCGAAGCAGGGGGTACGGGGGTTCACCTCGGAAAATTTTTGAAAATTAGCTTCTCAAAATCGTGTTTTAATGCTATTCCGACAGTAAAATTGCTAGTTCGAAAGTAGAGTAAAATCCCCCCCAAAATTTTTCTCAATGGCGCAACTTGCGCCATACATCCCCCCTGTGGGCGGCCCTGGGTCAAGGTACTTTCAATTTTGCAATATATTATTTTCTTTAGGGATTTCCAATCACCTCCACGGAAATACCGAAAACGGTCTAACACTTAAACAGTACCTATTTTGTTTCTGCTCTGTCTTTAGCACAAATTGTGATCAAACACAAATATTGCCTGTACAATTCTATAGAAGCAATGCACATTGCACAATCTATCCCAGATAGAACCCGAAATGGTTGGAAGTATGATAGATGTCGTTTAGATTTAGTTCTGACATCGACATGGTTTGCACACAAACGAACATTTTGTCACACAATTCTGTAAAAACGAATGATAAAATTTTCTGTTGAATCTGACATAATGAGAAGAGGATTGGTATATTGCAATGATATGCATAAAGTTTAGAATAGTGAGTAGTTTGAAAGTGAAAGAAAATTTTTTCAATCATCTTGGCAATTTCAGGAAAGAAGGCTTATTGGAAACAATGTTTGCTTTAGCAAGTGCGTTTTAAGCTACTTTAAACTATTTAAAGGGATAGTTTAAATATAAGGGCTGACAGTCTCTAGCTCAGTTATTTCCAACCGGATATTTGTTATTCCCGTTCTCAACAAACCGCACAGAGACAGACAAAAAAAAAAAAAAAAAGATGATAAGAAACCTGGCATTATATATTAATAGAGGACAGTGATGACTAATACAATTGCACCAATGACTTCCTAAGACCTTTATATCATTGTGGAAACAAGGCCTGGCAAATACTTTTACACTGACCATTTAAACTTTTCATCTGAGAAAGATGGAAGTCCACCATTCTTTTTTTAACTAATGGAAGGGATGGAAGTCATGAATAATGGTGATGTTGCTGTAAATTATATCTAAATAATTGACTTTGTCCATTGGAATGACACAAGTGGATGAAGAGCGATGCAACATTAATATCTGCTTTGATAAACCCGGTCTTTTTGTGTTATTTCTTCTTGTAGTTAATCTAAAAGTTTTCACCATATTCAATGATGATGGTTTTGCAAGGTGAGAGATGCTCAATGAGAATGAGAAGCATAAACATTGTTCCATTCCTAAAACTACAGCAACGATATTTCTAACAAAATTCACAGTGTCCCCCCGGAACATTTTTTCTGAAAGAACGACTTATACTAGCTGAAATGTTTGTTCTTCGTACGGATGGAATAGGTTTATGGGAAATATTTGAACCATCTATTTCCCTTGTGATACGCATATCATTGAAAGTGTAATTGTAAAATCCCTTAAGATACTCTATTTTTGGTACACATTTTGAACTCTACTACTCTTTTAGGATACACCCCTTAACACTAGAACGGCGGCTGGGTCATTTTTGACCCATTTCGAACTTTACGTTTTAACAACTTTTCTATTTTCTTACGAATCGGATCGAATTTTTGTGACTTTTACTCGTTCTCTTAAAGAAATATTTGTATTAAATACTAAGTATCACTCTTATCCACACGTTGCCTTTTGAAATAACAAACAATTATATTAGAAAGGCGGCGTGGGTCAATTTTGACCCAACTCTTTTGTTAGTGATATTTTGTTGCATTGTAGCAACACTGCTGGCTAGCGTCTTTATCTTGCGACCGTTCTTTCTCCAATACTCTCCCATTCCACCTCGTGTTCAAGACCAGCTTCTCAGCAATTTTGTCAGTTTAGTTGGAGTTAGTGATACTTTAGAAAGTCTGTTGATTAGGAGAATCTCATTATTTTCGAACTGATGTGCTATTTCAAACACTCATTATGAGCAAGAAACTGATGACACTGGATGAAATACTTGCAAATTTCAATGACATAAGTGAGGCCGAGTCTGACGCTGAATGCGTTGATATTTCTTCAGATGAAGAGTACCTGCCAAACAACATCGAATATGATGATTCGGATGAAATATTGAAAGAGGAAGAGATAAACACAGAAAACCATACTTCTGCAAATAAGCTTCGTAAAATAGGTAAGACTATTATTATTATTATTATTATTATTATTATTAAACACAAATTATATGTCTTACATCGTAACAAAATATTCATAATAATTTCAATCATTTTAACAAAAAATTTGCAAACAATTTGCATGCTATTGTGAAAATATATAGCTAGTTTTTTTTTTTTTTTTTTTTGGTATCACTATGATGAAATGTTTCATGAGAAGACGTTTATAGCACAAATAAATAAACCACAGCCATATTCGATCCACTATTGGATGAGGCCTCTCCCCGGAGGGAGGATTTGGTCTACTGCTCCCACGCTAACCAGACGGGTTGGGACAAGGTTCCTATATACCAGACGGGTTGGGAGAAGAAAGCTGAAGCTCTCAACGTGGTCGCCACTGTATGACCCCCCCCCCCCCGTGGTCTAGTGGTGAACGTGTCTGAGTACAGATTGAGAGATCCCGAGTTCAGTTTCCGGCGCTGCCAAGAATTCTTAGACTAGTAGCCTATGGCGTAACCAGAAATTTCGAAGCTACCGAAACCAAAAAGTTTAGAGGTCTAAATGGGAGACAACTTACTTTCTCTTATGTTTGGATAAATTATATTTCAACCAAAGAAGTGGAATCTCTAAAGGAGTTGTTCGAAAGAACAGGTAGTTTACCATTCTTTTTATGTCAGAGCTTTCATGATTAGAACCTAGCATTCTTATTTATAAAACAATCACTGTATACTGACTTTTTCTGGTTTGAACTACTGCAAATTTACGACTGTGTATGCTATTTTAGGTTATGTCAGGTTATGTGTTTCCACAAATTCTAAATAGGGAGAGGAAAGTTATAGAAATGCATAGATGCGTATTACAACCATATTAGTAAAATATTTTTTGTGTAATACGTCACGTTTTTATTTGTGAACAATGTTTTTGTATGATCCTTCTCCTTGTAGAGGAGTGACTGAACTTTGTTCTGTGTAAGACTGTGTAGATTAGGTTAGTTTAGTTCAGTTAGGTCATGCGCTTGAACAAACTATCTAAGAATAATAACTATCTAGGAATTAGAATGATATATAACATTACTATATAATAAACTGACATTGTATATAATACATTTAATAATATCATTCTAATAATATTATATTCATAAAAAATAGCATGTTTCTTAAATTTGTATTATTGGCAAAAAACACATTGATCAATAAATATTAAGCTAGAGTTCAAAGAAGTTTTTTTTTTGTTTTATTGAATGAAAGTCACGTTTCATTATGCAATAAATCTTAGTGGTTTAGAATACAAATATTTAATAAAAATGGAATGGGTCATTTTTGACCCACTCCCGCCGTTCTAGAGAGTATCAAAAACACCGCCGTTCTTGTGTTAATCAATATGGCGTGATAAAAACCTTGAGTCAGGAACGAATTAGTTTTTTTCAAGATTTATTTCAAATAAGTAAGCCGTTTCGCATGATACGCTCACAAGCAACAGGCAATACCTATTCCAAAAAGTATAGAAATTACACTTGCCTCCCTTAAAACTGGAATTTTGGAAAGTGTTCGAAATGGAAGTGGTCTTGTGTCCGCTTATTTGTGATGAGAAATTTATATACAAATTTTCATCTTCTTAATTTGAGGGGCACATGAAATACTCAATTTTCCTCATTAATTTAACGTCATACTCCTTTTTAACGAAAGTGTGATTGAACCTTATCTCGAGATAGATACAAAGTATTTAACAAAATTCATTTCATAGTTTTCAGCCATTCTCCTGTGATGCGATCCCACACAACAGACAACATCCCTTTCAATGTGGAAGAAAAAATAAAAACATATGTGCTTTTCCACTCAAAACGTGATTTTTTTTAAATCCTGGGACAGTGGCACACTTATTTCTAATGCAGAGTTTATATGTCGAGCTTCATCTCTTTAGCTTCAGAGATTTACTGTATGTAGTAAGCTATTCTGAACAAAGCATTTGAATCCCCTTTATTCCTTTAGCATGTTCATTTTAAAAATAAATACTTTCTTATGGATTGCTATCGTAACAAAAGAGTTTTTTTTTTGGGTCGTAATGTCACGTTTTTAGATATAGTAATATGGCCTAAATTTTCAGTGGATCACTTTCATTCTTCCATTTAATCGTATTTGTGCTCCCCCTTTCCCTTTAAGAAGTGAAATTTTCGAAAACATTGAAGTATCGGTTTCCCTTATTTTTTAATATAACGAACTTTATACCTAAAACATAAACGAATCCTTATATTAATTTTTTTTCTTAACAAATAACGAAAAATCTAAATATTATAGAAATTGTATCCCTTGCCCTTGCTGAATACGAATTTAATTATTTCTATTTAAGAGTTTATATATCGATTTTCATATCTCCAACTCAAGCAAATCCTGACCATGGACATTTTCATTTCTCACTATAGAAAGAAAACTTAGATATTATAGTAATGACCACCTTTTCTCCTCTAAGGAGCGGAATTTTTGAGAATATTGAAATACGTGGCTCATTATCTATATTGTAAAACTTTGTCTCATATAGGTTATAGGTAGAGCATTTAATAAAAAGAGTGTCCGGAATCGATTCACACTACCAGTTTTTATTATAAAACTTTTCACTATAAAAGTATTTTTACAAAATACTGTTCAAATAATCTCTGTAATATACAAGGTTAGTTATAGGTAGTCTTTGACCGTAAGGTAGCAGACAGGATCTCTACAGAGCCCCGTAGCAGGCTAAACAGAGGGGTATTAAGGATCCAATGCTCTGTAGCAAGCAAAGGTGGGTTAAGTGGCCAACAGAGCCCCGTAGCAGGCTAAACGGCTGAGGTTAGGATTCCCAGACAGAGCCCCGTAGCAGGCTAACCCAGGAGAAAGGATTGGCGTAGTCCTGTAGCAAACTAGAGGCCTGGGGTTAGGTTACTCCAAAAGTCCCGTAGCAGACTAGAGGAGGGTCACCAGAAAACTGGTATCGAGTTGTATCGAGTTGCCTTCGTCCATCCAATTTATAGGGTCCTTTGGGTGGTTGTGGCGCTGCTGCTCCGATGTCGTCTTCTGCTCCGTGGGAGGGGCCAGAAGCCGTCGTCTGGATGTGACTGTAGATGCGTCTGGTGGGAGATCCTCTTACCGAACCAGGTGGTGGTGTTTGTAAAACACTGATGCGTGGAATTGTTTGTTTATAACATCACACAGGATATTACAATATTTAAGAGTTTCCGAACACATAACACTTTGTGAATAAATAAAAGGAAATTTCAATATTATAGAAATATCCCGTCTTTTTTGCCTTGGGAGTAGAATTTTCAAAACAACTACAACACTTATATTCTTATTTTTAGTTAACAGTTTGTAAACCGAATTTCACAACTCCAACTTAAACGAATTCTCACACTGGGCACTTTGTCAATAAAGAATGGGATATTTGGATGTTATAGGTTTGACCCTAGTGTTACCCTCTTAAAAGCACAATTATCGATAACGCTGAAATGTTTTTCCTTATTTTTAGACTTCAACATATGCTATCCATAAGTGTCGAAAGTCTTATAGAATGGCCTTGTCCGTCCGTCTGTCGAAAGGTATCTCTGCAGAAGCAGAAGAGATATCAAGATTTGCCGTCCCAAGAATAAGTTCCGCTTCTTCCGTTAACCCTCTATTCAAATTGGAACTGATTCAAAGTAGTCATTACTGGTTTTAACGTTTAACGTTTACTGCCACAGAAAAAAAAAAGAGTAACAGCTAACAAACTTTTTTTTTTTTAAATGAAGTGAAATGAAATTTTTGAGGTTATGCCGGCTAGGCTAGAGGAGCGCGTGATGATGAGGGACGAATGAAATTGTGGAATGAAGAAAGTGGGAGGAAACGGGAGAACCCCGAGGAAACCCACGCACACGGTGTTTGTCCACCACAAAATTCACTTGGCGGGAGCAGGGTTTGAACCCGGTACCCCATGCACCAGAGGTGAACGCTCTACCACTGAGCCACCGTAACCCTTCCTTTTTTTTGAAACGATTCAGTGTCTCAAGGCAAAGAATCATGACTATCCCGAGCACTTTGAAAAAACCGGAAGTAGCTTAAATTTAATATTACTTGCGGGTTCAATACTGATTCCCACAGAGCAAGAATAGCAAGAAATACTGTATCGAGACATGGCATTTTTTAATTTATTTACTGACCCGTAAATAGGTCTCATCTTCGTCAAACCGTCATAAATAGGTTTCATTATCCGCCTATTTAAATTGGAAATGGTTGAGATTGGCGATTTCTGGCTTCAACACTTATTGTATAGGAGTAACTAACTTGTTCCGCCACCAACGAATTTCGCGGTCGTTTATTTTGCATCGTTTTGTGCATCACTGGGAATGGGTCAAAATGGGCCTCTAAGGTGACAGGAAGCTGATCCACTGTTCCGCCACTATCGAATTTCGAGTTCATTTCCTACACATCGTTTTTGCGTGATTTGTGTCGTTTTTTGCGCCTATTTCCACGTTTTGTGGGTAGTCGGATGTGGATCAAAATCGGCCTTCAAATATGGCCGAAAAAGTTAATGCTGTCCCGCCACCAACGTATTTCGAGATCATTTCCTTCATATTGTTTTATGTGTGTTTTGTGTGTCTATTTCCACGTTTTGTGCGTCACCGGAAGTGGGTCAAAATGGGCCTCCAAAGTGGGAGGATAATGACCCAATGTTCTGCCTCTATCGAATTTCGAGGTTATTTTGTCCACATCGTTCTGTGCCGTTTTGTGCGCCTATTTCCACGTTCTGTGCGCCTTTTTCTACGTTTTGTGCGTCACCAGAAGCGAGTCAAATTAAGCCTCCAAGGTGGGGGGAAAATGACCCACTGTTCTTCCACTATCGAATTTCGAGTACATTTCCTCCACATCGTTTTGTGTGTGCTTTGTGCGGTTCTGAGCGCAAATTTCCTCGTTTTCTGCGTCACCGGAAGTGGATCAAAATAAGCTTCCAAGGTGGGAGGTAAATGACTAACTCTTCCGCCACTGTCGAATTTCGAGATCGTTTTCTCCACATGCTTTTGTGCGCCTTTTCCCACGTTTTATGTGTCACCGGAAGTTGGTCAAAATGGGTCTCCAAATATGGCGGAAAACGATATTGCTGTTTCGCCACCAACGTATTTCGAGATCATTTCCTTCACATCGTTTTATGAGTGTTTTGTGAAGTTTTGTTCGCCTATTTCCACTATTTGTGCGTCACCGAAAGTGGGTCAAAATTTTCCTCAAATATGGAAGGAAAATGACCCAATGTTCCGACACTATCGAATTTCGTGGTCGTTTCCTTCACATCGTTTTGTGCGTGTTTTGTACGCCTATTTCTACGTTATGTGCGTCACCGGAAGTGGATAAAAATAGACCTCCAAAGTGGGACAAAAATGACCCACTGTTCCGCCACGATCGCATTTGGAGATCGTTTCTTTCGCATCGTTTAGTGCCTGTTTTGTGCATTACCAGAAATGGGTCAAAATGGGCCTCCAAATATGGCGGAACAGCATTAACTTGTTCGGCCACGAACGATTTTCCAAGTCGTTTCTTTCGCGTCTTTAGTGACTGTTTTGTACCATTTTGTGCACCTATTTCGACGTTTTGTGCGTCATTGGAAGTGGGTCAAAATGGATCTTCAGGGTGGGATGAAAATGAATTTTCTTCGCCACTTTCGAACTTCAAGGTCGTTTCCTTCAAATCGTTTTGTGTATCACTGGAAGTGGGTCAAAATGGCTGCCAAGTAGAACGAAAATGATACACTGCTACACCACTATCGAGTTTCGAGGTCGTCTCGTTACAAATCTGGCACTCAACGTTGCGAAAGAAACGAGCTTCAAATCTATGGTGGCAGAAGACTGGGTCATTTTCATCCCACGCGGGGGTCCATTTCGTCTCACTTCCAATGACGCACAAAACGTGGAAATAGGCAAAAAACACGCACAAAGCGATGTAAGGGAAACAATCTCAAAATTCGTTGGCGGCAGAACAGCATTAACTTGTTCCGCCATTTTGGTTGCCCATTTTGACCCACTTTTGGTGACACAGAAAACGTGGAAATAGGCTCACAAAACGGCACAAAATACGCACAAAATGATGTGAAAGAAACGATATAGAAATTCGATAGTGGCGGAACAGTGAATCAGCTTCCTCCCACTTAGGAGGCCTATTTGACCCACTTCCGGTGACGCAAACAACGTGGAAATAAGCGTACAAGGCGGTACAAAACGATGAAAAAAAAAACACCTCGAAATTCGTTGGTGGCGGAACAAGTTCATGCTGTTCCGTCATATTTCGAGGCCCATTTTGACCTACTTCTGGTGACGCACAAAACGTGGAAATAGGCGCGGAAGACGTTACAAAACACGCATAGAATGATGATAAGGAAATGACCTCGAAATTCGAGAGTGGTGGTACAGTGGGTCATTATCCTCCCACCTTGGAGGCCCATTTTGACCCACTTTCTTTGACGCACAGAACGTAGAAATATGCGCACAAAACGGCATAAAAGCGCACATAAAACGATGTGAAGGAAACGATCTCGAAATTCGTTGGTTGCGTAACAGCATTAACTCGTTCCTCCATATTTTAAGGTCCCGGGTTCGATCCCAGCCGACGCCAAGTGAACTTTGTGGTGGAAAACACCGTGCTCGTGGGTTTTCTCGGGGTTCTCCCGTTTCCTCCCACTTTCTTCATTCCACCATTTCACTCATCTCTCATAATCACCGTCTCCTTTATCCTAACCGGCATAACCGTGGGACGTAAAACTCAAAGATTTCATTTCATTTTTCATTTTCCATATTTTAAGGCCCATTTTGTCCCACTTCTAGTGACGCACAAATCGTGTAAATTGGCGCACAAAACACGCACAAAACGATGTGATGGAAACGACCTCGATATTTTTTGGTGGTGGAACAAATTAATGACGCCATTGTAATAGAAGAAAAATGCTAATTGAGAGTGACAAATGACTTTCTGCAATCGATTTAGTGTCTTAAAAGAGCATAATGTCGCAACGCAGAATACTCTACTGAAACCAGAAGTGGTTGAAATTACCTAGTAATTTCGGTTTCAATACGAATTTTTCTAGAGAAAAAAAAGTAAGAGATATCGAGTGCAATTTTTTACTTGATTCAGCATCCCAAGAATTGGTTTCATTACATCGTTTAACCCTCTATTCAAACCAGAAGTGGTTGAAATTTACTAGTACTTCCGGTTTCAATACCGATTTTCATAGAGCAAAACTGTAAGATATACCGAAATGCATTTTTCTCAAAAGAATCAGCGTCTCAACAATAGATTCCATCTTCTCCATTAACCTTCTATGGAAGCCACAAGTTATTCAAATTGAACATTTCCGGTATATCCAGAGAACAAGAGTTATTAGCTAGCAACAAGATGTTTCCTTCACTGAGAAAAATGATTGGGTTGAAATTGACCCTATTGGTGCATATTTTAACCCAACTACGTGGCTAAAACTGCTCCGACCCAAATAGGGTCAAAGCGTATAGTTAAATTGGATTGAAATAAATTCAACCCAACGTGTAGTTAAATATAGGAGTCCAACCCAACGACCCAATTGGTTTAAAATCGCTTAACCGGTTAATGCATTTAACCCAACTTGGTGTACAATATGACCCAACAAAGCGTAAATTCCATTAACCCGATAATGCGTGTGACCACACGTGTAGTTAAAAGTAAATAAACATGGGGTAAGAAATGACCACAGTGTGTGGTCGCTTGGAGAAGGGGAGTGTAAATAACCCACGAATGAGATAAAATTGACCATGGTTTAGTTAAAACATGACGAAATAATGGGTTAAAAGAGTAAATATCACAATAACCGTTACGGGATTTAACAAACCATGCGTAGGTTACATAGGTGACCCAACACTACACAATATAAAATGATTACCACTTTATCGTGTTACTTGGAATTTTATTCAACACCAACTTTTTTTTTTGCTAGCCGAAGCTAGCCCCACCCAAGGGTTACGCCCTCGACTCGGGAAGAGATGAGCAGGAAGATGGAATATCTGGTACTGTTGTTGGGATAAGTGATATTTTTTTATTATTTATTTATTTATTATGAGCATATTAATTTACTGGACTTTATGATCTTTTGATCATAAACATAAGCATAAGGTAATGATGAAATGAATGAGGTATGAAGTAATGAATAAGTGCAATACACATCACAACACATAGGTAATGTTAGAATAACAAGTGAAGTTATCTTCTCGCCCCGGGGCAACGCGGGGCATTGATGTGAGACAGTTGGTGCCCTGTTAGTACGGTAGGATTACTGTGAATGATGTGATGGAAAGACGAAATGAGAATGAATATCGAGATGAAATGCATCTAGAAGAGGAATGTCGGGATGATCCGGAGGGACAGTGTATCGATAGAGAGTAAAAAGCAGAGAGAGAGAGGGGTGGGGCGTAATGGTGGGAAGGTGATGAAGTCGGCTGCAGTATGTACTGTGTCCATGAGTAGTGGGTGGTTCATTGTCAGTCGATCAGTGATGTATTTCAAGCGAAGATGTTCTATATGTGAAAGAAGCGTTGGAAAAGTAATACGACTATAGAGATCGGCAGTGGGGCTAGGTAAGGATATACGGTAAGCGATTCTGAAGGCATGACGTTCTAAGATTTGTAGTTTTTTTTTATAAAAGAAAGGTGCTGCAGGTATCCAGGCTGTGAAACCGTAAGTCAGTACTGGTCGGAGAAAGACCTTATATGTGGTGAGAACTGTAGAGGCTTTAAGACCCCAGCTGGTGCCAGTCAGGCGACGCAGTAAGTTGATTCGATTATAGGCTTTCGATAGAATAGATTTTAAATGAGGTCTCCAGGTGAGATGTTTGTCCAAAAGAAGCCCTAGATATTTGGCTGTGTTGGAAGCGTGAATTCGTGTTCCTTGAACATGAATATTTAGCAGCGTTGGATTGCGGTGAACCCTAGTACGTTTGCCAGGAGGCACAAAAACAATTACTTGAGTTTTATCGGCGTTGATTTTAAGTCGCCATTTGGAACACCAGGATGTGAATAAATCAATAGTTGTCTGAAGATGTTTGTTGATCTGTTGTATGGTTTTGCCTAGTGCCAGAAATGCAGTGTCGTCCGCATATTGAAAAGTACTGACAGTTGGTGGAAGAGGTAGAATATCTGCCACATAGAGAAGGTAAAGAAGTGGAGACAAAGCAGATCCCTGTGGTACGCCTGAATATAGAAAGACTGGATAAGATAATGCGTTGTTAATAGAGATGTAGGCTATGCGACCGGTGATAAAATTGAATATGAGTCGTATGTAGGTGAGAGGCAGATTATATTTCGTAAGTTTGTAAACCAGACCCTGGTGCCAGACAGTGTCAAAGGCTTTCTCTAAGTCGAAGAGAACCAGACAAGAAGGTTTTGTGGAATGAAATTGGTTGTAAATATGGTTGACAAGGCGAAGTAGCTGATCATTTATACTGAACTGAGGGCGAAAGCCGGCTTGATAGAGAGGTAAAAGGCGATGATCTGTGCAGTAGGTGTGGAGGCGAGTAACTAGAATTCGTTCGAAGATTTTGCTGAGTGTACTGGTTAATTGAATAGGGCGGTAGGAAGATACGAGATTGGTAGGTTTGTTCGGTTTCGGAAACATTAAAGTTTTGGACATTTTCCACGTGAGAGGGAAGAAACCGGTGCGGAGTATGAATGTGAAGAGTAGAGCTAGAAAATGAAGAACACAGTAAGGGGCCTCTTTAATATGCCTGTAAGAGATATTGTCCATGCCAGGTGCACTATTTCGTTTTCGTTTGGTTACATTTAGAATGTTATCAACTGTAATCGGCGATGTGAGTTCGTGATTGTTGACCAAGGTGTGGCAGAGTGCAGGCTGGAGGTGTGGAGATTGGAAATCAATTCGATCGACGGAATGTCGATGGGGATAAGGATGTGCCAGAGACGGTGTGAAAATATCCTGCAGGTAATTGGCGAAAGCATTTGCCTTGTCAGTATCTGTGGCAAGCGGTTGATTATGAAGAAGAAGTGGATATGTTGTGATACTACGTTTGTGAGAAGTATCAGCCAATGTATTGCAGGTTTTAGCCCACTGCCGATGTTTATATGTGATGATGTAATTGGTGACGATGCGTTGCATATACCGGTGGTGAACTAATGACTCTCGGTTTCCCGTACGCTCGTAGTCTCGGTAGAACTGACGAGATCTACGTATGAGCGGAAGGTAGTGCGGAGGTAATTTTGGACTATACGGGTTCGAACTGGATGTAGGAATGTAAGTATTGGAGGCCTGATTGATCGCACTGTTGAGGAGATCAAGAGAATTGTACATACTGTCTTCTGATGTAGGTTCGGGAATATTAGAAAGTTTTGCAGTTAAAAAGTTGCGATATCCGGTCCAGTCTGCTTTGTTGTAGTTGAGAGATTTTCGTGTTAATCGTTCGTGGTTTGAGGCTCTAGGATGGGAGCGATTGATGATAAGTTTAACTGGCAAATGATCACTACCTATTGGATCTAGCACTTCTATGGTACAGGAAGATAGTAAGTTTGTAGAAGTAATAACAACATCAGGTGTGGTTTGAGAGGATGGCCGGGTGTGCTTAGGTAGCTGGTGAAAGGTACCGGTGGTATGAGTTGTAAGGAAGTTGAGAAAAGCCTGTCGCTGCTGAGGTGTTCTGCTATGGATATTGATGTTGGCCATTATGATATAATGTTGGAAGTTATTTGAAATATACTGGAAGAAATCTATTGGAATAGCATGACCAGGTCGAATGTAAATGGTAGCAAGAGTGATATACAAGTGTTTGAAGTATAGAGTTGTTATTAGATATTCTGGAAGGTTTTGCTGTGGAAGTTCGTAATGACGACACGGTATAGAAGGTGAAAACCCTATTGCAACTCCGCCGTTTGCACGTCTAGCTGGCATCGTACTGTCTTTCCTTATGATTGAATATCCGGATATCTTGCAGGAGGTTCGAGGTGTAAGGTGAGTCTCATTGAGAAGAAAACCGGAAGTGCGCTGTTCTTGCAGTAGAAGTGCAAATAGTGGTTTGTGCTGGATGATAGAACTGATGTTAACAAATATAAAGGATAGTGCCATGATGATATGTGAAAAGAGGAGGATGGAGTTAGACTTCGGTTTCAAGTGGACTGACATGAAAGTATACTTTACGTCCGCTGTAGGTAGCATGGAAGTTCATATGGAAGATTGCACGTGTTGAGTATTGGAGCTGCTGGAGTATGTGAGGGCGGTGAAAAGGATGTATATTTTGAAGTGTGAGTGTGATGAAAGCAAGGAATTGTTCAATGGTGACAGCCTGGTGTTTGTCAGCAGGTATGGAAGAAGATGGAATGGACTTATTGTAATGCTGCAAAGGAACAGTCATTTCAGGCTTGGTTGGTTCCGGAGGAGGCCGCTGCTTGCACTTATAACTAAATGCTGGATGCTGCTCATGACATGTTGAACAGGTTGGAGGTTGTGCAAGATTTTGGCATTGGCGCGTATTGTGTGGTCCGGAGCAGTATCCACAGATTGGCTGGTTCGGACATTTATCAGTAGAATGAGCATTATATTTTTGGCATCTTTCACAGCGTAAGGGAAGAGGTGGCTGAGATCTGGAAATCTCGACCCTATGTCGTTTACGATAGATGTATGCTCCATTTGACAAAAGATCATCGATGGTCTCTTGAAAGTGTGTAAGTACTCTCACCATATATGTTGCGCCGTTATTGTTTCGAATGCGAATGCATTTAGATATGGTATAACCTTCTAATGCAAGTTCATCAGTGACTTCTTGATCCGTAATATCTGTGTAAACGCCTCGAATCACCACTGACAGAAAAGGCTCTTTACGTGGTGGGGGCCGTTGTTTTAGCGGTTTTTCAGTGAGTCGAGTAAGTGTAGTGCCTTTCCCAAAGATTTCAAACCCATGTTTGTTGAGCAAGGTTGTTCGAAAGTTTGGATCTGGAGTCCGTAAGATAGTGCCGTTACGTGTAGGTATGATTTGACTTATGTTAGCGCGTGGCATGTATTTAACTAGTTGTTTATACAGATGGTGTGCCTGCGAGTACTTTGGATCAAAGTTGGTCAGCAGAAACTGATAAATTTGTGGCCGAGTGGTCTCTGTTAATTATACTCTGTCAAGATATAACTCTGTATAATTTCGACTGAATAGACAGTAAATAACAAACATGTGTTGTAATTTTTCTAATACTTAATAGTCCACTTAAATCAGCTTCGATTAGACTATATGTTTCACGTATCATGATAATTTCGTTAACCAGGTATGACTCAAGTGTTGGTTTAAAATACTCTAGGGTGACATATAGTCATTTTGTTGACCTAACGGTTAATGCAGTTGGGTTGCAAGTGACCACCCATCGTTCCTAATAAAACCAATTTGGTTTAAATCTTTTTAACCACACCGCATGGTCACGTTTCAACCCAATCATTTTTTTGAGTGTAGAAGCGATTCAAGGTCGCAAGAGAACATACCCTCGCAACCAGCTACACTCTACAAAAATGATTGAAATTTACTACTGGTCCCGGTTTCAATACTGAATTCACTAGATCAAAAACGATAAAAGGTATCCAGATGCGGTTTTTGCAATTGAGTCACCTTCCCAAGAATAAATTCCACCTTCTCCATTAACATTCTATTCAAGCCGAGAACGGCTCAAATTAACGATTTCCGGTTTCAATATTTATCGCTATAGAACAAGTATGTTGCAGCACTGGTACCAATCTTTGAAAGTTTCATTTACAACTATTCTTTTTTTTTCTTTTTTAAATTGATGTTCTGAGTAATTGCGCGTTCTGTGTAAATGTATATACAATAAGATTCTCTCCCTCTCTCTCTATCTCTCTGTTTCCAGCTACCGGCATAGGCATATGGGAACTACCAGATACACTTTCGTGTGTACATAAGTTAGTGTGTGTGTGTGTGGCGGGGTCGGGGGTATGAAGTATTTATTACGATCACTTAGTGGAACTTACCGTAACATTCCTCACGATAACTTCTGAACGAATGCGAATTTTTTAATTCTGTTTCTTGAAATAGATAAATAGAGTAATTATCTCGAGGGAGTTCGTTAACGGAGATGATTTAGTCAAAAGAAAGTGGTGCAAATGAGTCATTTCCGGTTTCAACGTTGATCACTGTAGAGCACATACTGTAATAGATAGCGACAAACGGTTTTCGGGAATCGATTAAACGCTTCAAGGACAACTCCCATATTCATTCTTAACACTATAGTAAAACCGGAAGTGGTAAAAATGAGTCATTTCCGGTTTTATTTTTGATCACTATAGAGCAAAAACGTTAAAGATAGCAGGAAGCAATTTTCGGCTATCGATAAAGCGTGTCAAAGGTAACTTTCATCTTCATCATTAACATCCTAGTAAAACCGGAAGCAGTAGAAATTAACTATAATTTCCGACTTCAAATTAATCTACATAGGGAGAAGCTGTTTTGGGGAATAAGTTTAGCGTTGTGGGAATAAGTATCGTCTCCCCTCTTAAACTTCTAAATAAACCGGGGGTGGCAAAACCCAACTACTTCCGGTTTTAGTGTTGATCACAATAGATTAGAAACCGTAATAAATAGCGAGAAGCAGTTTTCAGTAATCAATTAAGTGTTCCAAGAATTTTCAAATTCGACTTTAATCTTTCTACTCAAACCGGAAGTGACAGAAATCAATCACTTCCAGTTTAAGCATTGAGTGTTATAGAATATATAGCGAGAAGGGAATAGAATGGAAAATTTATTAAGTGCCCAAGAGTGTGTTCCATCTCGACAGTAATCACTCTACTCAACTAGGAAGTGAAAAAAAATATACTACAACTTCTGGTTTGCAAATCAATTGAGAAAATATTACAAAAATCTTTACTGTTTTTACTATTAGGATTACGTAGTGAAACTTGTAACATCGTAATGTTTGTACATACGTCCGTCCGTTACTCCATACGATGACATTTGGACGGATGCGAATTTTTAAATTGTTTTTGCAATAGAAAGATACAATGATTATCTCGAGGGAGTTCTTTAATAGAGAAAATTCACCAACCGGAAGTGGTAGTAATAAGTCATTTCCGGTTTTAATGTTGATCATTATAGAACAAAAACGGTATGGATAGGGAAAAGCGGTTCTTGGCAATCGATCATACGTTTCATAGCCAACTCTCATCTTCATTCTTAATAGTCTAATAAAACCGGAAGATGTACGAATGAGCCATCGAGAATGGACAATCGAAAAAGCGTTTCAAGATTAATCTACTTCTTCACCCTTAACACTCTAGTAAAACATTAACTGGTACAAGTGAATCATTTCCGGTTTTAACGTTGATCACTATAGAGAGAAAAGAGTAATAGATAGTAAGAGGTAGTTTCGGCAATCGATAAATAGTTTCAAGAATAACTTTCTTCTTCATAATTAACACCTTATTGAAAAAGATGTGGCAAAAATTACCTATAACTTCCGGTTTCATTTTAATCTATATAGTGCAAAAACTATAAGTTATAGAAACTGTTTTTGGGAACTGATTTAGCGTTGTAGGGCCAGGTATCATCTCTATTAAACTTCTAATCGAACCGGAAGTAGCAAAACCCAACTACTTCTGGTTTTAGTGTTGATTGCTATAGATTAGAAACTAACAAGCGATAACCTGTTTTCTGTAATCAATTAAGTGTCCCAAGAATATGTTCTATCTCGACTCTAATATTTCTACTAAAACTTGAAGTGGTAGAAATCAATCGCTTCCGGTTATAACATTGGGCGTTATAGAATGGATAGCGAGAAGGCTTTTTTGGTAATTCATTAAGTGCTCCAAGAGTGTATTCCATATCGGCAGTGATCCCTGTACTCAAATCGGAAGTGAAATAAATATACTAGAGCTTCTGGTTCCCAAACCACTACACAAAACATAACATGATCCTCTTTAAGATTTTATTATTATTAGAATCACGTAGTGCAACATGTAATATCGTAATGTTAGTACGTACGTACATACATACGTCCGTTACTTCGAAAGATAACATTTGAAAGGATGCGAATTTTCTATTATTATTATTATTATTATTATTATTATTATTATTATTATTATTATTATTATTATTATTATTATTATTATTATTATTATTATTATTATTATTATTATTTTCAATAAGTAGATAGTGTGATATTTTCTCGAGAGAGTTCATTAATAGAGGTGATTCGACAAACAAACTGGTAGAAATGATTTTTTTCAGGTTTTAACGTTGATCAATAAAAAACAAAAACGATAATGGATAGCGAAAAGCGGTTCTGAGCAATCGATTATACGTTTCAAGGTAATCTCTATTCTTATTCTTAACATTCTAGTAGAACTGGAAATGGTAGAAATGAGCCATTTCCGGTTTTAACACTCATTACTATAGAGCAAAAACGATAATAGATAACGAGAAGATGTTTTTGGCAATCAATTAAAGTTTCCAAGGATAACCTTCTTCACATTTAACAAGCTAGTAAATTCTGGAAGTAACAGAATTGAGCCATTTCCTGTTTCAACGTTGATCACTATAGAGCGAAAACGATAATAGATAGTAAGAAGCAGTTTTCGGCAATCGATAAAGAGTTCCAGGAGTAACTTTCATCTTCGTACTTAACACCCTAGTAAAAACGAGGTGTAGAAATCACCTATAACTTCCGGTTTCAATTTAATTTACATAGAGAATAAACTATAAGATATAGGGAGAAGCAGTTTTATGCAATCAATTTAACGTTGTGGAAACAGGCAAGTTATTACCTCTCTTAAACTCCAAACCGGAAGTAGCAAAATCCAACTAGTGTTGATGGCAATAGATTAGAAAAGATAACAGATAAGGAGAAGCGGTTTTCTATCATCATTTAGTGTCCCAAGAATATGTTCTATCTCGACTCTAACCTTTATACTAAAAGCAGAAGTGGCATATATCAATCACTTCCGGTTATAAATTGAGTGTTATAGATTGGAGAGCTAGAAGGGATTTTATGTAATTCATTAAGTACCGCATGAGTTTATTCCATCTCGACAGTAATCTTTGTATTAATACCAGAAGTGAAAGAAATACGATACAAATTCCGGTATCCATTTTAATAGAGAACATATTACGTCATCCTCTTTACGGTTTTTACTAGAGTTTATTTTTAAATTAAATACTAGCCGGATGTTCACTAAATTTTGTGAGCTACTAGCCCATTCCCTAAGGAATAAGTACTGGCATATTCTGTGGTCAAACTCGGCCAAGAACAGGGTGGACGCGGGTTGCATTTCATACCTTATTTCTCGATAACTACTTAATTAGCCAGCAGAATTTTCTTGATAACTATTGGCCGAATCGGAACAAAATTCGGGGGGGGGGGGGCAGCCCTCAACCTAGTTAAGATCTCTACATTTGCTGGTCGAGTTTGGCCAAGTTTTGGGCTTGATTTGCGTGTGGTAATTTATTTCTCGGTAATCTCTTGTCAGTTTCAATCTAAAGGATTTGCCATTACAGAAAGCCGCTCGTAACTATTTATCGATTTTGCTTTATAGTGTTTAACGTAAAACCGGAAATGGTTTATTTCTACCACTTTCGGTTGGTAACGAAAGAAGATGTAAAATATTCTTGGAATGCTTACTCGATTGCCGAAAACCGTTTTTGTTTTATAGTGTTCAACGTTAAAATTTGGAAACGGTTGATTTCTACCACTTTCGGTTTATGGATCACTTCAATTAACTAGCTCCTCCGAAATAATTACTGTACCCATAGTTTGCAAATAAATAAATAAATATATAAAATAAAATAAAAATTTGCTTTTTTTCAAGAGCTATCTGCGCAGTAACTTAGTCGCAGCAGCTATCGTGGTCTATTATTATTATTATTATTATTATTATTATTATTATTATTATTATTATTATTATTATTATTATTATTATTATTATTATTATTATTATTAAGTATTCTACCTGTTGGCAGGTACTGGGACTACTTTCAACTTCTCTCTTCCTCAGTGGGTTGAGAAAAGCTAATACGTTTTAATTTGGTTCCTTATAATTATTACCAGACTGCAGTTTCCGCTATCTATTTTTGAATACTATTTTTAAGAAATTGAATTATTATTATTATTATTATTATTATTATTATTATTATTATTATTATTATTATTATTATTATTATTATCGCGTCTATGTTCTGTTATTCTTTTAACTGTTAGAGGAAAGGTTCATTTTTTCTACAGTCTCACTTTATCTATAATGCTACTTCGGTATTATACTTAATGTTTAGTTAACCCAAGAAAAAACGGATCTAGTTGTGTGGATCCTCCATTTCATGTTAGCCTTCGGTGATCATTTAGTACTGTTCAGCGAGGTAATTTAAGAGAAGTACAATGTTCTTATAGAGTATTCGTTATAGTGTTATAAAGTAGGAAATGATACAAGACGCTGTGTTTTCTAAATTAAAGTTTTGGGATCCTCTAGGGCAATTGTTCCAACATTTTTAACAAACGCCGACATTCTTAAATCCTACATACTTCACACCTACATCATTCGCGATGTCTTTGACCGTTTCTGCAATTTTAGTTGCAGCATTGTATTCTCAAATCATCAGTAATAACAACAAAAATAATAACAATAATAATAACCTATTCTGTATATAAGACAATATAAGTGAGTTACTCATTATCAACCAAGCCATAAAGCTATAATTAGCAAGAATACTTTTTTTGACGAAAGCAAGGGATAAAGAAGGATTTTTGGAAATATGTATCCTTAGGAGCGTAAATAGGATAGTGTATCTTGCTAATCCCTGAGGTATGGAAGATGAAACTAGGCATATAAACTAACCATTAAAAATAACTGAACATGTTTCTCACAGTTTCTGAAAATTCCGCACCTAAATAAGAAAGGAGTAATTCGTATAACATTAATTTTTCAACTGTATTTTATTTCATTTATTTTTAGAAAATGATAAATGTCATCATCATAGGTATTCTGCCTTTATTGGCAGGTCACTTGCCGCAGCTGAGAAGCTTCCATGCTCCACGGTCCTTCGCTAACCTCTTCGTCTTCGCGTATGATCCTTCTGTTTTTATATAATCCATTAATTGTAGTCTCTTTTGCCCCCTCCCTCTCTTTCCCGCCACCATACCCTATACGACGTCCCTCATGATACAATCTCTTCTTAGGCAATGTCCCAACCAGTTTCTCTTCCTCTCCCTAATATCTAAAAGTGTTCTTTTCTTACCCACCATTTCTAACACTCTCTCATTCGTTTTCCGCTCGACCCAACTAATTCTTTCCATTCTTCTCCACACCCACATTTCGAAGGCTTCCAGTCGATTTTCATCACCTTTACGTAATGTCAACGTTTCCGCCCCATACAGTACAACACTCCACACGAAGCATTTTATGAGTCTTTTTCTCAACTCTTTATTCAAGGTCCCACAAAACAGACTTTTTTTCCTCCTAAAGGCTTCTTTCGCCATTCCTATCCTTGCTTTTATTTCAAGTTCGCACTTCATGTTATTACTAAGAATACTACCCAGATATCGAAAACTATTCACTTGTTCTATTTTCTGCCCTCCTACTTTTATATTTGACACCGACCCCTTCGTTCCAATCACCATGGCTTTTGTCTTTCTAACATTTATTTTCATCCCATATTCTACAAAGACCTTTCTCATTTTTTCTAACATTTTATTGATTTTGTTTTCAGATTCTGCAACAAGCGCCATATCATCTGCAAATCTTATGCATTTAATCATTCTACCTCCTACCGAAATGCCATCATCATCATTTAAACTCTTTTCCACTATCTCTTCTAGATAGACATTAAATAGAGTTGGCTTGAGGCAGCATCCTTGTCGAACTCCCCTTCCAATTGCACTCTCTTCCGTCAGTTCTTCCCCTATCCGAACACTTACTTGTTGGTTCATGTATAAGTTTCTTATTAGTCTTCTATCTTTCCATTCCAACCCTATCTTCGTTAGAACTCCCAACAACAATTCCCAATTCACGCGGTCGAAAACCTTTTCTAGATCAATAAATATAACATACATAAATCTTTCACCGATCGCCCTTAATAATCCAATTGCATCTCTTGTGCCCTTGCCTCTCTGAACCCGAACTGCTCCTCCTCAACTTCTTTATTTGTTCTTTCATATAACCTTCTGTTCAGTATTCGGAGCAGAATTTTAGCTGCATGAGATATGAGTCTAATAGTTCTATAATTCTCACATCTCTTTGGGTTCGATTTCTTAGCCATCGGTATCATGATCGTTTTCAGAAAGTCTTTTGGCCATTCTTTTGTTTCATATATTTCATTGCATAATCGGAACAATTCTTTCTTTCCCTTGTCTCCTATATTTTTAATAAATTCGATTGGTATGTTATCTATTCCGGTTTCCTTTCCATTTCTAATATCGGATATAGCCTTTTCAAACTCATCCCTAAGAATACTAAATCCTTTATCATCCTCGCCTACTTCATTTTCTACTTCAACATTTAGGCTACACGGTCTATCCCTACTCTCATATAAGTCTTCAACGTATTCTTTCCACCTTCCTATGACCTCGTTTCTCTCTCTGACTAGCTTCCCATTCTTATTTTCTACTGCCATCATAATACCCTCTTGATAAATGTAAGAATTCTTTATATTGGAGACGTGAAATTTCAAAATTAAACTCAATTAGAAACGAACCAATACATGTTTAGGTTTTCCGAAAATTCTGTCCTAAGATGAGAATGGAGAATAGTCTCTACCTATTAAAATTTCTGCATTTGCTTACATTTGAGGTGTGAAATTTGGCTTTGATTTCTTAACTATAAATAATTGAACGTATGTTTCCGGAAATTCCTCTCTTAAAGATGGAGAAAAGACACGATTTCTATAATAATAAAATTTACCACTATTTATTCAGAAAACGTCATGAAATGTGAAACTCGCTTAAATTCGTAATGTGAAATTTCGTAAACCAACTCTGAACTAAAAAAATGGAATATGTATTTCAGAGTTTTCGAAATTCTTCTTTTAAGCAGAAGGAGGGAGGAATTAATTTACTTATTTCTCGACATTCAAATCGGCGTTCGCTGTCTCATCATCATAGAATGTTCGAGGAGAATTACTGAACATATTTACAACTACTCTAGAGCATGGTTTCATCATATCACTTTCACTGAAATGCGTATCCTAAGGGGAGGGGTCAAGGTCTAAAATATTTGCTAAAAATACAGTATCTTTCAAATCTCTCATGTATGAAGATAAGATTTAATATAACAACCAAGTAGACACGCAACAAAGCGTTCTAGGAAATTCCACTTCCCTCTCATCTCATGAAAAATGATTGAGAATTTTAGAACATAGTTAGCACTTGGCTGAAGCCATTTCTTAATCAAGTCAGTTTCATTAAAATTTGTATCCTAAGAGGGTGGAAGAGTTAATATATACAGCGAAAATTAAATATCTTCCAAGCCAAGGAGATGAAACTAGGTATATAACTTTTTACTTAACGAGGTCAAGATGTGGACGCCTCAGCGTTTTCGAAAATTCTGCTTCCAAAACAGGTTACAGTGTGGCAAAGTGTTTGAAACGTCTGAAATGAATTTTTGAACACATTTAGCATGTGGGATATTTCTATTTTATCAACTCACTTCGAAATAAAAGAATCGTAAAAGCAGAAGAGAATTTAGATTTCTTGCAAAGAATAAATACTGCATCGTATGAAACACATTTTTGAACATGGTCGAGCTAGGGGTTTTATTTCACTTTTGTTCAAATAAGTTACGTAATGGGGAAAGAGTGATCAAATATAACTTTCAAATATTTCCCATAAACCTATTCTACCCGTACCAGTAGCGTAGCGTGGTATTCCGAAATGGGGATGCCAAAGTTAGTCACTTGTGCCATAAAATACTACTAAAATCAGCAATACATAGCTATACCGATGCAAAATATAGGGTTATTAAAAAATTTAGGGGAGAGGCCCCCTAATTGGTGGCCTAGTGTGATATACAGAAGCAAATGCGTCGATTACGTTAGAAGCCAATAAGCAATTGTCTCAGCTCCTTCTTACCACTACCATGTGACAAGAAAACTCGGCCCCGCTGTTGTATGAACATTGTTTCCAGTATAGTTCCCTTTATTTCTTTCCCGTGGGAAGCTTCTTTCTCCGCATACCATACTTCAATCTCGTTCTTTAAAAAGTCGCCCCTAGAAATCTGTCATCTTGAGTCCGGAACTCAGATGCCCATTCGTGAATATGGACATGAGTGTATACGTATATCATTTGAAGATGCAAATAGAAAGCACTTAAACCAACTCAGGGGGCCTGTTTCTGTGTTTGTATTTCGTTGTCAGATATCCAGATACTGAAGGCAGGGGCGCAAATCTGTCTTCAACATTCGGGGAACGGGTAAGACCATTCCTATGTTTTTTAAAGCGATGCTCAAAATATTTATGAAGTTGAAAAGCAATGCAGAGGATCAGAGGACCAGAGTTGTCTTCAACATTGGGAGGAGGGCAGATTTGAGGCTTATTCCGGGGGGGAGGAGAGATGAGATTCATATTACGGTAGATGAATCTGATTTCTGAGATGAATCTGTTGTATTTTATATACCAGGGAATGTAGATGAAATTAAGTACGTATCAGTACCGTGAACACGTTCTGAAATCTGAATACATGCATATTTATAATTGATATGTTTCTATTTACGCATCCACAATGATCCACATTAAAAATTTAGGACACTTGTTTTGTAATAATATATATAATGACTTCCCCAAAACTATGAAAGAAAGTCAACTATGTATGGCCCAACAATACTCTTATTTGACCAAAATTATGATGATCACAATAGCATTATAGGAATCTTTGCAGGAATTAAACAAGTAGCTGCAATAGACTAACAATAATTAATGACAATGAAATATTAAAGAATACGATTCTTTTTTAAAAATAAAACAAGTCAAGGGACATCAAGTTCATCTTGCTTTCCTTTGTAGCAGTTGGATACAAATCATCACAATTTCAAATCGGATAGTTGGGTGGGACAGTCCCCCTGCTCCAAGATTGAAGGGGACATGTCCTCCTCATCTCCCCGGGATACGTGCCAGTGACTGAAGGTCCCAAGCAATCCTTACGAGGGGCAAGGGGTACTGGCTTTCTTGGTCTACCAGATCGGTACCGTGATTCTACAGAATGCTTTATATTTATGCTTGTGTGTGTGAGCTCCCTCAAAGAGTTTCTGGCCACTGGACATACTATGTATTTATGATGAAGATTAATAATTTGCCTTTAATTACGATTACAATTACGATGCATTTAATTACGATTAAAGCATAACTATTTTTATACTATTATTTACATAACCGGCATGCTTCAAAAAGACATTGAATTAACCACTTTTGTTTTGTTCTATCTTCTTGATGTTAGCGCTCGTACGTTCTGTACAGAAACTATAACTTAGTTCAAGATATATAGAGTTGGAAATACTTGAATACGCCAGCGCATATCTAAAGCAAAATGTAGAGTTGCAAGGGATGAAGAGAGTAGTAGTTGGGCATGCGCATTCGACAGAAAGCAGACGAAAACCATGTTGCTTGCACTAGGCCTGGATCAGCGTTGCCAGATCTAGCATAATGATGCTAGTTCTAGCATAATTTACATATCTTTAGCATCTAGCAACTTGCTTTTAGCATCCTGTCCAAATCTAGCATAATTTCAGCAAGTTTATCAAAAAGCCGCAAAACCTGGAGATGAGAAAGAAGTTGGTCGTGGGTAGAAAAAGAACGGCAGAAATGTATCCTCTCCCATTGATTCATACAGTCAGTAAACTACAGGCAGTCTTATTGTTCGAAGCAAGTTCGAAACGGCGGGAGGTAATCTCTTTACCGATGCCTTTAGAGAAGGGGCTTGGGAATAAAAACAATTTAGTATTTCTGAAAATGAGTTACAAAACGAGTTTTATTGGAGACGGTAGCTTCTTGACGTTAAGTACCCCGCTATTTGAGGCGATCGCAAAGCGTATTTATTGCTCAAGCGTACGCTTGGAATACGCTGACCATGTATTTAAATGTAGATGGCTAATCACAAACGCGAAAGCAATAAAAACGCGGAGAAAACGTCAGCTCGAGCGTATTTGGTGCATTTCGGAACAATAGACCGCCTGCTGTTCAAAAGTTTTCAAAAGGAAGGAAAAAAAAGGAAAGACGTGTTGCCAGGCAAAGGGATTGTAGCAAGAAACAGCTGCTTGGAAGATGGTTTGTACAGAGTATTGGAACTCTGCTATTACATACCTGGACCTGGCAAAAAGACCCGGAAACCCTGACTGGAAGGGGGACTTAGTCTTCGGCTATTTGAGAAAGCGTTACCCCCTGTAGCGAACGCGGCCAATGTGGCTATTCAGTAGTTTTACTTTCACCAGAGTTGTAAATCATACTGTGACCCAGTCAGGGTTTCCGGGTCTTTTTGCCAGGTCCAGGTGTGTAATAGCAGAGTTCCAATACTCTGTAAAACTATCTTCCAAGCAGCTGTTTCTTGCTACAATCCCTTTGCCTGGCAACACGTCTTTCCTTTTTTTCCTTCCTTTTGAAATCTTTTGAACAGCAGGCGGTCTATTGTTCCGAAATGCACCAAATACGCTCGAGCTGACGTTTTCTCCGCGTTTTTATTGCTTTCGCGTTTGTGATTAGCCATCTACATTTAAATACATGGTCAGCGTATTCCAAGCGTACGCTTGACCAATAAATACGCTTTGCGATCGCCTCAAATAGCCGGGTACTAAGATGAAACATATAGCACACAAATACAGGTGACTTAAAGACCTTTCGCCATGTGTTTGACCCAGTCCATTCCAGAAATACATTTTTCTTTTTTACTTTTTTTTCTAGCTCCACCCAAGGTTATTCAAAATAATTCCAAGCTGCGAGTCTGGCAACGACTACACTAGTTTATTTGAGTTAAAGATTTGGTGCGTGAAGTATTGACACTTCTACCCTCGCACTCTTGCGCTCTGCGTATTTTAAGTTACATTATTGTATCTCAACTTCGGTTTTCTTTTCTTTAAACATTTTTGAATTAGTAATTATGAGGATCTGGCATAATTTGACCGAATCTAGCATAATTTCGATCAGGTTTGGGAATAATTCCGAGCTGTGAGTCTGGCAACGCTGGCCTGGATGCCCAAGAAACATAGCATACGACAAGAGGAAAGAGAGAAAATGTGCATCTGAGTGATGCGCATGCGTAGGTTCCACCTGTCAAAGTAAGGCGAGAGAGGACATCCAAAAGATTGCAGTGGAAATAATTGTGATAATAATTAAAAGCAAACAATTTATATACAATGAAATACGTATTTTTTCTTATTAACAGGAGATGCCGGGCATACCGGCGTTCCCTTACGCTACGCCGCTGACCCGTACGAAGAACGGGCTTGCATATAATAATAGTAAATAATAATAGCCATATTCTCACAAATTTATATTTATTTACAGCAAGATTCCTGCATAGCATTGTAGTGCAGTGGAATATTATATTTTACCAGTTTTGTTAATGAAACCACAGTTCTTACAGAATAGTTATTTCGTGTTTAAATATTTAATTTAATGTTTGTTACAACATTCGTAATATTTGTAATTTTAAATTTAGTTCTGTCAGACTCGCACCCCTAGATTAGGAGCCACTGTTCTAGGGACTGCCTAGAAACTTTGAATTTACACCTACATAGGATTTGTGACGTGGGGTACCACTAAGAAAAAATTTTGAAAATTCACGAAAAGAGGAGGAATTGTGGTGAGAGTTATTTTAATAAGATACCCTCATCTCCGAAACGTATAGGACTGGGAACTTAAAATTTGGTATTTGGATTTCCAATTTAAAATAATCTAACACGTGTTTCACGATTTCTTTTATATCTTAGTAATGAAGGAGAAGGAAAAGGTGAGAATAGGAATTATTACTCATATAATAGCATATCGGTATCTCAGAATCTCTGAAAGTTACAAACATGAAATTTGGCTTTAGGACTTCTCATTTAAAACAAAATCACTTAAAGACAGTAAACAGGACCACCCAATATTTTTCAATTAAAATTGAAACCAGAAGTTGTAGTAGATATCTACCACTTAGTGTTATTTACTAGTGATTATAGTGGTGATGGAATATATTCTAGGGACACTTAATCAAATACAAAAACCGTGCCTATCTATTGCCGTTTGTCATATACAGTCTTGTTCAAGAAAACATTGCCACTCATCTCTCTTTGAAAAGGCCTGTGGTCTTACCTATAGTTAGAATTAAATCAAATAAATGTGAATTTTCTTTGGTCGATTAAGAAGTTTATTAAGAGCCACAGCATTATAATTTCCTTTTGCGGATGCAAGAATATCATCTTTCATAGCAGGGTGAGTGGTCAATTTTTCTTGAACAAGACTGTATAACGATAAACGTTAAAACCGGAAGTGGTTGATTTCTAATAATTACGTTTGATTACAGGGTAAAAGAGGAGATGGTACCTATTTTAAGAACGCTAACTCATTTTAAAAAAAAAACTCTTCTCGCTGTCTCTTATAGGTCATGTTCTATGTATATTACATTGAACCTAGAAGTCATACTGGATTACCAGGGAGTCTATCGGTTACGAAAAGGATTAAAGAAAGTCACGAAATCAGAAAATGGTCATGAAAGTCAAGAAATTTTGCTTTTGGGTCACGATTCATTTTATCTGTACAAATATAAGTACATACTTGTAAATGTTGTTCTATAAAATGTCAAAATTCACCACCAAAACGCATATGGTTTTAGACGCTACCAAATCACAAGTAAAGCACGCTTCTATCATGTGCGTGAAAATTGGCCCAAGTCGCACCCAAATTCGCTTTTAAGAATGTTACTAAATTTAATGGTTTGTTAAAGAAAAGGTCATGAAATTTCATTTTGGAATTTTAGTAGACACCCTGTCATTTCTGATTTTATTAGAGTGTTATGGAAAGACAAAATGTATTCTTGGGATGCTCCGTCGATTGTCGAAAATAGCTTCTCGCCATCTATTACAGTTTTTGCTCCACAGTAATGAAAAATAAACCGAAAATTGTTGATTTCTACCGCTTCTAGTTTTATCAGTGTTAAGGATAGAAATGAAAGGTGTTCTTGGAATCTTTTAGTCGATTTCCCAAAACTGCTTCTCGCTATATATTACCGTTTTTCCCCATTCAATGTTAAAGCGGGAACTTGTTTATTTCTGCCACTTTCTATTTCAATACAGTATTAAGGATGGAGTTGAAAGGTATTCTTGGGATGCTAAATCGACTGCCGGAAACCGTTTCTTGCTAACTGTTACCCTTTTTGGTTTACAGGATCAACATTAAAAGCCAAAATGGTTGATTTCTACCACTCCTGGTTTCTGATCCACAACCTCCTGGTTTATGATCCTCTACTAACAAACGCTTTCGAGATAATTACTTTAGCTATCAATTGCAAAGACAGAAGTCAAATTGAGTTTCGTTCAAGAGTTTCGTGCGGAGTAACGGACGGGATGGACCAAAGTACTAACTGTACAATATTATTATAAATCTTACTCTGTAATCCCAATAATTAGATACATATTTCAGCGTTTTTGATTGTGATCTAGAAGGGAAGAAAAGGGTTTGGAAGGGAATAGAGGTGGATATTACAATTATTATTATACTAAGATGTTTATATCTCGGGATCCCGTAAAGTTGAAGACACGAAGTCAACGCCTGTATTTGGAAGTCAACGCCTGTGGGAGTATCACCATTGATCTCAGCGGCCGCGAAAGCTATGGATTTGATAGTAATATCGGTCATTTTGGGATATTTTTTACATGCTTTGGTATCCACCCCCCGCTGACTCCCGGACCGCATACTTGCAAGTCAGCGCTAATGGAAGTGTCACCATTGATTTCAGCGACCGCGAAAACTATAGATTTGACACTAATATCGGTCATTTTGAATTACTTTTATATGTCTTGGTATCTCACCCCCCTCCGGTGACCCCCGGCCCGGAGCCGAATAGCGTGAATTTGGAAATTAATGCGACTGGAGTTTCACTATTGATTTCAGCGACCGCGAAAATAAGAATTCGATACTAATAGCTCAAGTGGTAGAGCGTTGGCTTCGCATTCGGGAGGTCGTGGCTTCTAATCCCGCTGCCTACCATCCTGACTGAAGTTTTCCAGGGTTTCCTTCAGTCCTACCAGGCAAATGCAGGGATGGCACCTACTAAACTGGCCCTGGGCGATACCTTCCCAAATCCTTTCCATTGTTAATGTTGTTGGATATTCAATGCAAAATGGCCTCTGAGCTGTATCTGGTGATTGTTAAATAAATAAATAGTAAAATATCGGTCATTTTCTACTACCTTTACATGTCCCGGTAAACGCCCCCCTGAGACCCCCTGGTTCGAATTTCGACAAAAACGTTTACTCTGGTCTGGAGCCTTGACCAAGATATTCGTGACTAAAATTTGGTAACGCTCGGTCAATTTGTCTGGTTCCCAGGCCGCAAACAAAAAAAAAAAAAAAAAAAAACAGACACAAACACACAAACAAACTCTTTATTTTATTTATATTAAAAGATAGTTTACAAGACAGTATTCAGTATGTACTTTTTATAATAATTGAGGTAATAACGAAAGGAAAATTGTTATATTTGAATAAAGAGGAGAAGGACGTAAATACTGCAAAATTCTTTTTCAATACTTTTTTTATTATTTTGCTCGAAATGTCTTCATAGTTTGTTATTAAAATACTTGCCAACATATCCTCATTTTATTGTCCTAACAAACCAATATATATTGATAGTAAAATAGTTTAGATTGATCGAGGTACTGGGTCTTCAGAACTTCATGTCACTCCCTCTCACCGTTACGAAATGTTGGCTAAACGAACCCATATATGTTCCAGTAAAATAGTTTAGAGTGATCGAGCCCCTTTTATGATGACCACAGTATTTCATGTCACGGACCCCCCCCTACACGAAATCCTGGCTACGTGCCTGCAACACTGTCAGTAGCTACGTCCTCGACTAATATACATTTACAAGTACAACTTTATTTTCGTATTTTTTTCAACAGTTAACCAATTTAAACCGTATTATAATTGAAAGTACTTATCATATTTTTATCGCAAAACAAGAATATGTAGTTAACTTCTTAAATACTTCGCTCCGCAGGAACTCGTTCATCGCGTGCAACAAGCAAAAGCAACATGCTTGGCGTCTCACAAATGACAAAGGACAAAAAAAGAAAAGCAAAAGCAGCACAGCAGGGCCTTATCGCAGTCAGAGCTGACAACATAGTTTCGGTCGTCACTTACGCCAATAGACCTACAGGCGGTGTTCAAGAATTATACAGTTACAATATACGTTGTGCCACAGTAACGCTACAGGCGGAATGTGCACGAACTACAAATGAATATGTTTCTTACAAGTATCAGTCACTGTTGAACCCTCTTTACATTCTACACATCCTTTTTTCTCCCACTTTTTGACCTTGACAAGCAGAAGTACCAGGCTTTCCGAGTTCACAACCATAAACTGTTTGTGTACAGAGTACGTTTTCAGTTCTTCGAATGACTTTGCGCGCGAAGAACAGGGGTGATGATCGGGCTACCGAATACGGCAGCCGGAAACACCCGGTTGCAACTTTAAATGTAAAATACAAATATAGAGCCTTGACAATGTCGTGAGGCTGTATATATATATATATATATATATATATATATATATATATATATATATATATATATATAGCCATAATAATAGGTATATATAGTTATTTTTATACCTGAACGAAAAATATCGAATCGTACTTTTATCTACTCCTATACTAGTTTCCCATATATAAGAATTTTACATTCACCATGACTAACAGTAACATTAATAGCTGTTGGGAACAAAGAAGAGAGAGACTGTAGATACGCATGGTCTGTGTATTCACCGTAGGGGAGTTGGCAGACATTAATTGGTTTAGTTAATATAATTTCCAACACAAGGAAGAGAAGGAAAGGTTCGAAACGCAGTTTTCCTCTCTCTCTCTCTCTCTCTCTCTCTCTTTCTCTGGTGATTTGAAGTCTATCTGAATCTCTACAAATATGTCACTTGTGTTTCCGGGAGCATTTTTCTTGGTATATTTTTCTGCATGTTTTAAATTTCCACTACAATTGGATTTTCCTTGTATCTCTGTCTTGCTTCATCGCCTAAGGAGATGAAAGCACGCAACACTTGTTCATACAATCACGCAGGGAGTGGAGTAGAGTAAAGGAATATTCCAGGCAGAAGCTCTTACATCGTTGGGGAACCACAGTTAGTAAACTATTTCACATAATTAGAGCAGCAAACCCTAAGGAGATGGTTGGTAAACTTTCCATCGTCTTCAATACAGATTGTTCTGTATCATTTCACTACCTGAATTAGTATGAAACTCTTAGGTTTACTGTGGTGCATTACCTTATAATTACAAGTGCTATTCAATGTACAACGAGAATAATTTTTAACAAAGGTTGCTATTGTAATCAAATTATACACCTGTCAAATATAACTCTACCAGTATAATTCTACAATATTCTTTCATCTTCGAATTATACACAAGGTGTCCAAGACATGTTGTACAGCTTATAGGTAAATTCGTTGGACCAAATTGATTATTTTTTCTCAACATCATTTGCGTGAATGCGGCGCCATTTTCGTAAAAAAAAAAAAATCAAAAAACTGGGACACAATAGTAATAATAATTTGCAGCAAAGTACTATGCATACAATTAGTGCAACAAATACATGAAACGTCAGTGACACGGAGAAGACAGTGTTGTAAACCGTGAATAACATTGTCAGTTCTGTCAGTTCTTGCATGAGAGGGAGACTAGTCAAATAAACTGATGCCGATGGAGGTCTTAGAGCATGTTTTATACCCTCTTCTGCACAGTAGTGGCACTAGTGTTACTCTTCTGTCTGTTGACTTGATAATAATAATGATGATGCCTGACGTCTTCTTGCTTATAATAGTTGTAATAAGGGAGCATGTGGTTTCGTTTACATATGTAGACCACGTGTAGGATATTACATCCACAGCCACTTTTAAAAAATAAGCCAGAGGTTATTTTTCGTAAAACTGCACTGGCAAGGAGCAATCAACTCTTGAAATCACTAAAGATGCATTAAAAATGTGATTGCACTAAACATTAACACTTTTATGACAAAGTGATGGTTGTGAGAGAAAAGCGTTAAACAGTCAGTCCTTCGCCCAAGGCAGAATTTGTGACACTCCATTTTCCTCACGGGAATAGCTGTTTGGGCTTTGGCTTACATAATCAACATAAATACACTAATCCTTTGACGGTGATATTCAAGGTGTTCGTCGGTGGTAGTTGCACACCAGCAGTGGTACTGTTATGAAGTCTTTAATAGAATTGATGTCGAAATGTCAAGGTTTAGGCGAATTTTTGGTTGTCACGGACGGAGTCTACGATAGAACGCATATTATTAAATATAAGGGATATAAATATTAGGTATTCTTACTGCTCCGAGCAAACAAAGAGAGGTTGAGGTCCTGTAGAACTTCAGGCAAGATATGCAGGCATGGAAACCATAGAGTTCTAGACACACTGGGTAGTTGTGGTTAGGAACTCCTAGTGCTCCAGGCAAGCAAAGAGAGGAGTCGAGTTCTCACAGAGCTCCAGGCATGCTAAGTGTGCAGGAGACCTCAGAGCCCCAGGTAAGGCAAGAGGCTTTCGTTAGGTTAGATCTCTCAGAGCTCTAGGCATACTAAGAGAGGGATAACTACCCGAAACTGATACCGATGAAGATTTTACGTGTGTTTTATATTTTTTTCTGGACAGCCGTGGCGCCAAAGTCACTCTTCTGTCAGGAGACTTGATACTGATGATAATGACTATCGTCAGCTTGCTTGTAATAGTTGTTTACAAATATACACCAAGTGTGGGATATTACAATATTGACGCATTGTCACCTTGAAACAGTGCATGCTGTTAGAAAAAACAATACACTCCATGGGAAACCTGATCACTAGAAGTGCCCACATAATCACTAACATTTTTGTTGAGGAGGGTGCCCAGTGATCTTGGAAATCGCAATTCAAACGAGAATATTAAGGTTATATATCTTTCGTCAGATAGAGATATAGAGGCAGGTTGTCTTCGATACAGATTGAGGTGTGTCTCCCACTTAACCATGCAATACAATAGTATCATGATTAGTAATACAATAATAATAATAAAATATGTATAAAATATACAAAACACTCCCAATCATATGCACACTCACACACACGCGCGTGCGTGCGCGCATCACATCACATGCACACATAGATTACTTAGATTACTACAAATAACCACATAATATAGTCACATACATTTAGTGAACAAAAGAAATAAAAGGTAGGAAGTATAAAAACCAGCATCTTATTTTAGATATTAATAAGCCTCTGCTTAGTAGACTTATGGAGGGTCTGCTCAACCGACTTCTTAAATAGGTTGATTGACTGAGATTGTCTTGTGTTGGATGGAAGGTCATTCCAAGCACGGATAGTGGATGCAAAGAACACATTCGAGTAGAATTTTGACGAATGTGGGGGAAGAGAAAGTAGTTTATTTACGCCTGATCTTGCGTTGTGATTGTTGTGAGCATTTAGTGGTTGCAAACGTTGAAATAAGTAGGAAGGTTGTTGAAAGCGCAAAGTCTTAAAGAGAAGTGTGAGTCGATGCAAATCACGTCTATCGGCAAGTTTCAGCTTTCTGTAGTATGGAGTTAAATGATTTGATCGTTTGAGATTATAGGCAAACCGTATACAGGCATTTTGGATACGTTGCAAACGGTACGGTAATTTTTCACTTAAGTCTGATAGAACTACATCACATTATTCAGGGTGAGGGGATATTAAAGATTTTACAAGTAGTAGCTTTGTGTCTGTGGATAGAATTTTCTTTAGTCTAGTGAGTGAATGCAAAGACCAGAACCCTTTCTTAGATACAGGGTTAATGTGAAGTTTCCACTCAAGGAATTGATCTATAATATTATTACACCAAGATGTGTAACAGTTTTAGAAAATGGAATAATTGCTCCATTTATCTCTACTGTTGCTATATTCGAACGGTGCATTTGTATAAGTCATTTAGAGGAGACACAAATGCACTTCGATGTAAGTGGATTTATGGTTAACCCATTTTCATTTGACCACAAGTAAATGCGGTGCAAATCGTCATTCATTTGTTGAATTGAATTGTCCAAGTTTTCGGGTTGACCTGAGATATATATTTGAAAATCATCTCCCTATAGGTGATACTTACAGTATTGTAAGGCAGAAGGAAGGTCGTTAATGTACAAACTGAATAAGAGAGGGCCAAGGTCACTTCCTTGAGGGACGCCGTGAGTGAGATTCCACAGTGCAGAAGAAGTATCGGCTACGGTTACAAATTGCTTCCGTCCCTGTAGATAATTTTTAACCCATTTCACAGCACCATTGGGGAAGTTAAATTTCGTCGCCAATTTATGGAAGAAAATCTTACGTATAATTGATTGAAAAGCTTTAGAGAAATCTAGTAAAGAACAGTTACTTGCTTTCTATCCATTGCTAGTTTAATGTCGTCAGTGACATAAGTAACAGCTGTAGCAGTACTCTGGTACTTTCTGAAGCCTGATTGAAACGGATCAAAAAAATTGTATTTCATTACATCGGTTCGAATTTGATCACTAACAATGTATTCTAATGTCTTTGAAAAAGCAGGTAAAATACTAATTGGCCGAAAATCATTAATACTTGTGATATTCCTTGTTTTGGGGAACGCTATGACTTCAGCTGTTTTCCAAGCAGATTGAAAAGTGCCGCTCATAAGAGAACGGTTGGAAATATAAGTGATGGGATTTAGTATAAAAAGCAAAAATTTTTGTGACAATCCTCTTCAATGCTTTGTGATCTCTATAATCTAGGCTTGGTTTTCTGCCATTATTCTTCTTCTCTTAGGATGTCTTGCTTTCTGTTCTACAAATTGTCATCATCTTGGACAATGTTACTCTCGATGCATCTAAAACAATTGCACTAGCAGTAAAAGTCATTTTCTTGAATCCTTGTGGCTTTACAAAAACACAAAAATTATCTCGAGTACATCCTTTCTACTCGATTTTACCTTCAACACAAGAAAATTGTGGACAGATGGTAGCACTACTCAACTCATAATAATAAATACTGTACTACTTATTACCTTCAGTATTATATTGATTAACTTTGAATTTATATATTTGTGTGTCTGCAAAAGTAAATTAAAGTTTGAAAACATGATCTTAATGAACTTTTCGGAGATTAAACAATGAAGTTTCAATGTATATTTTCTTGTATGCTAGGTTATTATTACATTATTTCAATTAAAGATACATTTAGTTTCTAACTTTTAATTAGTGAACTTCGTCGTCGCTTTATTGTAGTCTTGACGCTGCAAGAAAAATAGAGCTTTTCTATTTAGGCTTCATTTAACATTTTTTGAAATTTTAACTGATGGTGTGTTATGTTAGTTAATTATTATAGTATTTAATCAAGGAAATAAATGAGCACGTGATTCATTCTTTTTTTTTTTTAGCAAACTTCTTTTCTGTGACATTAAGTGCATAAGCTTAAGTGTACGCATATATATGAAGATTAACCGATGAAGATTAACCGATTTAGAACACCCGATGAAGATTAACCTAGGTATAAAACAGAATTCTGTTACTTTATTTGAAACCCCTAATGTTAAGTTAATGATGGACTACCTGGTGAGTTAATGATGTACCACAGCGGCTCAATATATAATTAGTGTGGGGTGTGTTATTTTTCTTTATTTAGGAAAACGTATTAAACACGCGTAACATTTCAAAATTTTAATGGCATGCCTAATGCCCTTATAAAAGAATCCTAGCTGTCCTAGTGCTTGAAGATTGTTCTATTCTATATGTAAAATGTAGCAAAATTAATTTTGAGAAATGTCAACTGTAATATAAGTAGACGGAAATAATGAAACTCGATTGTCCCATTTCTTGTAATTTCACGTGAATTAGGTTACACGAATATAGAAGGAATTAATTAGAAACATTGTTGCAGCAAATATATATGTAGTTGTTGTTCACTCGTGGGTATAATGATATCGAGACACAAAGTTATAATTCGATAAATTTGATTTGTTCGAACAGAATTGAATGGTTTTTGACGTGTTATGCGTAAAACATACACCATTTCCATTATGTAAAACATACACCAAAATCTCTATATTGGTCTATATTGCCTTTTCTGTACGTGGACATGCATTCGATTCCCGGTGACGATAACGTGCTGCAGCAAGAATTAGAAATTTGTTTATTTTCTATTTCCTTTGTTCTTTCTCTTATTCGTTCTGGATATCTTAAAGTTAGTATTAATTAGTAGTAGAAATAAGTTCTGACAAGGAAATATTCCAATTTGGTGAAATCAATTGCTGAAAATGATTGCTGACAATGGATTCAGCACCAAAAGAAACAGAGAAAAAGAGAGTATGTACTGGCAGGGTGGGAGATAAGTGAGGGCAAAGTGTGTAGATAGAACGTAGAAAATGTCTAGAAGTGTCATGTTAATTTTGAAACGACTAGGAAGATTGAGATCAAATGTTGGATGACAAATGCATGTAGAGCTCCACTAAATAAGCGTTATGTGAATCATTGAGGACATCTAAAAATCCGCCATGTTTTATTTAGCGCGAGAAGAATATACTGGGAATGGGTCACGTGACATATGGCTCTTGACACATGCCGACTATTGAAATCAATAGTGGGCAATAAAAAAAAAGTTCGAGACCTCTGCAACAGGAGGTGTTCCCGCTATGGCAATGTAGCAATACTGTCGTAAAGGCGATATGAATGAGAAACAACCACAAACATGAATGAGGACACTTTCCAGCCGCCAAACGTCCTTATCCACCCAATATTCGTTCACTTGCTGGTAAAAGTGCAAATATGACGAAGGACAACCTGAAAGAGTTCATGACTGATGTTTTCTGGCCTTTTATAGAGCAGATAAAACTGCTGCTCCTCGTGATTCATGGAGAAACAATAAAGATGAAGAGTTGGTGCAGAAACTGTATAATGTTAAACTTACCCGACTCCTTATCCCTGGTGGTTGCACGTCACTCATACAATCGTTGAATCTGTTCTTCTTCCGCCCATATAAGAATTTCGTAAAATACGTAACAGATACAATTTTTCCGTAGAACGAAGGTTCCAAGTTATGATTAGATATATGATATACTTTCTACAAAACTGGATATTTGCAAACAGCACCTGGCGCATATGACACTTGTCGACTACTGCTTCAATTTCAATACCGGCGACAGCTGTGGCGAGTCCGATTGTCCATCTTCATTGGCTTTCAAATGTGCCCATTGTTATCTCCATTTTTGTATCAACCACACTATCATTCTGAGAGTCTATAACACTTGCAATTAAATAGAGGTGTCAAACCATATTGCCCACTATTGATTCCAATAGCAGGAGCCATGTGTCACATGACTCCTTTCGCGTATATTCTTCACGCGGTAAATCCAACATGGCGGCTTTTAAGATGACCGCCATGATTCACATTACGCCTATTCAGTGGAGCTCTACATTCATTTCTCATATCCAACATTTGAAATCAATCCCTTTATTCGTTTCAAAATTAACATGGCATTTATATACATTTTCTATGTTCTATCTAAACACTTTGCCCTCACTTATCTCCCACGGTCTGCCACTAAACACCCTCTCTTTTTCTGTTTCTTTTGGTGCTGGATCCAGTGCTAGCAATCATTTTCAGCAATTGAATTCACAAAATCGGAATGCTCCTGTGCTGCAGGAAGAAATAGAAATGTGCTCATTTTCTGTTTCCTTTGTTCTTTCTATTACTCGTTCTGAATATCCTAAAGTTAGTATTAATTAGTAGTAGAAATGAGTTCTGAGTAGCAACAATCGGTAGTACAGTACAAGTAGTATCCGGACGAAGCATTTCTGGCTTGCCCCGCAAGCATTACTTGAAACTCATACTATATAATAGTGAGTACCTAAACTACTCTGTCATTCAATCCGTGTTAGATTTGTACATTTTAAAGTTTCATATTAATAGCAAAGATGATTTGATTTCTTCCCCTATCGTTAACACGTAAGTAATATTTGAAAAAGTAGAAAGTATTTTAATATCAAATCAACTAATACTAATCACTGAAATGATAGCGAAATTGACCATCAGTAGATATATTACTCACTTCATAGATCTAGTAGGCTGTCTTATTTTTTTAAATGGTGTTTCCCATGTGTAGGTCTCTGAAGGGGAGAGCTAGGGCACCAAAGAAATAATACTCTGCAGAACCAATTAGGTAACCAGGTATATAAATCAATTTAAGGAGTTCCGTTGTTATGCCTTTTGACATGGAGATCAAGTTTTCACTTTTTCTTCAAACAACTCTATGATTTAAGGGGCTACAAGTAACGTCCTCCACTGTAGCCAACTCATGATTAGAAAGTACAAAAGTACCTACCAAAAATATCGGAGCCCCGAAGAGATTACAGCGCTGAGTATGTTATGCAATACTTGAAATGACTCATATACTTCGACACTTCATCTTTGTATTTCCTTTCATATCGGCACTTTTCGTACTGAGACTGTATATGAAAGGTTTTTAATTGGACGGTACACTTAAGAAATCATATGCAAAATATATAGGCTACCGGCGCTACCGTTTGACATTTCTTTGTTCGAACACTGGTTGTATAGAGAATGTTTCGACAACTAGGAGAATGGCAATCTTAAAGAAATGGAAAGAAAGGGAATACCGTTCCACTTAATTCAAGTACCGAAATTACCGCGAAAGGGTTCTTGCAATGAAAAGACTATTAAAATAGCCAGTGGTTGTTGAGTTTTAAAACAATTTTATTATTTCAAAACGGGAGTTCTAGTGCAATTTTTATAATAGGTGTTTGATATATCAAAAACCGAAACCGAAATCAATGTTCAGATATTCGTTCTTTTTTAAAAAACGAAAATGTCATTAAATGTGAACAACACTAGTGTATACCAGAAGAAAGGGTTTTAATAAACGTAGTGGGGCTTCTAGTAAAATGATGGTATGTTTCTGTCTACTAACTCACAAAAAATAAATGTTTAAATACATGAGTGTTTCCATTAATTTGATAATTGTCTGTACATATTTCAGATAACATTATTAGTTAAGTTTTCCTAACTTCATGAATATTCCTAAATCAAATTTGATTTATTTATTTTTATATCTCGCTATTACGCCTTACATGAGTGGAGAAGTTTGTAATTGTATTATTTACATTTCCTTATATCTTCAAATTGGGAGAAATTGCAACAATTTTATTTAGTATTAATTATGTTCATAACAGACTTATTGTTTAAACAATCACCTACAATTGTAAAGGAAATTATATACAATTGCAAAGGATGCAGATTATCTCCAGGCTACGAAAGTTTATAATTTACGAAGATAAGTAGCGATCACATTAGAATTACCTATTTCCTGCACAGAACCACAAAAAAAGTTGTAGAAAATATACTTGAAAATGTGCTTATATCTACAGTACTTTATGTTTCAATCTATTGTGAGTAAATTTTCTAATTTAAAGGCATTACAAGTAAATTTGCTGTCATAGTGTTGTCAAAGTGTAGGTGCTACTTTAAAATTATTAACTACAAAGATCTTCCCTGGAACTTTACGATATATTTTCGCAAATGTATCATTGAACACTCAGTTGAATTAGTGTTGAGATGGTTAGAATGCTACGATAAGGTGCTCTCTAGTAATATATAACAGATGAGAAACGTTGTCATAAATAATGATGCAGTTTGTTGAATGGTAGATGATATAGGTAGGGTAAGAGGGAGAATGATAGAAAGATGGCGCCCGGCTAAATAGAAGAGTTTTATACTTACTTTCTTTATTTCAGAAATTTTGTACATTTAAATATTATATTAACACTTCTTTTTTTATGTGCTTTTTTTATTATAACTAAAACATTTAGAATACAGCCGGTGTCAATAACAATATTTAGTTAGTGCAGTTTTATAGTTTACAAATATCAGCTTTTCACAGGCAACTCAAGGATATGTCAATTAGTTACAGAATAATATTTAAAATAGTTTATCTGATGTACTATAAACACTAATACATGCATTTCGGGCAACACTCTGTATTATTAAGATCCTATCTGGTGATGTTGTTATGAAAGAAAAGTTGTAAATGATATATTTAACATTGACATGAATTGGTAATTGTATTAGTGAATTAAACTTTGGAATAAGAGTTTAGTAAGTCTTTACTTTTCGTAATATAAGTTAAGGTTAAAAGTCGGAAGGTACATCTTGTCCAGTGAAGTCTAAATGCAAATTAATTACTGCCCTATCGGTCAAAGTTTACACAGGTACATGTTAGACAATTTACCAATATATTCCACATAAAAATTATTATGTGGAAACTTAATGTATATTTTATATGGTATTGGGAACATACCTACAGCTTAGAGTTAAAATTTACCCGGAATGAATTTGTGAATTCACCCTTCTCTACTCAATTTTAAAAATATGTTCCACTATAATTTTTGCTTAAAATAGTCGATTTTGTTGTAATATGTCGCACGTTTTTTTTTTTTTTTTTTTTTTTAGGTTCACCAACCATTATCTCTGCAGCGGGTTAAGATCAGAAAATAATAAAATAAGGGATTTACCCTCTTAGCAAACCCCTTCCGAATTTCTTTTAGAGTTCCACCATTTTTTCTAAAATCAATTACTATTATTACTAACATTTGTAAATAAATTTGGTATATTCAGTAATTCCGTGTGGTTGGGATTCAAATCATTCAAGAGTGTGCGACAAATACAGTCCCCTAACGTGAAATGTATTAATTCCTCTCCCCAATTAAAAAAAAGTTCCAATTATCATTTCTGTTACAACTATTCGATTTTAGAGTAATTTGTCGTGGAGTTTCCTTTAATTCATTCTGCATGAAACTGGAATCAATAAAGACTACAGTAGTAATACAACTCCCCGTAGAACTTTTTTAGTACCACAAATAACTTATATAGAACTTATTCGGCCTAGGTACAATATTAGCAGATTTTCTTTGATTCTTTTCTGTAATCCCATGACCGCGAGTTTAGTAATGTTACTCAAAAGACGAGATAGAATGAATTTTTGTGTCGAGATACGAGACGAGACGGAGCTCTTACAACACAAACAGACGTAATTTTCAAGTTCAGACTTCAATGCAGGAAACCTTTTCGAGACGGGAAAGTCCCAGATCTTGTCTCGTGTGCAACACTATTGTTTAGGATTAAAATAAATCAAGAATAAGATTTGAATCTAGCTCCCTAATATGGTATCTAGCTCAATCTTTTCCCCCTCCTTTGATTAATCCTAGATAACTTTCGTGACAAAATTATATCTTCGCGGAATATGTGGTATATTTTTTACGACTTCACAAACAGTTCCACTACTTCGATTTAAAATCAATTGAAGACGAGAAAATGAATCTTCTCGCCTTCTGGTCTAAAAATGTTCTATGATAGATTTTGTAAATATTATTCAAATTTTACATAATATAATGTATGTGTTTATTGAGATGTTGAAATCTTGCAACTCCTACTCTTGCAATTGAAGTCAATCAAACATCAGAACTTAGACCATGATTAATTATTATCTTTCTTGCTATATTATATATTTTGAGCCACATATCAGGCTAAAAATGTACAAATTATTAATGAAATTTCTTGTTATTTTATGATCTTGGTAAATTATTTTCGTCTCTTTCTTCAAATATTAGAATTTATTTTATTTATTTTGGTGTATGCGGGTACAAAAATAAAGTGTTTTGACTTGAAATAGTTTTCAGAGTTTTTAATAATGAGGAGAACAAAGAAAGACTAAGTCCCAATAATCGTCAAGGCACCCGCATCACCTTGCTCACAACTGTAAGAGTTAACATCCAATATTTGCCAACTTTAATCTATTGGCTTGAAGAAGTTTTAAATTAATGATAGGCCACAAACTAAAACCGCTATCACTTCCTTCAAAAGAAAACTCTATCATGCATTACATTTGTGAATAATAACTTGAGAGAAGGGCTGACTTTCAGACTCCTTAAACTTAACATAACCATTTCTTTTCAACGCATGTAGTGGTAGTAGTATTTCATCTTCTATATTTCATAGAGATAAAAATGGTTTGGTTAACGAGTTCGGAAAACTGGTAGCCCTCAATTATTAACGTATTATTATATCTTCACGATTTTGGCTTCTTAATTTCCAGGTTTCAACTATCCTAGTAATAACAGATTACTATTAAATATGTAGCGTATTCTCATGACAAAGCACATATCCCGATTTCGATTCTTGGGAGAGTCTTGGAATCTGAAGTATTATGCTGGCTCGAATTTCATCTTAAACTGTAGGTACGCGTCTCATATACTCTCAATGCTAAAACTGAAGCTAAACATTAATCAAACCAACTAATCTTCGTGGCAGAGTGGCTGAAGTTGTTTTTCTATGCTCATGGTACCGAGTTTAATTCCAAGTCAGGGTACTATATTCCGATCCAAACTAGATGTAATTCCTGTTATTTCATTGAACGTAGAACATAGCTAAATTCTAACAAGATAAAAGCTAAAATTTATGGGTTGAATATTTTGAAATCCGGTTCTTTGATTAAAGCTTTGAATCGATTAGAATGAATGGTGAATTAAGCTCAATGTATTTCTGGAAATAAAATCTTTCAAATAATACTTATGTATATTATGTATATACATAAGAGTGACATTTCACTTAGGACTATTTTACGTTGATCCTATTTACGTTTTATTTTTCGTTGATGAATGTCTTCTACTCTTACTGATGTACAATGTCTGTTTGGATTCTGTTATTTGTTATTTATGGGAACAGTTTGATCAGTACCGAATTTGATTTTAAACAAGTATTCATTGCAGTGAGAATAAGATTTGTTTTAGTGAACACATACCGGAATAATAATTGTAGCGACAAATAAGCGTGTGCACATTTTATTTTAATTAATGAAGTACTGAATTAAATTAGGAATGTTTAATATGTCCCATAATAATAAATAATATGAAATGAAAGTAAATTAAGTGAAGGAATGAACTTCATAACTAGTTATGAGAATAAAATTACAATAATCTGGTATCTTCATCGATATTTTGTATATATGTCTTGATTATACTTATATTAAAAGACCAGTACTTGCAAATTACATATTCTGAAGTGAGATACGATTTAATGTAACATATACGTATTCCGTTGTCTGCAGCTGCAATAAATTAGTGGAATCAAGTAAATCAATTCAACTGAATCATAAAATCTTGATTATAAATGCCTATTTCATCGTCTCAATTCTCCTTTATTTTTGTGTAACGAGGGAACCTATCCAAGTGTAACTCTGACTTCGAGTCGAGACTATGGCCGTTGGATACCTTGTCCCAAAAGGACATACACGAAAAGGGATATATCCTCGATCGCAACCGTTGCGGAGATACAAGCGTGAAAAGTTAGAAATTGAGCTCCACACTTTACATTACAAAGTCAGATTCCGGATTAGATTTTTCGGAAAGTTAGGTAAGGAAACACAGCGAATACATATCAAATTAGTGTGGGGAGAACAGCACCTTTTAAATGAAAAATTTGTGTCCCCGGGGCACTCGCAGGGTCCCAGGCGGGGTCCGACTGAAAATTTGCAAATGGAACAGGGGTGAAGTAACATATTGTATGAAAGCTATTGTTAAATAAAAGAAGATAGAACAAATCTCAACTCTCTACGATAACCCTAGGTTGCGACAATAACAAAACAGAAAAACAGGTTTAAAAGTGCAAGGTATTGAAGTAAAGCAAATTGCTGCAGAGTCTCTCTCTCAAAAACAGCCTCCGATATATTTTATTTCTGCACCATTATTCCAGTTCTCTCCTACCCCACTCCTCTCCAAGTTGCCTCACAGTTTCAAGGTTACTCCTTTTCGTCTTTATCATCATGTTTCTCGTTCAGCAAATCCTCCGATAGAAATTTCACAGTGCAATCTGTGAATTTGGGGTCCCGATGCGCGAAGCATATACCGTTGCATTTGACCTTCTCACCCTCCACGATGATTGACAATGTATCCTTTCTCTTCTAGGACACGAAATCCAATGGTCATGGTTATTTTTTGGTCCATTGGTCATTCGAAGTCACTTATACTTGGATAAGGTCCGTTGTGCGACTCTGTGAGAGACTGCAGCAATTTGCTTTAGTTCAATACCTTGCACTTTCAAACGTGTTTTTCTGTTTTGTTATTGTCGCAATTTAACGGATTTAGAAGCGTGGCCATAGATTTTCTGATGTAGGTTGTATTGACATTTTGACCAATTGCCCGTTTGCACAGGGATATCGTAGAGAGTTGAGATTTGTTCTATCTTCTTTTATTTAACAATAGCGTTCATACAATATGCTACTTAACACCCGGTTCCATTTGCAAATTTTGAGTTGGACCCCGCCTGGGACCCTGCGAGTGTCCCGGGGACAAACATTTTTCATTCAAAAGGTGCTGTTCTCCCCACACTAATTTGATATGTATTCGCTGAGTTTCCTTACTCGACCGTTTCCGAGAAATCTGACCCGGAATCTGACTTCGTAATGTATATAATTTCTAACTTTTCACGCTTATATCTCCGCAACGGTTGCGATCGAGGATGGATCCCTTTTCGTGTTATGTTCTTTTGGGACAAGGTATTAAACGGCCATAGTCTCGGCTCGAAGTCAGAGTACACTTGGATAGGTTCCCTCGTAAGTCCTTATCATTCCTATACAGTCAGAATCATTAATTATATGGGCATCTAACCGCTATAGTGCCAGTCATTTTTAACCATTAATTTGCAGGAGTCAAACGTCTGGACAGATTCAACCCAACTTACATGCGACATTTCTTGCCGACGAAAGAGTTGGCAGCCTGAACTAGGTTTCTATGCTGTACAGTTGATGGTGTATGTACCATTTCTCTATTCTAAGATGAATTGCTATCGTTTGGACCCTGTTGTAGAATGGTGGCTATATATTAATGACACTATAACTCGTTGTGTGTATTTATATAGTATTATCTCACTTTATACTGCATATGAGGAGACAAAAATAAAGCACTGATCATATAAGAGCTAGAATATAATCTAAATAAACAGAAAATATCAAAGCGGTAGTAATTGAAGAAAATACATTTGAAACTCTTTGTCTCCATAGAAGTATGAATAGTACAAAACTTTCTGGTACCTTTTTGTAGCATCCCCGTTTGTACTTTTTCGCACTCTTCACCAAACCCAGCAAGCCAAATTGAGCTAAATTATACAATTAGGCCCAACTCGTAATTCAGAAATTACTCGTACTTTTCACTATAATAAAGAAGTAAGATTATTTCTCGTCATATTATGTTGATTACAACCAGAAGATCATGAGAATCTTGAGAATCAAACATTGCTAAAAATGTGAAATATATATATATATATATATATATATATATATATATATATATATATATATATATATATATATATATATATATATATATATATATATATATATATATATATAAGGTCACTCCTCTCCAGTCTAAATTGATCACATCCGTGGGCGCTCGAAGAAAATTTCCTAGAAGAAGCATCCCCCTGGTTGCTATATTATATTTGGTATTTTTATTTGTATTAAGAAAATCCTAAGAAATTGACATGTACATTATACATTTTCGTGAGTCAGAAGGGCGGGTCCCCGTTGTGATGCCTACGATCACATCCCAAAGAGAGTGTCTAACGATAAACAATTTAGACATTCACAAAAAATAAAAATCAATATAAGATCATTCGTTTCAAACTAAATTCATCACATGCAAATGTGGATAGTGGCTGACACAATGTAGACGTTCAGAAAATATTAAAAACAATTAAAATAATATAAGATTATTATTATCCGTACTACGTGCTCGCACACGAAACCGGGTCATACGTTTTCGCAGCTCATGATTTCCTGGAGAAATTGGCAACCTGCAAATTAAAAAATAACATGACTCCTCTCTTGAGAGGGTATATACAAGGTCTTTCAAAACAATACCGACAACGGTTTAGAGATGATTCCTGACACGAAGACGAAAAGTATAGACAAACCTGGGTGCACAAATGCTTCCTTCCGGAGTCATAGGCTGCCGAAAACATGAAAAAAAGAACTTTAAAGATCCATAGCTCCAATACTATGGGACCTACCGTAGTCGGGTCAATATTTTATTTAGGAACTTATCCAAATTTCCATGTTTCAGAATCCAGCGGTACTTCCGCAACAATTTTTAAAGAAGTGGTTCGTGAGTTTTTCAAATTATATGCTCGTAGCCAAACTGCCTCTACAAAAATTGTTGCGTGAGTACCTTAGGATTCTGAAACATGTATTATTGGATAGAACACACATTAGTTCCTAAGTGAAGTCTCCACGCGACTACAGTAGCTTCCACAGTTTTGGAGCTATGGATCATTAAAGTTCATTTTTTCATACTTTCGGCAGCCTATAACTCCGAAAGGGAGCATTTGTGCACAATGGTTGGTATATAGTTTTTGTCTTATCTTGGTGTCAGGAATCACCTCCCAAAGGTTGTCGGTGTTGTTTTGAAACACCCTATATATATATATATATATATATATATATATATATATATACAGGGTGTTAATGAACTATAGCGACAAACTGTAAGATGTGATTCCTTACATCAAAATAAGAGAAAAAGTTCACATAGACCTGTGGGGAAAAGTGCATAGTTTCAGAGCTAGGGCTGTCCAAAACCACGAAAAAGCCAAACTTCAAGAAGCCCTATTTCGAATTCCAGAAACAGTGGATGGTGGTCCTTATCAGCGTAAAGGAAGTCACGCATACGCAACCCAAAAATGCATATTTCATTAATGTTCAATGGGTGTGCAGAATATTCCATGCAGGGTGAAATTCCCAGATATGCCGTCTACCGAATTTTGAGATATACTCTGACTTTATGATTGGTCCAAAGTAGGCAAACGATAAGCCTTGATAGCATTGAACACGAAATCCTTTGGCGTGATGTCGGAAAGTGTTAAGGGTAGTCAGCAGCACAGGTTCTCGTACTCGGGACAACGCATGCTGCAATGTTTTCTTTCACGCTTATAAGTGACGAAAACGTGAAATATACCATGACGAAATACATCGCATCTCAGGGGCGGATCCAGAACGGACTTCTGGGGGGGGGGCGGTGGGTTGTAAAACTGATAATTAGAGCTACTTTTAGGAGCTCCAGACTCTTATTTATATATAAAATAAGAAAGTTTCCTCTTCTGGGGGAGGGTCGATGGCCCAGATCGCCTCCCCTGGGTCCGCCATTGTCGCATCGGACGTTATTCCGAACACAAAAAACATGAAGCTGAAGTTTCCTAACGCTTCCAGCTTCTCTCCGAAGCAATGGATGTCCATTGTTGTCAAGGCTTACCTCCTGCCTACTTTGGCCCCACCTTGAAATCAGGGTATATCTGACAACTCTGTTGAGAGTGTGAGAATTACACCCTGTAGGGAATGCCCTTTACACCTATTGAAAATTGATGAAATATGCACTTTTGGATTGTATATGCGTGGGTTCCTTTACGCTGATAAGGACCACCCACCACAATTTCTGGAATTCGAAATAGGACCTATTAAAATTTGGCTTTTTCGCGATTTTGGATAGCCCTAGCTCTGAAACTATGCACTTTTCGCCATAGGTTCATATGAACCTTTTTTCTTATTTTGATGTGAGGAATCACCTCTTACAGGCGACCTTAAATATTTCCGAAATTACAAAAAATGTTACAAATCTAGTTACGTAAGAATGTACTCATGCCAGAGACCTATAAAATTCTGTAAACAACAAGTACCCTGAGGGGTTCCATCATAGGGTCCCAGGGGCCAACTCAAAAATTTTAAATAGAAATTCCCTATTTTTATTGCAGATTCTGATTCTACGATCAAAACTAAGGAACTTTTACTTGAAGCACTTTTTCATTATTCTAATAGATGGCGCTGTAATCGTAAAAAAATGAATATCATCGTACGCTACCTGGGTTTGATAGTAAACTAAATAACTCGAGAAACGTACGTGCACGAAACGTCGAGAATATGGGAGATAAGGGCAAGAAAGAATTGTTCTTACTCTGCAATGAAATATATGAAACATGAGAGTGGCCAAAAGATTTTCTGAAGACAATCATGTTACCGATGGCTAAGAAATTGAACCCAAAGGAATGTGAAAATCATAGAACTATTAATCTGATACGAGTATCACATGCAGCAAAAATTTTGTTTCTAATACTGAACAGAACGTTGTATGGAAGAACAAAAGAAAAACTTGGAAGAGGAGGAGTTCGGGCTCAGGAGAGCTAAGAACACAAGAGGTGTAATTATATTATTAAGGGTAACCCGTAAAATGTTTATAGGGAAACACTGTAGTCTAGTGGTTAGAGCGTTGGATTTAGGGATGCGCACGAGACAAGATTTGTGGGTGTCTCGTCTCGAAAATGTGCTGTAAAAGTGATGTCTCGACTCGAAAAATATATATTTTACTATTGGAAGAGCCGTGTCTCGACTCGAATTTTGTCAGGAAAATCCTGTCTCGATTTGTCTCGTGCGCATCCCTAGTTGGATTCGTGTCCATGTGGTTCCGGGCTCGATTCCCGGCCGGTACTTCCTCAATTTTCGGCGTCCATCCAGTGTCGTGAGTCAAACTGGGAAGTCATGTAAATAAAAGACGTTACGGCCACTAGGTCTAGAAAGCTAGGGGAATTGATCAAGGATACTATCTCTTGCCATCACTATTTAATACCTATCTAAAAGAGATAGTGAAAAAGAACGTATATAATGAAGAAGGCATTTCAGTAGGAGGTAGAATGATTGGGTGTATAGAATTTGCAGATGATACGGCGTTTGTTGCGAGATGTGAAAAGAAAATCAATAAGATGTTAGAATACTTGAGGAAGTGCTGTGAAGTATATGGGATGAAAATACATAAATAATAGAAAGACAAATGCAATAGTGATGGAACGAAGCAATCAGTATCAAATATGGAAGTACAGGGAGAAAATAAAACAGATGACTAGTTTTCGATACCTGGGTAGTATTATTAGCGATGATATGGTACGCAAATGTGAAACAAAACAAAGAACAGAAATGGCGAAAAAGGAGGAAGAAAAGTGTTTTGTGGGTCTTTGATTAAAAAGTTGAGAAAAATACTCATAAAATATTTCGTGTAGAGTATTGTACTTTATAAAACAGAAACTTGGATATTACACAAAAGTGATTAAAAATTACTGGAAATTTTCTAAATGTGGCTGTGGAGAGAAATGAAGAGAGGTAGCTTTTTCAAGCAGAAAACGAATAAGAAGGTGTTAGAAGTGATGGGAGAGAGAAGAACAATTTTAAATGTTATTGGAAAGAGGAGGAAAAACTGGTTGGAACATTGAAGGAATATCATGAGGGACGTGCAAGAAGGAATGGGGGAAGAAAGAGATGGAAGGGGCGAAGGAGGCTACAATTGATGGATGGTGCCAAAACAGAAAAATCATACGTGAAGACGAAGAGGTTAGTTGAAGATTGTGGAGCTTGACAGCTTGTCAGGGCTGCAAGTGATCTGCCAATAATAGTAGAATATCTACGATGATGATGATAATTTTGGAAGTCTATCATAGCTTCGTGAAGCGAAACTCACTTGTCCTATTTTAACATGATAAAATAGTATTTTCTTCTATCATAAATCTTTGAATTTGTTATAACAACTATGTTTTAGTTGCTGGAGAGAAAACTTACAATTTAGTAGTCTGATGAATTAAACATATTGGAAATTCATATTATCGTGTGAATTTGAATGCAATTTTGTGTCTACTGATAAAGGTATGTAAGTGAAAATAGTGATTAATATGTGTTCAATGTCTTTCTGTATTTAAGGTGTATAAGATAGTACACCAAACAAGAAAACCAAAGTTATAAAGTACACAAGAGCAGGACAGGAAGGGGCAAACGTTTGGCTAGAGGGAGAGAAAATCAAAGACCTTAAGACGTTCCCCTATCCATGAAGTCTAATAACCTCGGGCAGAAGAAGTGGAAAAGACGTAAGTGCCAGATTAGCACAGGCTAAACAAGCATTCAATAGAAAAAGAGGACTGCTAATATCAAAAAATGTGTCGTTGGACGTTCGAAAACGATTTATTAAGACTCTGGTGTGGTGCGTGGCGCTTTACGGATCAGAGACGTAGACACTGAGAAAAGCTGAAATATTCAAGCTGCAAGCACTTGAAATGTGGTGTTGGGACAGAATGCTGCGCATGTGGTGTTGTGGCAGAATGCGGCGCACATTATGGACCGAAAAGAAAAGGAATGAAGACGTTCTAAAAGAAGCTAATGAAGGACGACAGATCATGAAGATAATAGGAAAAAGAAGAAACAGCATGCTTGGCCATCTTATTCGGCACTCCGATTGGATCACCGTGCTGATAGAGGGAAAGACAGAAGAAAACCAGGAAAAGGAAGAGCAAGGATGGAATATCTAGATTTAGTTATGAGGAAAGGATCTTATTAGTATAAAACAGCTCTTCCAAGAGAGAGAAGAGTTTTAGAATTTCCATGTTGCCAACCAACCTATGGTTGAGGTAAGAAAGAAGAAGAATATAGTACGTGCTTTTTGTCCTTCTCGCTGTCTAATGGCTTTGCCGTGTACCTTTGGTGTTCGGATTGCTGTTTAGTTCACGCTGAGAGCACATAAAACTTGAAAGCATTGCGGTGGTGCGAATTCAACCTTGAGTTGTACATCCTTGTTTCATATAGTCCCAATGCTGAATAAGAACTTAATATGTTGAGTGTATAAATTTTATTCTGAACCAAGCAAAACCAGAGTTATCGACACTTTTATTTTTTGACATTATTCCACTTTTAGGTTTATTCTTCTCACTCATTATGTGTATGTTTAGTGGTTTCCAGTGTTCACTTACGCTTACAATAAATGAGTTTGACGTGCCGTGAAAATCAAATTCAGCTGTGTTTTCATGAAGTGGGAAATGGGGAAGCTCCATAATTCTGAACGTTTCCTGGATAATCGGCGCCCCTAGACACACATGAAGTTGGGCACTTAAAATATAAGCCATTAATAAACATCATTGTTTTGTTCTAGATGGCCTGGTTCGTGTTTAATTGAAGTATAGCTCATATTACATTTAAGCTTCCCCTTAGCGAAATATATTTTGTTTAGACGATCGGGCAATAGTTGCACATTAAATTTTCTTCGGTTATTTTGGAAATATTATGATGGGTTCATTCTATGCTTCACTAGTTAAATTGAGGGGATAATACATTAATGCAAAACTTAACGACGAGTTAGGTAGAGTAATATAATATATTCATGGATAGGGCTAACAACCTCATCCTGTAAAGAAAAAAGCACTTGTTCAGAAATATTCACAAAAGCCTCGGACAAGGACTGATAACTTGGCACGACCCCAGCAAAAGAAAATGGGCATGAGATTTGGAACATGGAATATTAGGAGTCTTTATAGGGCTGGAGCGTTAAAATCAGTAACGAGTGAGTTAGAGAAATACAGGATAGACGTAGTAGGAGTTCAGAAAGTTAGGTGGGAAGGAAATGGATCTGTGAATTCCGGAAAGTTTATGTTCTTTTACGGGGAAGGAAATAAAAATCACCAGTTAAGAACAGGGTTTTTCGTTCATAAACGAATGTGACGAGCAATTAAACGGGTTGAATTTGTTATTGACAGACTTTCTTTTATTACTCTTAAGGGACGGTGGTGTTATATTATTGTTTTAAATGTACATGCCCCAACTGAAGATATGGATGACGATATAAAAGACAGTTTTTATGAAGAAGTGGAACGGATATTTGACCAACTCCCGCGATACCATATGAAAATTCTATTAGGGGATTTCAATGCGAAGGTAGGACGAGAGGATATTTTCAAACCGATTATAGGGAACGAAAGTCTGCATAAGGAAAGTAATGACAACGGTGTTAGACTCGTGAACTTTGCAACATCCAAAAACCTAATCGTGAAGGGTACAAAATTCCCACATCGGGACATTCATAAGTACACTTGGACATCACCAGACGGGAAGACACATAATCAAATTGATCACGTTTTAGTAGATAGAAGAAGGCAATTTAGCATAATTGATGCCCGGTCGTTTAGAGGGGCTGATTGCGACACTGACCACTACCTGGTAGCAGCGATAATACGAGAGAGGTTATCGTTGAATAAAGTTAATATTCATTGTCCGAAAACGGAGAGATTCAATTTAAAGAAATTAGAATAGAGCCAGGTAAGAGAGGAATACCAGATTGAATTTTCGAATAGATTCTCGGCTTTAGAAGATTCGGAGTACACTAGTGTTGAGGATACCTGGATTGAAATTAGAGATAGCATTAAAATTTCAGGAAAGGAAAAATTGGGACACGCGGAAATACCAGGTTCGACCAGGAATGCATAAAACTAGCAGAGAAGAGAAAACAGGCAAAATTACGCTGGCTACAAAATCCGAATGAAATAACTACACAAAATTTCGCAGATATCAGGCGGGAAACTTCCAAAACTTTTAGAACAAAGAAACGCGATTTTCTGAAAGCTAAAATTAAGGAACTTGAAGATAATAGTAAAAATAAAAACATCCGGGACATGTATAAGGGAATCAACAAATTTAAGAAAGGCTATCAACCTCGTGCTTATATATAAAAGAAATCTGACGGTACGGTTCTCACTGACACGGATAGCATCTTAAATAGATGGAAAGATTTCTTTGACGATTTGCTTAACACGCAACCAAAAAGTAGTGTGCGTGGAGAAAAGGAGATACACACCGCAGAACCGTATATTCCAGAACCCAACCGAATAGAAGTAGAAACCGCTATAAAGAAATTAAAGAAACACAAATCTCCGGGTGTAGATGAAATTCCGGTTGAGTTAATTTTAGCTGGAGGCGAACAATTGTGGAACAAAATACTCAAACTCATTTTCCTTATCTGGAACAAGGAAGAACTGCCACAAGAGTGGAAAGAATCAATCATTGTTCCAATTCACAAGAAAGGTGACAAAACTGACTGTAATAATTATCGAGGCATTTCTCTTCTGTCAACATCCTACAAAATCCTTTCAAATATTCTATTAGCAAGACTGACCCCATACGCAGATGAAATTATTGGAGATTATCAGTGCGGATTTAGACGAAATCGATCAAGTATTGACCAAATATTTGCCATTCGCCAAATACTCGAAAAAAAGTGGGAATACAATACCCTGGTACATCAACTATTTATTGATTTTAGAAAGGCGTACGACTCGGTTAGGAGAGAAACATTATACAACGTCCTTACAGAACTTGGAATACCGAGAAAGCTAATTAGATTAATTAAGATATGTTTAAATGAATTCCAGGAAAATTTTTGTCCACGAGCTTTCACGTCGAAAACGGCCTGAAACAAGGAGATGCGTTGTCGCCATTATTATTTGACTTCGTTCTGGAATACGCTATAAGGAAAATCAAAGATAGCAACCAGGGCCTAGAGTTGAACGGTATTCACCAGATTATGGCATATGCTGATGATGTAAATTTAATAGGAGATGATAGGAGAACAACAGAAAGAAATGCAGACATCTTATTAAACGTTTCCAGGGACATGGGTTTAGAAGTAAATGTAGAGAAACTAAATAAATATTCGGAAGTGCGTCGGGACCGGAATACAGCAAATTATGGATGCGTTAAAATATTATATAATACTTTTGATAAAGTGGATAGTTTCAAATATCTAGGATCAATATTAACAGAGGAAAATCATATTCATGGAGAAATTAAATGTCGACTAAAAGCAGGCAATTTGTGTTACTATTCGGTTCAAATTCTCTTGTCGTCGCGAATTCTGTCGAGGAATTTGAAGCTTAAAATATATAAAACGATAATCATGCCTGTTGTTTTGTATGGCTGCGAAACATGGTTACTTACTCTGAGGGAAGAACATAGACTGAAAGTATTTGAGAACAAGATCCTGAGACGAATATTCGGACCCAAGAGAAACGGGAATGGGGAATGGCGGAAACTTCATAACGAGGAACTACATAGTTTATATGGTTTACCCAACATTGTTAGGGTCGTCAAGTCTAGGAGGCTTAGGTGGGCGGATGATGTAGCTAGAATGGAAGAAAGTAGAAACGCTTTCAAAGTCTTGACTGAAAGACCAATCGGAAAACGGCCATTAGGAAGACCTAGCCGCAGATGGAAGGACAATATTAAGATGGATCTCGCAGAGATTGGAATACAAAGGAGAAACTGGATGCAGTTAGCTAAGGATAGAAGTCAGTGGAGAGCTTTTGTGAACGCGGCATTGAACCTCCGGGTTCCATAGGCCACAGAGTTAGTTAGTTAGTTGGTGAAAATGAATAAAAGCTCAGTAGTATGCTGCAGGAGGTTTCTAACACGTGCATACGGAGCAAGAGTTAGCGTGATGTTAGCATGACCCTATCTTTGAACGGGAGTTCCCCCAATTCGAAGCAGTTGAATGAAAACGACAAGACAGAGTGCATCGATCAGAGAACTTTAAGGTACTTTCTGGCAGTGGCGTCGGAAGTATTTTTCAGCTGAGGGGGCAAACTGCTGTCTTGAAAATAGACACGGGAATGTAACATAGATAAAATAATACGAATATATGTTCGTCATGTAACAATAATTTGATTTGGTTGGATAATAATAATAATAATAATAATAATAATAATAATAATAATAATAATAATAATAATAATAATAATAATAATAATAATAATAATAATAAATACAGCTGTAAACACTTTCGTGAGAGTGAAATTTCCATTTATGAGAAGCGTCTTGGCTTAGAAAATACATCTTTAGATTAATTAATCTAGTATCAGTTTTGTGCTGGATTTGGTCTGATGTAGAAATTTTCAAGCACTGAAATCACAATTACAAACATATAAAATTGTACTGCTTACAATGTTTGTAGGCACAATCTTACCATTTTATATACCGGTATATATTTTTAACTGTATTGGAAATGACCAAGCGGTCATTATTAAAGAACCTTAAAGCTACTTAAAACACTTGGAAACAAGGAAATTAAAATTATGTTTTTTAAAATCCAGTTTTGTTGTTGCAGTACGCTGTAATATTAGAAATTCCTATTTAGGACTACAAACTTTTTAGTAGCCTACTTTGTAGTAGAAAGGAATTTGAACATTATAAAACAGGCTACATAATCAAGTTAAAAATAAGAAAATATATTTTTTTCTACTTTTTTTCTAGAAATGGAAAATGGAATTTTCACTACAGACTTCATGAAATTTATATAGAAAATTCAATTACATTAATTATCTAGAGCTACCTGTATTTTTTTTCACTACACTTACTTCAGTATATCCAGTTTGTTTTACATTCACCTCTCCTCCTAATGTCATTATATATTCACTTCACTTCACACTAATAAAGTACTACACAATTAATAAGGAATAATTCAAATTTATATTGAATTTTAGGTGCTATTTTGTAATATAAAGAATTGGTTATATAATGCTTAACATTTTCACTTACTTGATTCTAAATTTATTTCTTTTCAAAATTAACCAAAAGTTGCTTTACTTTCGTTTGTCTTTGATATGAATTCTCTTGCAATGGTGTTTAAATCTGGTCGTTATGCACATACAACAGCAGATGAGACAATCTTTTCTACGTCATGGAAGTCCTCAAATATATATAGACCAAGGTGTATATTCCTCTTTAGACGACGGAAAGAGCTGAATGATCTTTTGCAAGATGCTGAAGATGCAAGGTGAGAACGAGTGTCTCTATACCAGCGTTTCCCAACCTTTCTCAACTTGCGGCACACTACGGTGTAACTTGAAATATCGTGGCACACTCATACATATTATTATTATTATTATTATTATTTGTAAATATAAAGTACCGTGGTATTTTTTTCTGTGATTACTGATCTCCTCACAGAGAAGAAAGCTGGATCTCTGGGTTTCCTTCCTGGTAAATCATTATGCATATTTTTCATTCTAATTTAAAAATAGAAAACAACTGCAATGAAATATAGAGCTCAGGTTTTTAAAAATAAACTTTCTTTTCCGAAAACTGTATCCAACTTTTCACTAAGAAGGAAGATCACTAAATAACGAACGAACAAACAAATCTCTCATACTTTTAAAACACAAACGTAGGTAATTTGTATGCATGTTTGCTTTGTCGAAAGAATTGAATGATATTTTAAAATTTCAAGTTACGAAATAGTCTGCAACAATAAAGAAGCAAAAATGTTCATGACAATGATAACAAGTACTTTCCTTTGAACATTAAGAATGTAGAGAAAAGTAACACAGTATGAAACTTATAATTTATTAACGGTTAATATACGTTACAATTTTTAAATATTAATAAAATACTGTTTACGAAAGACAATCTGTGTAGCAACAATGTATGTACCATAATATATTGCAATTACAGTAATTTATTCCATTTAGGGATTCATAGTAATGTGAAATACAAATATAAATTTTTCCTATATCTTGCAATTTGGTTGTTATAGAATTAATAATTTTGTTTCGATCTCCTCGTGGCACACTAGCGGGCAACCGCACATCCGGGAGACGCTGCTCTAGACGAACAATTTGGTCGAGAAGGCTGCGAACACTTCGGGTTTCAGGACTAATAGTTTTTAATATGCTGGTGGTCGTCATCGAAGTAGGTGGAAGCAGTGAGAGCTGAGCGCATAATCTATCCAGATTAAAATCCGACGCATGAACTCCCAATTCCTGCCTCAAATAATCTCTTGAGAGACGCTCACAACATACAGCATCTTCACAAACCATCTTCTCGAGTTATATGAGTTGTTTGAGGCCTGGATGATTGAAACGATGCTGTACTTCATTCAACAAATAGTCAATGATTTCGATGTACTTTTTCGAAGAACCGATAGAGGTTCTAGGGTAGCTGCTATAGAAGGATTATCAGTCTGCTCCAACCTAATTGGTGTTCTCTTTGATCTTGATGAAGTGGGCAATTTTAAGTGTAATTTGTCTGCATTTTCCTTTGCTTCCTTATAGATGTTTTTAAATGCACTGTTCGTTCGTAGGTTTCTCATAGTATTCTCTAGAATCGCTGTTGCCTTTTTAACTCTAGAAGCAGAAGCTTCAGAATTTTGAAGCACTTTTGCCAGTTGTTAGCAAGGTACAAATGCACATATACTGACTATCAGAAAAAAAAAATATCATTCCGAATTTGTTCATTCTTTTCAAATATCCTTTTAGTATTACTTTTTGACCATCATCTGGACCACTTTTATCACTGATGATTTTTTTCAACGTGATTTGAAATCGTTTGTAGTAGATTGAAATGTGATTAGAGATTTCCATCTAACACAGCAGCGAGTAGGACAAAGAGGCAGCAAATGTTTAGGATGACTTTCGTTGTTAGTTTTAAAGGATTCAAGAACGATGTCGGCATTTGTTGTCTATCGTTTTGCAGAATCCAGGTTGATGATACAAACGTCTTTCACTATGGCCGGTACGTCACAAAGATTAGCATTTTCGTGCTACTTCGTGAAATTGAAGATCTAATGCATGATTACTAGAATGAATGTATACAGCTTTCGGATGTTGAGTCAAAATTATCTTCTGCACACCATTCACTCGTCCTGACATATTGGCTGCACCATCTTAACACTGGCCGCGGATATTTTCTGCATTCAGGTTAAGTCTCGTTAGAATATCTTCGATCGCGAATTCTAATGTTTCCGATTTTGTGCCATGTGGAGTAATCATCCCCATAAATATTTTTTTGGGGGGTTTGATGAGTCAGAGTCAACACAGTGCACACAGAGACAACTGATCTTTCTTTGAAATATCAGTCGTGGAGTCGGCTATGATTGCATAAAATTGAGACTCTTTAACTTCTGCTACCAAGTCTGTCTGTTTTGCATGTGCCACAATCTTCAAAATTTCATTATTTCAATCAGCACTAAGCCAGTTATCCTGTCGATTAATCCATTGGCTGAGAACAAGCACACCGTTTTTTCTTTCATTAAGGGGCGACATCAAATTACCCGTATTATGCAAATGTCTACTGATTGCCAGGCCGGTAGCCAGCCCAAAAATGTAGGGGGGGGGATGAAGTTAGGGTGGTCCGATCCAACCATATACACTCGTGCTCATAAATTAAGGATAATGCGGATACATGGTGAAACAACGTTCTGGTGGGCGGTTTTCGGTTGGAAATCATCTCGAGGTATGACCATGAGGTGCATTTGACCATTCGGTGCGGTGCATGCGGTGCGGTCGTCGCACGGTGGCGCTGGCAGCAGTCCAAATACGCAAAGGTGTGTTGGTGCATGTCAGAGTACGGTGCAGCGTGTAAGTGTGCAGATGTTATCAGACGTGCTAATGGTCACTATGTGTTGAAAATGGCTCAAAGAACACATATTGATTACGTTAGGAAGGGTAGAGTAATAGGGCGACTGGTGGCTGGTCATACACATCAGGTCGTAGCACGGGCCCTCCGTGTACCACAAAGTGTGATCTCAAGATTATGGCAACGATTCCAGCAGACAGGAAACGTGTCCAGGCGCTACAGTACGGGACGTCCGCAGTGTACAATACCACAAGAAGACCGATATGTCACCATCAGTGCCCGCAGACGCCCACGGAGTACAGCAGGTAGCCTTGTTCGGGACTTTGCCGCAGTCACTGGAACAGTTGTCTCCCGACACACAGTCTACAGACGACTGAACAGACATGGTTTATTCGCCCGGAGACCTGCAAGGTGCATTCCACTGACCCCTGTTCACAGGAGAGTCCGTAAAGCCTGGTGTCAAGAACACAGTACATGGTCAATGGAACAGTGGTCCCAGGTTATATTCACGGACGAGTCCAGGAATAGTCTGAACAGTGATTCTCGCCGTGTTATCATCTGGCGTGAAGCAGGAACCAGATACCAACCCCATAATGTCCTTGAAAGGGACCTCTATGGAGGTAGTGGTTTGATGGTGTGGGGTGGGATTATGATTGGTTCACGTACACCCCTGCATGTCTTTGACAGAGGAACTGTAACAGGTCAGGTGTATCGGGACGTCATTTTGCATCAGTATGTTCGCCTTTTCAGGGGTGCAGTGGGTCCCATCTTACTCCTGATGGATGATAACGCACGGCCCCACCGAGCTGCCATCGTGGAGGAGTACCGTGAAACATAAGATATCTGGCGATTGGAGTGGCGTGCATGTTCTCTAGACCTAAACCCCATCGAGCATATCTGGGATGCTCTCGGTCGACGTATCGCAGCACGTCTTCAAACCCCTAGGACACTTCAGGAACTCCGACAGGCACTGGTGCAAGTGTGGGAGGCTATACCCCAGCGGCTGCTCGACCACCTGATCCAGAGTATGCCAACCCGTTGTGCAGCCTGTGTACGTGTGAATGGTGATCATATCCCATATTGATGTCGGGGTACATGCGCAGGAAACAGTGGCGTTGTGTAGCACATGTGTTTCTCAACTTATCACCAGTACCGTGGATACTGTGGTTACCGTGGATATCATCAATACCGTGGTACCAATATGTTTCGTTTGTTCGTATATTGTGTTTACTATGTGCCTATGCTATTAGCGCCAGTTTTGTGTAGTGCCACGTTGTGTAGTACCACAATCTGCAATTATCCTTAATTTTTGAGCATGAGTGTAGTTCACCATATTATAGTTCCTTTGCAAGCCTACCGTGAAAATCTTAGGGGGCCAACGAAAATTTAGGGGGGGCCCGGCCCCCCTAGACCCACCTGCACACGGGCCTAATGATTGCTTGACCACTATGAGCTAAATATCTAAGACTACTAATTATTACAAGCAGCGACTGTCTTTCTTATTGTTGTTGTTTACGAACTTGGTTGGAAAGTAGAACTGAAATAGGTGTTCTGTTTCTGCGTTCATATCTTAAACGAACGGAACGACAATGAACTTCGCATTTTTCATGTGCTCTGAATTATTAATCCTACCTCATACATTTTTACTCCTCACTATGAACCTTACTGCACTCTGCCTATTGTTTGTAAGAACATTAATTTCACTTTATAGAAAATGTATTTAAATGTCCTGTTACTTTTTAAAACTGTTATATTTTTTAAACTTTAAAATCTCGCTCAACGACTCGTTTCACATTGCAGACTTACGATTACTTAAACAACAATTTTTAAAGAATATACAGTGTTTTGAGAATGTAGACCAATGGAAATAAGAATTTTCAATTGTTTTCCCCAAATCATTATTCAAGATGGCGTCCAGTAGCAATGATGTGAGTACTTGTGCTTCTGTAAAAGTTAAGTTGAAATACGATGAATATTGTGCAAAGTGCAAAAGAATTGTGAAAAATGGAATTTTGTGTGACTCCTGTGACAGATGGATGCATTTTAAGTGTGGTAAAATAGAAAATGAACATAGAATTGATGAAGATTTAGAGTGGTTCTGTCCAACATGTGAACAACATGGCGGCCCAATGAACATGAATTCGTCTGATGATTATTCCAGTAACTTGCTAGAAATCATAAACATTCTACAGGAAGATATGAGGTTATTGAAATCAGAAAACGAAGATTTAATAAAAAGAGTGAAGGTATTAGAATCAAATGTTGATGCAAACAAAACTTCACACTATGAATGGAAAAGAGTATGTTATAATAGACATAGGCCGAGATATAATCAACCTGAGCCAGTACTAGCTAGCCCTGTAGAGTGTGCGAATAAATTCAGTGTTTTAGCGAATTTTGAAAGTGAAGCTCTGGACAATCCAAAATCAGTGAATATTAGTAGCAAAACTGTAGATAGTTTGAGAACAGTGAACAAGAAGAAAGGGAATTTCATAAACGCGAAGGGTAGTGCAAGGATGAATATGATTAGTGCAAGGACAACTCCTAAGACACAGCCTAAGGTGCTCATATATGCTGACAGCCATGGTAGGGGATTGGCTGAAAAAGTGAACCAAGATTTGAAACACGATATAATAGTAGAAGGATTTGTTAAGCCTGGAGCTAAAAGCGTGGATATATTATCCAGTGTTAATAGTCAAACAGTAAACAAGAAGGGTAACTATATTGTGATATTAAGTGGAGCTAACGATGTGGCTTGTAATGAAGGAAGTGAAGTCGTGAAAAGAATTAAGTGTAAGCTTTCTGAACTAAACCATTGTAAGGTAATTGTGAGCAACATTCCACACAGGTATGATCTTACTGAAGAATCGTGTGTAAACAAAGCAATTCAAAATAGTAATGTAAAATTAAAGAATTTGTGTAACCGCTTCCAAAATGTCGAAATTCTGGATGTAAATAAATTAAGTAGGGAGATGTACACGAAACATGGCATGCATTTCAACCAACGAGGGAAAAGAATATTGAGCAACATGATTTGTGAAATAATTGATAGGGATCTTTATGGCAAATCTAAATTTAAGGTAGCAATAAGAATGCCATGGTTAGTTCAGGAAAACTAAACACACCCGACTCCATGAATACACTGAATACTATGTGGGGCCGGGTAAAAACCTCAAGTCTAACGAAGAGTGTTGAACTGAATGATGTAAATGACTTAATAGATGTGAAAAACAATCGCAACTTTTTTCAAAATTGTAATAATCATATAGAGAGGCAAAATTTATTACTATTTCATTTAAATTTGCAATCAATAAGGAACAAACTAGCCGAACTTGAGTTATTTTTAGGTATTCTTCCTTGTGATATTTTATGTGTCAACGAACATTGGCTAACAAGTGATGAAATGTACATGTATACGCCAACAGGTTACATGTTAGCTACTATTTTCTGTAGGGATAAAACATTACACGGTGGCGTAGGCATTTATGTAAAAAATGGTATAGGTATTGAATACTCTGTTCTTGACTTAACTTGTTTTTGCATAGAACAACATTTTGAGGTAGCTGGTGTGTTATTTAAACATAACAGAGTAATAGTTATTACGTTGTATCGGACACCGAATTCAGATATGCATATTTTTCTTAGTGGTTGGGAGAAATTAAACAGCTATCTTTATAAATACAAAAATCATACAATATTCTATATTGGCGATATAAATGTTAACGTCCTTATTAGTACACCCATTAAAGCACTACTTTGTGATGTTCTTAGGTCCCATAACTTTTATTACATTAATGATCAGCCCACAAGAAACTTTGCATGTTTAGATAATGTTTTTACTAATGAAAACAAAACTAGCCTCTTATGTGGTACTGTACAACCTTTGTTGTCTGACCATGAAGGTGTATGGCTATTGTTTCCTGTGATGTCACATATGAACGCTACCTATCAAGTAATTAAACGATTCAGATTGTTAGGTGAACTTAACATACAAAATCTGAGATATACATTAGTGAATCTTAACTGGGAAAATTTATTTTCTGAATGTGCCAATGTTTCCGAGGCTTTCCATAAGTTTATCAATACTTTGATTCTATATTTAAATCAATGTTGTCCAGAAAAGATTAAGAGGTATACCACATACGGAAGTAAACATTCACAAACAGTTCCTAATTGGTACACGCCACATCTTAGATCTCAGCGGGATAGACTAATCACATTGTATAATATTGCTAATATAACAGGGTTATCTAGAGATAAAGAGAGATTTAAAATTGCTAAAAAGATGTACAGAAAAGAGATTAAAGCAGCAAAAATTACTGCAAACGAAAATTGGATAAATAATTCAAAAAACAAGTGTGCAGCGGCTTGGTCTCTAATCAATAAGGAAATCGGAAAATGCAATATTAAAGACCCCATACCAATATCCGCCAATGAATTCAATGAACATTTTGTAAATAACATAAGGAAATTAAGTGATAAGTCAAAAAGTAAAGACTTTTCTTCTGAAAATCAAACCTATAATTTTAGTAGTTTATTAGCACAGCAAAACCTAAATAACGTTAACTTGAATTTTCAGTGGACTAGAATAAATACCAGGACTGTTTTACAAATTGTTAACAAATTAAAATCTTCAAATAGTGAAGATCTTTATGGGTTTTCTAATAATTTGTTTCGAAAAATAATTGATGTTATAATTGATCCTTTGGTTTACTTATTCAATTGGATACTTTTAGATGGAATCTTTCCTGACTGCCTTAAAATGACAGTTACAGTACCTATACATAAGAAAAATGATAAAAGTGATCCTAATAACTACCGTCCTATATCATTAGTCCCAATTATTTCAAAAGTTTTTGAACAATGCATCAAAAGTCAATTATCAATGTACTTTGAACAAAATAAAATATTCCACAGTTCGCAATTTGGATTCAGATCTGGCCTTTCCACGATTAAGGCCGTAGAAAACGTAGTATCACACATATTAGATAGCTTCGAAAATAATTTAAGTACGTGTGCAACATTGATAGATCTAAGTAAAGCATTCGATACGGTGTCACATCATATATTGGTTGAAAAATTATATTATTATGGTATTCGGGGAACTGAGTTGTCATTGATTAAGTCCTATCTTAGTAATAGACGTCAATCTGTCCGTATTATTAACGAAAGATCAACATTTTTGGATGTAACGGCAGGGGTACCTCAGGGTAGTGTGTTAGGACCTTTACTTTTTCTTATCTATATAAATGATTTCCCGAGTTTCCTACCTTGCAAATCTGTGTTATATGCTGACGATACAACTCTTCTAAATACGGGTAAGAATTTAGTAAGTGTTAAAAATAAAAGCAATGAAATGCTTGAAATATCATCTATATGGTTAAAACACAATAAACTTTATATAAATGAATCTAAAACAGAGACTATATATTTTTCTCTTAGTAATCATATGAATGAGATAGATATGCACCATTCCGTAAAACTACTGGGAATCCATCTAGATCCGAAATTAAACTGGAGTGAACATACTGAAAATTTATGCAGGAAATTATCTAGAGTGATATTTTTATTACGTAAACTGAAAACAACAGTTACAGAAACAATGCTTCTTGCGGCATACTATGCCTTTTTTCATTCTCATCTACAATATGGCATAATATTGTGGGGAAATTCACCAGGTGCCCAGACTGTCTTTAAATGGCAGAAAAAAGCCATAAGAGCGATAAAGGGTTTAACTGATAGTGTATCGTGTAGAAAATATTTTACGGATTTACAAATTATGACAGTTCCCTCTCTATATATTTATAGTTGTCTTATGTACGTTAAAGAAAATGAGAGCAGTTTAGGTTATCGTAATAATATCCATTCATATAATACTAGACATAAAGATGACTTAAATACGCCTTATATTAGGCTAAGTATAACACAAAGAAGTTATAAATATACAGGAATGAAATTATATAATACATTGCCAGTGCATATACGAATGATGCGTGACAATGATTTCAAAAAATATTGTAAATCTTTTCTTGTAAGTAATTCTATTTATAGTATCAACGAATTTGAAGACAAGTGTAAATTGTAACTTTTTTTTTCTTTTCTTTCTTTGTATATATTTATTTATATGCTGACAATGTCTATTGCAACAAATGTTGTTTAATGACAATAAATATTCTATTCTATTCTATATTCTATTCTTTCTGTCTACCATGGGGTCAGAAAAAGCGCCCAGTCCCATGTCTCCAAGAAAAAGATGAATCTGGAATAGAGACTTTTTTCACATTACCATAGAAAGCATTACCATTATATGAAAATTCAGTTCATATAATCACTGTTGTGTGATGTTCTTACAGTCTGAAAGTGAGGGGGTAAAATGAGTATTTTGCCCCCTCTAAAAGTTCTAGGGGGCAGCTGGCCCCTTGCCCCCTAGTTCCGGCGCCCCTGCTTTATGGTGCTGTTACTCACAAGAATAGGCGCAGAGAGAACATTTGGATACTCAACACGGCGAAAAATCATCGTGAAACTGAAGTAAGAACGAAGTGTAACAAGTGTGGTCCAGGAGTTTTGTATTGTTTATATCATTGCTTTATCTGCGTAGGGAGAATTGCAAACCACAGGCAGTACAAAGTAGAGCTGATACCGACCACGATGAACTAAAGCTGCAGGCGACCACTACAGGAAAAGAACGGACAACCGCCTAGAAACGAGTACGATTGCAAATACATTTAACAGAACTGCAAGGCACCCGACTTCACACTTTATAGTGACTCATCGACTGCATGGGGACCGCCCGTCTCTCATCAAGTTGTCTTTCATTGTCAGTTGCACGTTTTCGGCAACTTTTGCGGTGATGTCCAGAACATCAGGACTAGTGAAGTCCCGTTCTTTCCTCAGATTCAATGTAAGTAATAATTCTGAGACACACACTCATCTACTGAGATGTAAGAATACCCAATGAACCCAGAAACATTGTCAAACATGATCTTTTTTGGTAGCTCAAGTGTTCTTGTATGAAGAGGCATAATATTACGTAAACATACCGCCATCCCAAATCTTGAACGTGATACACTCACTGATAAATGCTCCTGTGACATTGTACTCCTTCCCCACGTGCTTCTTTTCAGAGTTGTAGTCGGCCCCGAATTTATATTTATGGATAATAATACGTGCATAATATGATAATACCATAGCAGCACAGATTGTAGGGCTATTGAAGCAAGAGAACCTTCATTGTATGACCTTTCATTGTATGAACTGACCTACCCGTTTCCTTGACTTGACTCCCAAGGCAAGTCATTCATAATATTAATTAAGAACATTTTATCTAGGCTTGTTAACTATAACGGAAGCCATAGGTATAAATGGGTTTTACTTGGTTTCGCTTCTGGAAACGAAGCCGATTTTTTCAGAAAAGTGGAATTCGGATCCGGAATCGAAATCAGATTTTATGAGAAAAGCGGTTCCGGTTCCAGAACCAAAACCGATATTCAAAAAAAAAAAAAAAAAAAAGAAAGAAAGAAAAAGAAAGAAAAAAGAAATTCAACTTCGATTCTGAAACAGAAAAAGAAACTTTTTTTTTTTTTTTTTAAAGAAAATGGGTTCCGATTCTAGAACCAGAACCGACATTCTTAAAAATATTAATTTCTGTTCTGGAAGTGATACTCTTAGAAATATTAATTTTGGTTCTGGAGCTGAAAACAATTTCTATGAGAAAATCGATTAGGGTTCCAGAAGCAGAACCGTTGTTATCAGATAAAATCTCTTTCGGTTCTCCTCCAAGAACCGTTTTTCGGGAAACCCAGTAGAACCCTTTACGCCTAACGGTGCCATAACCATAAGCTACTACACTGAAAAGGGATTAACTGTCTATATAAAAAGAACAAAAGTTAAGGTTTAAGAGAAACTTTTAAGGTTTCACTTTTTGATCAAAATATTTTCATCTCTATTTTCAAACCTTTGGAAACATATTCCGAAGTCCCTAGGACGAGAACAGAAGAGCCTGGGTCAAAAGGGTTGTACGTCGAAAGGGCCTATGAATCAAAAGGAGCTTTCGTCAGAGGGGTCCGGATGAAAACGTGTATCAAAAGGCTCTATTCAAAGAGTTCGGTTGAAATGTCCCCGCTGCATGAATGTGACGACTCAGAAAGGACCCGGTCGTAAAAGCCTTGTGTCACAATATTCTGGATCAAAAGAACCTGAGATAGATAGCCTAACATGAAAGTATTAAAAATGCACAAAGTAAGAAAAAAAGAAAAGAAAGAAAGAAGAAAAGGAAACAGAGGAAGTATTCTGTGGACAGTACCTATTTTATTGGCGTTTCTTCTCAAACTCCAGCAGTTTGCGAGTGACCCCTCTAGGCTTGTGTGAGTTACTTGCTTTTCTCGTTTGCATCAGCATGTTAGAATGGGTTTCAACCAGTGGCGTATTTAGGTTTTTGTTTCGAGGGGGCTATGTACAACACGTGAATAAGCACTTAGTTTTTCCTTTTGGGTGCCGACAAATTTTAATGTAGTTTTGCATATAACAAATTTATCTCTAGTGAAACCAGTGGTGTATTTAGGGGGGGCTCAAGCCCCCCCTAAATACACCACTGGTTTCAACACATATACTGTAACTTGGTACATAATGTTCCGTGATGGATTTCGATCACTAGCGGTCAGTTCTGAGGTTGTTTTTCCGATATATTTCTGCGCTGACAAAGTATTTTAAAATCCATGCTTTGAAATTTCATGTAGCTTATGACCCCCCCCCCAAAGAAAAAGTGTTTCTTTCATTCGTTTAACGAATTATCAACTGATATAGTTTCCGCAGCTTGTTCCATATCCCACTTTACAAACAACAAGGTATACATAATACAGCTTATAATTTGCAGTCAATACGAATCCTTTCAAATCTACTGCGTGCTCCCAACTACCTTTTGGTGGAATCCGTTCAGCTTCTTTCGTTCAAAGCAATATTGCCATTTCTTTAACGTGAAGTAAAATTAAATATATCAAATAGCGTATGTGGTTTATTCCCACTAGTTCAGTTACAAGGAAAGCACTAAACTGAAAGCAAATATTCATAAAATATCGAAAATGGAACATGCACACGTACAGGACTACATGTAAACACTTTCAACACAAATAAAATACATATCCACATACTACTTTTCTTTCTTTCTTTCTTTCTTTCTTTTCTGTTTCTTTCTTTCTTTTCTCCTTTTCTTTCTTCTTATATGCGCTTTAGATACTTTTTAGTACGGTTCTTTTGATGGGGGACCTTTTGACATCTGTCTTCTAAGGTGTGGTATTTCTGAAGCAGGGTCCTTTTCGGTAGAGTCCTTCTGACGCGGTGCCTTTTGAGCCGGGGCCCATTTAACGCGCAGTGCTTTTCATCTATATTATTTTGTCACATAGGGACTTTTTGACCGCAACTTTTTGACGTAGGGCCGTTTCGACTTTGGCTCTTCTGACGAGAAACTTCCGACCCAGGCAATTTATATATATATACAGGACCGTTTTGACAAGAGTCATTCTGACGCGAGGCTATTTGACTCTGATCCTTTTGATGCGGTACTGTTTTGACTAGAGCCCCTTTGACTTGTGCTTTTTCTGTTTTCGATATTTTCTCTGGGTTCCTCTGACATGAATCGAGATAACATGCAAATAATATAAATAACATTAACATTTACTTTCATTTTTGAAATAACTAGAAAATAGGGATAAAAATTTCAAGGGGTAATAAGCCTGACTCCGGGACGCGCCTTCGTAGTTATAAATATCCAAAGCTATCCTTACATTTGGTCGAATACAGACAGTAAACGCTCCCCGATTGCTCCCTGAATATTAGTTTTTTTTTTTTTTTTTTTTTTTTTACATTTTATGAATATTATTTATCCAAACTGATCAACTCCAAATATTTAAATTTAATATTTAATAAATATTTGAAGAATGTTACTGCACTATCTGGATTACCATTAACAATTGAAAAATAATTACTAGAGAGCCTATTTGAACTAAACCTCTTCAAAACATAATTTAATGTGACGTTGGTTTCTGTTTCGTGAAAAAAGAAACCGACATGATTAATGAAGTTTGGTTTTCTTCTTGAAACACGGCTTATAATACTTTTATTTTCTTTGAAGAGAACTGATACGTCGAAACATGTTTCGGTTCTGTTCCGGACACCGCACTGAATTAAGACTAGGTCCTGATACCGAAACTCAAAACACTGGGGTATTCAGCTCTGTAAACAAGACTGATTTTAAAATATACTTTGGCTCTATTCCCAGAACAGAACTGAATAAAAACTTCTATTTAGGTTCTGGTATCGGAACCCAAAAGAGTGGATTTCGGTTCCGGGAACAAAATCGATATGTCGAAATATATATTTCAATTCTCTTCCCAGAAGAGAACTACATTAAATCATTTGTTGAGGTTCCGTTACTATTAAGAATTTTAGTTTTATCTTAACGGCAGGGAGTTTAAATAGAGTGAGAGTTTATCCATAAATTACATAATTTATGGATCCCTTTTCTATCCATAAATTACAACATTGAAATGAAGTTTACGAGAGTTGTAATCCATTACTTTCAATAGGTAGGAATCGAACTCGAATTTCACAACTACAGAATGAGATGATACTCTTCTGTAATCATATGCGAATCCAAAACACAAAAATATTTTTATCAACAATAATCGATGACCTTTTATCTAAAGTAACGAAAGAACTATTTCATCCAATTGAGAGAAACAAAGAAAAGCAATTAATAATAATAATTTTCTTCCTCTCCATCAGGCTATATCCCGTTGATATGCAGCAGCTAGGGTGAAAGTAAATTATTGGGTCAATGACAATAGAGAATTCCATATCGAGCGTGAATAATTTATTTTCCCCCAACTTTGATTTTTCATATTAATAATAGAAATATCCCACTACTCAAGCAGCACACCGACGTCGAAAAGACGTGTTTTTTTTTTTTTTTGGTGTAAAACACCGTAAAATACACCGAACATGACGTGACTTACATTCTTTTCCCACGTGGAAATGTCCAGGAATATGACGTGATTTTTATGACGTTTTTTACACGTCATAGAATATGAAGTGATTTTTATGACATCTTTTACACGTCATAGAATATGACGTGATTTCTATGACGTCTTTTACACTTCGGGGGGGGGTCTCGAAATGAGGCAGCGAGAAGCAAAGGAGAGTAAGTGACATTTGCAATAAAGTATGGATGTCTCAAAAATGGATTCTGCACAGCTAAATATACAAACTGAATGGTGAAGCTCGTCGCAGTGCAATAGAATGTCTGCCCGTGAATGCTCTACGCCGAACTTCATTATGCAGTTTGTATATTTTGCTCTACAGAATCCATTTTAGACACATACATACTCTATTGAAATATGTTTGTAAATTTGAAATAGATCGGTTGAATAGTGGTTGAAACAAATAACCTGGAAATTGTGTCGGATAATCGAGATCCTACTATACATGGTTTGAGATTACTAATGTCAACCTGGATACATATCAATTTATGATTATTTGGACATATGGAACTGAATAACAATAATAATAATAATAATAATAATAATAATAATAATAATAATAATAATAATAATAATAATAATAATAATAATAATAATAATAATAATAATATCTACTCTAAAACACACACAGCTTACAACACATTTCTAGAAAACATGATCAAAAAAATCATTCTTTTTCTTTCTTCTTCACTGCGCTTTTATTTTTTGACAGTGCTGAACTGGTCTCTGGCCGCAACACTTTTCTTGGATAAAAAAAAAAAAGTCGACGAATAAACACTGGACGACGATTATTATGAGTAAAAACAATAATGAAAATAAATTTATCCTTGTGGCTACTGCTTGATTTTTCACCATCACCATACAAACAATTGTGTTGTAATGTGCATAATAATTTACAAACTCCTATACCAGATAAGTAAGACCACTGGTTATTGTAATAAATAACTGATCAAGATAGACCCTAGGAACCCGAAGATCTTGCCACAGCGAAATGCATCACTACTCTCTCTCGAAAGCACACATTGGGGAACGTCAAAATATTGTGGTCTATTTGATTGGTCTGTACCAAGATTTTGGAATATTCGCTTCTCCGAAGGTTCGTATTATCTATGGATTGGTGATTTGCATATCCAATTGACCACATCTAGTCTTGTTGATTTCTATTTTTTTAGTATTTGGATAGTAGCCTATTGAAGAATATATATTCGCCTCTTAATGTGTGGTATATTTACCTACATATTAAGAAGCGAATATACAATAGCTGTCAAGGAATAATTATATACGTAGTGCTACAGGAAAGAAACGGCAGCTCTTCCTCCACGAAAGGATAAATTTAAAGCCATACATTAAAAAGAAAACCGAGACGCGTTGGATCCACGCGTTGGAAAAAAAAATTACAAAAACAAACAAAAAAGAAAAAAACCTGGAATGTAAGACTCACCCTTGTCGAAAAAGAAAACCTACATGACTTTTAAGAATGAGGAAAGACGAAACATGGCAAAAACAAAGAATGAAATGGAAAAATAAAGAATCATTGTACTTACAGTACTAAGAAGAATCCACTCATTTCGGCACTGGAATTTATTCATGTGAATTTACTGGTACGTTTTTCTTAATGAAATTACCGAACAACACGTGCTTCCATAAATTTTATAGCTATCCATTATTACGCTAGTATGTACACACATACACACAAACACAAACACCCACATCCACACACTCACACTCACAAACACAAACACAATGGGTTTTATTGACAGTGCACAATTTTGAACTAAACTTTTATAACTCCAATTTAAGACACCTTTACTTTGGAGGTGAAAAATCGAAAAAGAAAGTACTTCTTAAAACTAATTAATCTCTGAGGGATGAAAGCAGAAACATAACCATTAATTTGAATTATATATTTATTAGTTATATGTACAATGTGCACGTTTTTGTCCTATAAAATATTATTCATACTATTTGTAATGCAACAAGAAACACTGATTGTCCATATTATTTGTAATACAAACAAGAAATATGTAGACAATGCATATCTGTTGGTTTAATCTAAAACTTACAGAGATCTTTTAATAATATAAAATAAAAAGAATTAAATTTTCCTATTGGTTTCGTATGAAGGAAAACACATTTCATAGTTATTAAAAGTACAGAAATGCAGCATCATATCAAAAAACCCTCGCGTGCTTAAGTAGGTTGAAAAGGGGGACTGCGATATTATTTCAGTAGCAGTTTTTCCATCTTTTAGTTTTCGAAAGAAATGCCTTTACATTGATTTCCAACAAAGCGAGGAGCAACAGGTCAATATGTTTCAAGCATGCCGAATCCTTTTCATCCTCAAACAACAAGGCAGATTTTTCTAATAACGTTTTGAAGAGTTGTCACAATTGTTCATTTGAGGATTTTAGTTGATACTTTGTTTTTACTTACGACTATGTCTTTAAGACTAGTTTGCACAACGGGGATTTAGCCCTTTTTCCGTGGTAGTTAAATTTCATCTCCAGCTCTTTGGAAACCAAGCATCGGAGAAAGGTCACTTTTCCTCCCAATGATGACAGATATGAACACTGAAACAAAAATAAAAATAAAAATCATGAACAATCATAGTGCAATTTTTCAGGTGGGGAGAAAAAGGAAAAAAATAATTACAATACGTCATGTGTAACTACAATCAATACACAATAAAACGATTGGTTACTGTACTCGCTTGCATGAAGTCACTTATTCTCAATAATCCACTTTTAACGGCCTTCCATACAGCGAAATTAAACTACCATACCCAATTCTGTGGCACAGCTACGGTAGCCGAGTGTCTTGTGAGGGTACGTATAGGTGCGACAGGACGATGGTCGCAGTTTGAGAGTGCTGTCAACTGGGGTAATATCCTCCCACTGATTATGCACATATACAATGGGGGCACTACTTTAACAAACGAGTCTATCAAATATACATCGATTTTGTGGATTTTTTCACTAGATTAAAGGCACTAGTGTTACAAAAGGCTAAACAAAACATAACTGAGTGAGCGAAGGGATTACAACTTCCATAGGGCTCGTTGTTTCTAACTTTGAAGTCATAAACGATTGGCATTGCAACCAAAACCGAGGGTCATTTCTCAAAGGGGTTCACTCGAGCAGACGGTTCTACCTAACAAAAAATTCATAGGTAACATACGATGTGAAATATGTTTTTGTCAAGGAATGAAAGTATGAATGTAAGTAATTACTGTCAGTACACAGCAAATTGAAATGAATTTTGGGCTTTACTCGAGCAGACGGTTCTACCGAATTTTGACATATTTCTTAGTTTCATATCTGGTTAGAACAATGTATTTCTTTTAGCAGAGCATGAACTAAATCAGAAGCTCCATTCATGCTTGCAGATTTACTTCAGGAGGCCTCAGTACAAATACTGCGTGGACGTAAAGCATAACAATGTCAGTGAATAAAACACGAATCAATTTACACCAGCTGGCCACTAAAAAGCAGGAATGCTATATAACCGAGTCAGGGTAGGAGCACAGCAAGAAGACCCGAGCAGCAGCGACGGGACGCGTTCGTAGGGAGCAGGCGCGTCAGCGACGGGAAGTACACGTATAAACGAGGATAGTGTAAGAGCACACTTATATATACGATACTTTCACTGATCACTTAAAATTCATTTCAATCTCCTGTACACTGACAGTAATTGTTTTTTTTCACACTCTCATTACTTCACGAAAAATATTTCTCATAATATTTTACCTACAAATTTTCTATTTTGTAGAACCGTCTGCTGGAGTGAAGCAGAATTTTGAGTGATAGTGAAAGCATTGTAAGCGTAAGTGTGCTTTTCAGCTATCCTTGTTTACGTGTATAGTCCCCGTCATTGACGTGCTTGCTCCCTACGGACGCACCCCCTAGTTGCCGCTCGGGCCCTCTTGTTGTGCTCCTGATAGGACTCGAATAGAATGCATTTGTTTTTTAGTGGGCACATAGCAAAAGTTCGTTCGTGTTTTATGCACTGTGCTTAATATGCCATACGTCTACTCTGTATTTATACTAACCCTCGTGAACTATATCTGCAAGTAGTAATGGAGCTCCTCATTTAGTGCATGAAAGCTCTAACCTAACCTGTAAATGTAAGAAATGTGTGAAAATTTGGTAGAACCGTCTGTTCCAGTAATGCCTCCGAAAGCATACACTTACTGTCATCTCGGCGTAGGAGGCTCGGGTTCGATTCCCGGCGGGAGCTGATGTGGTTCGGATTCCACGTTAATGAGTAGGCCCACGTCTTATATAGTCTCGCTGCTGAACGGGACATTAAACTCAAAATCAACTCAACTCAACTTATTGTCATCTCGTTCTTTGCTTATATCCAGCCGTCTTTCGCCTTGGCAAGTAGTTCCACAATGCGTGCAGCTTTATTATACGGATCAGTTGTATAAGTAGTGGTTAGTAGTAGGAACAGGTTAGAAGCCCCACGGAGGTTGGTTGGTCCTGTTCTCGAAATGAAATGGGCAAACTAAAGACTTGTCCAAAATTTTTCGTACATTTTACAATCTATGGATCCGTATAGTAAAACTGCACCCCAGAATGACATACTTTTCCATGCATACTCACTCCCATATACGGTTTATTGAGTTTAAACACATACATTATAATTTTACTGTCTTCACTATTAATATTTTATATAGTATTCTACCTAAAAATATTTAATTTGGTAGAGTTATCTGCTAAAGTTAACCTAATGGAGGTATCCTCGTTCTTTCTACGGTATTTTAATACACTGTAATAAGAAACCATATACAACGCTGTATGAGAGAAGCTAATCTTCACAATTACAATACTCAATCTGCTGAATTTTACACAATACACCTGGATAATAATAGGATAGGAATTATACTTACTTGTCTTAAAGCTGACTTTAATCTTCAGTTACAACCACGCATGTTGTGGTTGTTCTCCCGTTGTAAGTGCCCGTTCGAAACGACTGGACACATTTCCGTGAGGTGACCCAGATGTGGTGGGGTATTATAATTGGATTACCATCAGGCAATAGTTCTTCAATAACAAAACACATTGTTTATATTCACAGAAAACCATCATAACACCACATAGTTTTGCAAATGGCTCACGGTTCCCAGCATGCACTGCTCAAACTGCGTACGTACGTGGAGCGTCCGCGCTTTCAGCACCTAAAAAAGACGTCTATTTTTGGTGATGTTCGACACGTGATTCTTTGTACCATTCTGGCACGTGATAAACACGTACAATTTAGGTCATGCTTGACACGTCATTTTTGTTACCATTTTGGTACGTGATAAAGACGTTCCAAATTTTCAAAAGACGACATTTTGAATTCGAACCCCAAAAAAAGACGTGTTAATGGCGTGACTGTGCTATCTGGGTAAATATTTAAAGGAAAGATACAGTAATTGCAAATGACAATATTTCGCAAGTTGTCGCCCCATTTTATATCAGGGATATCAAAAAGTTCGTCAAGCAACTAGAACAAATCCACTCTGGAGAGCTATGACGCCATGATAGTATTAATCCTCAATTTAGTCACTGTGCCTAGCGATACATTTTTGCCAGCGGTTCTTCACTTTCCGTAAGGCTGTTTATTTTAAGTAAACCTTATGGCTTTGAAACCATAGTTCAATCTCAGAAATGACGTCATCTCTACTATCAAAATTGCCTTTTCTGAGCGGACGCTTCGTTCCTGAGAAGAGAAAAAGTGACTTGTATCTAGATCCGGTGAGTATGGGGATCGGGTAATATTTCATACCATAATTCCTGTCTATTATGGATGCATGGGCGGATCTGCCAACAGCAGCATATCTTTTATGACCAATCCACGACGTTTCTGTTTCAGTTCCTCTCGTAACTTACGTTAATCAGGAGATGGGAATAACACGTACTAGTAATAGTTTGCCCTATTGTAGGTAATCTGTCATGATGAACCCTTCACATCCCAGAAAACGGAATGCGTCACTTCCGCTTCAGGCTTCTGCACTCGTATTTCCTAGGGATGGGGAGGAGTGATGTTTTCATTGTTCATTTTCTTTGTTTCTGAGTCATAAAGATAAACACAACTTTCATTTATTGTCCGGTGCAACGACATTGCGCAAATTTTTCGACAGATTAGATCGTTGATAATCTGTGTAATCTATGACTTATTAACGAGTAGTAGAAAGTGCTGAAATTGGTCAAATTTCCGCCGCGAAGTTTCCAACAATAGGATTCAGGAAATTGTGTGAAATTTTGCACCGAAATAAAATGTATAAAAGCCATTTCTTTGTAAGATATACTTGTATTGATTGCATTCTAATATTTACAAAGCAAAATATATATTTACAAAATATTTCACGTTTACATTTGAACCCTGGAATTTAAATCCTACAGCTTTTTGAAAAAGTTATAGTGACTTCTCATGGTTTAGCTGTGAATTCCTAAACTCTGCGAACTCGCTCCTTTTAACGTCTGCTGTTCTTTGAAATTCCTTTTCTATTGACGTCATTTTTATGGCAGTTTCCGTTTGGATCTCTAGCAAAACAGAAATCACCGTATGAACATCAGGAGGAGGGAAGTAAGATTGACTACTGTAGCGTCTATTGAAAGCTTCTGGTTCATTTGTTGTTCAATGCAGCGCGGATGATGAAAAGACACTGAAAAAAGTAAACAAATAGTTGTTTGTGATTGGCAAAAATTGGCAAATCCTTATCTCTGATTGGTCGAAGGCCTGTTCAAATATTTAAAGGGAACTTCTAGAAATATATTTGTTTTTCTTTATTTTATATAAATTTGTTTTTCCTTACAGATTTACAATAATTATTTACTTCAAATAACTATTTTCGTACAGTTTTAATCTTACAGACAATCTTACAGTTAGACATGATACAGAAAATTACTGACTGCGACATGTTCTCCATTCCCTTCTCTAACGACGCCCGTGCACATTTAATAGCGATAACTGAAAATGATATTGTTGTCCATTATCTTATATTTTCGCCTGAAAGGACTTGCGTTTTGGTGACTGCTTTTATTAATGGAAATGCTTATGGTAATGATCAACGTTGAGCAACATCTTTGCATAATTTCCAATTTTGCTGCCTCTTCATTAAGGCTTTATCTATGTCAACAGATAAGAGAGTGAAAGTTTGCACAATTTCAGTGTACCTCTATTGTCACTAATCTGCTGGAAATGTCCTCTTCATCCACCTCACAGCGATGCAACATTTCTCTTGTAGCGTCCTTTCGAATTCTCTTCTGGAAAGGTGTGAGTAGTGGTACACCAGTGTGCTGACGCTTTCTGAAGGTGCAACTGGTTGTGAATGATATTTTAGGCAGACCTATAAGTCATATTTACTCCAACATAACACCTTTAATGGTTATGCTTCTGTCTTCCATCATGATCTTCTCAAGTTTTTTCTGTCAAGTTGGCATCATCAGTGAAATATGGACTTCAGATCTAGAGGCGTCCGCGGTGGTCATGTGTCCAGTTTGAAATTGTCGTTTTCACATGGATACCATCTCAAAGAATGAGCTTTCCTTCCCGTAGACATCTTGCATCTTTAGTGAATCTACTTTGCTGGTTTCCTCTAAAGATGGAGAAACTTAATGATCTCCGTGCCTCAAGCTATTCAATCCTCCCACCTTCAGTGATTTATCTGCAAGAAAAAGGAAGGAGTTGTTGTAACAAGTCCAGAATTTGCATGGTTAACATACAAGAACCTAACTATAAAATGTAAGTCCGAGAGATTCGTAGTTCGTCACCTTCTAGGTGATTGAACTAACTTTTTGATATCTCCTCGTATGATGTAAAATCATTTCTAATTTGAACACAGACTGTTTAGCAGTAACTCATTATCTGTGCTCCATTGAAACGGAAATGGTTTAATTTGGTTAAGATGAACTAAATTGGCTATTATTATTACTGGTAGGCCTACAAAGTATGAGATGGGACTCAAAAATGACTTGAATAGTATTCCTGCACATTGTGAACATGAAGTAGAGGTTGCGGCGCTAGGGTGTTATGGGAGAACCTCTCCTGAGTCACTATGCTAAGTGGCGTCAACCGACAACCGTCAGCTGAGTAAAAAACAAAACTTCACAGGCACGTTACTTGTGAGAATCTGCAATTTCTTCGTGTCATGAGAGCACTAAAGACACACATACACAGAGAATTGGAGGAGAAACCACACGTAATTGTCGGTTGACACCATATGGTCATCCTACAGCGTCCTAGCTGCGCAACCTCGTACTACAAGTACACGATGCACAGGAGTAAGATTTCGGGTATTTTTTGATCCCTCCTCGTATGTAATTCCATAAATTATGTAATGTACTTTCTAATCTTTTCTTTAAAACACATCTGGAAGAAAATATTATTTCGTGTGGATATTCTTTGATTCACATTATCGCTAAATTTTTACTTTTGGTTTTATATTTTGATATCACCTGACCACTAGTACCCTACGTTGTATCATCTGGTGTGATAGTGATCGCCTCGACTGCTTCAGTCATACTATAACATAATAATTAATGCATTCATTTGATGTCAATCGTTTTATTTTGTCGAATATTGGACTTCCAGGTTTAGAGTTTAATAATCTACAAAACCATATCTTATCCTTGCAAAGTTTACAATAAAGTTTCCCGTTTTAAAGCTTAAGTTGAATATGCACGTCAGAGTTACCGTTAGTGTTATTTTTATTGACATTATGATTGCACTTCGAGATAGTAGGACTAATGGTGACAATATATTCGTAAAAATGTCTTACAAAATGATTGCCCATCACCTGTAAATATTTAGAATCCGAAGACTAAATTAGAACTATAAGTAATTTTGTTTACTTTTCTAACTTTCCTTTTCTCTCCTAATGCGCGGGTACCCCCGAGCGCTGGACTTGATCGTATATTCCCTTGTCTTACCCACCCAACAGCTCTGCGAATTTATACAAAGAATCGATACCATCTGTTTTATTTCTACCATTGCAGAACGACAAATAAGTAGGAGAAGAGATCTGTTGCAAAACATGTTCATTAGCTATCAATAAATAATAATTATGTGCTAAACTCTTCTACTCTTATGTTTTACTCAACAACTTAAATTATAAGTCAATGTTGATATTGCTTCCGAAGAAAATAAATAATAAAAAACAAACTATATTTTTATACCGTATATTCCATTTGCCCATTGTGTCTTGTAAACTGAAACCCTCTTCCATCTAATACACCAATCATATTGTACTCAAAGTGTTCCTTTGACAGATATTCTTTAAATTATGACGTCGTTGACGTGTACAGTTTTCAAGCAATATTAAATGTTTCCTTACGTGAGTCTCTGTTCACAAAAAAGAAGAAAAGAAAAGAAAAAAGCCGATGTTTAAAGGAGCTTAATGTTTAAAATTGATTATCCGTTTCTGCTAAATGGTATGACAATTGATGTAAGACCTTAAAGCCGTCTCAGATTCGGTAATGAATAGAACATCCTGTATATGGGCGAATTGTTATAGAAACAACATATAATTCTCTCCACGATTAAATAAAAATAATTTTTCATTTTTTCTTTTCTTTATAGCTCCAACTAAGAATGAAACATGGTTCAAATAGTTTACATTTTGTCATATATCATTTTCCAACATCATTTCACTTTTTTTTTTTTTTTTTTTTTTTTTTTTACAACTTTTAATACTCCTTCTACAACACTACCTCTTATACTCGGCCTCCATGTATACCTCCATCTACCTATTTGCCTCCAAATATCATTTTTAATTTCGTAAAGTTGAATCGTTGTAGAGGAAATTCCCAGGATACTTTACTTGTAAATGTGAATGAATAGAAGAGGTTTAAAGAAGCTTTCTTGCATAGAGCTAGTTATACATGAGCAAAAGTGTATAAATAAATTTTGTTAAGCTTGAATATACAATCTATTTGGGTACATAATAGGTCCTTATCGTTTCTTCACAATATCCCAAATGGAAATTCTGCCATTTTCCCGGGAAGCCTCTCCTCTCTGAGCAGTTAAGAGGACACTTATACACGTACATATATCTTTAGAAGTCAGTTCAGCATACGATGTCTACCACCTGAGGGTTACGGGGATTTTTTTTCTTTAAAAGAAGTAGTAACAATTCTTGCATCCTTTCCCCTACATCTACCCTTTTGTATTATTGACTTTCTTCAAAATTCTGAGCTAATGGAACACGAGTCAAAAATATCTTTATATTGAAAAACTTACTTTCTTGGCTCAATCGAAGACATATATTTTAAGTACATACAGGATTACATATTTATTTCGTAATTCTAACTCTGCTTTTATAGCTTTATATCACACTTTTAGTTAATCTCTTTTTCACTTGATACTTCATACAACAAACAGCTTGAATTTCATGTTTTAGAAATATTGATATAATTTCTACCTTCATAATATGTGGAACTTTTTTATATTCTGATTAAGTTATTCACATATTTCTGGACATTACCGGCAAATAGAAAAATATAATCTTAAGCCTGTCACGTATGAGGGTTTACATCCCTCAGCGAGCACACTATCCGCGAAAGTTGAGAAGGAAGGATGTGGCCTGGAACGTGTATGTTAGATATTATCCCGGTATTTGCCTAGTGTGAATGAGGAAAATCCAGGTTGGTTGGCCTGAAACAAACTGTTACACTTTTTCGAGCTAGTGTTCCCACCGGGAATTGAACGCGAAACCGCTCTCACAAAGGACAAGAGCGTTAGCGATTATGCTACGCGGAGCCACTTTAATAAATATAAGTGTTTCCAAATGCGAGTATAATTCAGATACGAGTAGAAATATTATTTAATTTACAACTTTTGAACAGTAACCAAAGAAAATAGTAAAATGTAATGTGGCAAAGTCAAGAACTCCGCGTATAATTGGTTAAATATACGTAGTGCATACCAAAATATAATTCATAATAATATAATTATATATGAAATGACTTCGGACTTCCCTAAGGCTTAACTATGTATAAATTTCATGTTAATTATGCTCGTGTTTAATAAATTCACTTGTGAAGACAAGCAGTTATAGATAAGGATGGATTGTGATGTAGGCTTCATGCAAAGGTGGTTAATACATTTTTGGTTTACATGTTGTGAATATGGTGAAGATAACTTGTTGTCAGCTGAAGGATGTTTGAGTGGACACTTCCTTTATTGACTGGTTTGTACGAAAGCGGGTGTCTGCATTTACCGAAAAACAGAACGAGGCCAACTTGGGATCTGCCAAAGTCCAAAGGCCCAATTGCAGGAAATATCGCACTTGTTGAATCCCTAGCCATGGAGCGCAGAAAGCTAATTGTTGGGGGTATATGTAACCTTACATGACTCGCTCATTACATCTAGGAATGATGATTAACAAACTACTTGAATCTGTCTAAGGCCAGATCATATTGGATCCTTCTATACCTGAAGAAAAGATGGTCTCCAAGATAAGAACATTCGCTAATTGGTCATGACTACAAGAGATTAGTTGGCGTACGTGATTTGGCTCTTTGATTCTTTGTAGAGTTGAGTTTGCAAAGACAACAGGTATTCAATGATTCTCTTTCTTCCTTCTAATCGATCCGCTTGCTCTATTGATGTTTTGGAAATCAATTCGATTAAAAAAACATTTTTATAGAAAAGGAACATCCAACTGGTCCCTCCTCTTCTTCTCTGAACTATCCACAGTGACCTGTGGTTGTTTTCAGAACTGATGCAGTCATTGCGTTCTGAGTTCAGGGGTGTATTCGGAAGTGACATTTTCCATTCTCTGAAACATAAAGACTTCTCAGATAGTAGGATACCAAGATTGCAATGGTGTGAAAATTGTTCTCGAAAATTGTCTTTGAAAATGACTGAATAACTCCAAAATTGGAAACTGCGAGAGTTATAAGAAAATGGTACCGTAATTTTGGAAACCACGCCGTATTTAGAAATTATGATGGAATTAAATAATATTATAAGGGGACAATTGTTCCATCATGCCTTTTCTTATCAGCTGCTCTGTAGTGGTCCTCTCAATACTAGAAATGGTGTCAGAACGTTTTCCTTTAAGGACAGTTTGCAGGTGAGTAGGGAGGATGTGGACAGACAGGAACAATTTTTCTGCCCCAAAACTCGCGAATAGGAACAAATTTTGCGCCCACTTGTCTTACTTGCAAATTATCGGTTAAAAAGCTTTGCACTGACTCGTACGAGATACTAAGTTCTTCCATAAGCTCTCGAATAGTTATTCGCTTATTTGAACGAACAATTTTTTCACCTTTTACACCTTTTCTTCTATTTTTGAGTTTAATGGATGCCCGAACGTTGCTTGTCTTCTACCGACAGATTTCCACTTTTAAATCGCTCATACCACTGCTAAAGTTTTCAGAGTTACAATATTATCGCCATATACTAATTTCAATATTTCATGAGTTTCTTTGACACTTTATTTAACTTGAAACAGAACTTAATGTTCACGCGTTGTTCGAAATCCATGATGCATGACAGACACAACAAACACAACTTCACTGTAGCGTCTCTGGAGCTGACTGACCCGTCAGGAAGTGTTCCAAATTGACGCTGCCTGTGTAATGGATCTGGCTATTGAACTAATGAACAAAAACGCTGGCATTTTGTACCTTGCAAGTATCGGCAGCGGGACATTGTTTGCCATACCGTCTGATATCAAAAGGTTAACAGTGCTATCAACCGAATATAAATTTTTATTTCTAGACCTCTAATAGTACTACATCAGATTATTGCATATTTAAAATTTATATGTAGAATGGTAACATACTATACCTAACTTCTGGGCCGCTGTGGCTCCGTGGTAGAGTGTTCACCTCTGATGCGTGGGGTCCTTTGTTCGATCCCAGCTCGTGCCAGTGAACTTTGTGTGCGTCGGTTTTTCGGGGTTCTCCCGTCACCTTCCACTTTTTTCATTCCACCATTTCATTCATTCCTCATCATTACTGTCTCCTTTAGCCCAGCTGGCATAATCGTGGGACGTAAAATTTCATTTCATTTTATACCAAACTTGTCGTGCAGCGTTGCAAACTAGGGGCGCTACATTATCACAAACATAGAAGAACAATCAAATTTTGGAGGGGTCTAGTTCTGCAATAGTAAAAACCAAGTGACACACACGGAGTAATCCAAATAAACTTAATGTAGAATACTACGGTCATCATAGGATGTTTTAGAACAAGTAGAAACAAAAATTTCAGGCAAATGAAAATTTGACTTTTTTCAAAGAACTTTATTTGGAAAAGGTGCTTAGATAATTATTACATCGAACTACACATGTTGTTTCCAATAGACATAAAGATCATACTGTCGTTTACAGCAATTTGATCATTGCTAAAAATCGCATATTTGTAGGAACCCTCTAAAACTATTTTCGATTTACTCTGCTTGTATAACATAATACATTTTGGTAGGTGCAATTACAATAGGTTCTCGGAATTACACAATTTTAAAGGGTATCGCCCAGTACGTGTGAACTCCAGGGCTCCACCACCCTTACAAATAATCTTGTGGGTGCGCGCACCCACGATATTTTTAGTTTAATAGAAACAAAATAAAATAAATAATTCTATCTTGTCATTATCAAAATAAATAAATAAAATAAAAATAAGCAATTAAAAGATTGAGATGTAAGTTTAAATTTCTAACCTCTAAAATATAATTGTTTGTTTCAAATGCGTTTGTGCAAATACAAGAAACACATTCCCCCATTTCTTGCCTTCTCTGGCCTAGTCAAAAGCAGTCCCCACAATAAAAAATGGAACTATATTGTAAATAGAATCCAGCACTGCCTTTCATGACAATGTTTATAAACGATTTTAACTAAAAGGAAATCAATCAAGAAATGTCGATACTCCCCTGAAAACATATAACACCTCCCCATTGATATGCACCCACTACATTTTGGAAAGTCGGTGCCATTGAACAGTATTACAAACTTTAACAGATTTTATCATAACTCCAAACCAGTTTGTGATATTTAATGGCTGTAAACGGCATTGTCATTTTCACATCTATTGAAAACCACTTACGAAATTAGCAGGTCATTCGAAATAAAGGCTTTTGAAAAAAGTTAAATTTTCAATTCCTTGTCAATTTTGTTCTTATTCATTGGAAATCCATTAAATCACGACTATAGTAGTTTACTATATGTACTTTAGATATTCGTTGTTCCATCCGTTTCACTTATGTTGTCACAGTTATAGAGGCCACCATAATTCGGATGTTTGAGATAATGTATTGTCCTGAGTTTGCAATAAAGAATAATAAATGTTATATTAAGATTTTTTGCTTAACATGCTTATTTGAAATATGTAATAACCTGATGTAGTACTAGTGGAAAAAATAATACTCTTTGTTAAATTGGCAATACAGTTAACCTAGCGATTTCACAGAGTATGCCGAACAATGCCGTCGTAGCGATATTTGCATGGTACAAATTTTCAGCGTTTCTTGTCTACTGATTCAGAACTTACAAGAGTGTATCGATAAATGGCCCACTCTGTATATATTTCATTCATGCATTTCATGGAGTTCAGCACTAAAGATCGATATTGATGGTTTTACCTGGCCTGAGAAAAAGTGCTGGATCACTCCTACCATTAACAACCACACCACCAGCAACACCTGTCGGTAAAGAGATGGCTTCGACGTTGATCACAATACAACAAGTATCCTCACCGTTTACAATTGTCGTAGCACATCCATTTTTCATCTAAAGCAACAATCGGTACAGAAAATTTTCCCTATAATTTCTTAAACTCAGAGAACTGCACACTTCCAGACAGTGATTGTTTTGGCCGGTGTCAACTCATGTGGCACCCATGAGTCCAAATTTTTCATCATACGATTGCACGGAGCAACCGAATGACAGTGGTGTGGGGAAAGGCTAATTATAGTGTATGCCTAACTCGTCTACAATGACACGGACATTTTCCGATTATACGCTTCCACATTAATCCTGAGTTCATCTGAACACGAAGTTACTCGTCGGGCACCAGTATTCGTACGTTTCTGCAAGAAAAAAACCCTCAAACCACTCTAATTTTTTCCTTTTCGTTTCAAATTTATCCCTAGTTTGTTGAGTGTCCAATTCCTATGATAGAAGTTATGTGATAAGATTAATTCAGCTATATTAAAGGAAATGTCAACTTCATTTGTTTTATTCATTTGCTTTTTGCTTTTATTCTTTTTTACTTTTTCCTTCACTTTTTAGAATTTAGAATTTCAGGATATGGCCTTTTGGCAACTATGGCCATGTTAGCCCGACACATATAAGGAATGACGTCCCTTGGCAAGCATACTATCCGGGAAAAGGGAAAGAAGGAAGCAGCCTGGGTCCTATAAATTAGGTAGGCCTACCACCCCGGCATTTGCTTCGCGGGAATGAGGAAAACCCAGGAAAACCTCATTCAGGATGGCTGGTCTGAAAAAGCCTTTTACGCTTTTTCGAACAAGTGTCTCTACCGGGAATCGAACCCGGGACCGCTCTGACAGAATGCAAGAGCGTTAGCGACTACATTACTTGGGGCCACTCCTTCATTTTTCTACTATATATATATACAAATACACCCAGTCAACAAAGGATGCAAATAATGCTACTTCGAAGACACATACAAACTGTTGCTATTGGGGTTAAAAAAAAAAAAGAAAAATTATATTAGTCAATCATTCAGCGAGAGATTTTCCCTGGATTTTCAAGATTTTATCAAAAAACTCCCTTTTCCCCTTTTGCTAGATTGAATTACGAAATTTCCCTAGATTAGGGAAATTTCTGTTAAAGTAGGAACACTGGCAAGCACTTGATTCAGTTTGCAATGCTGTATCAGCGGAACGAAAATTGACAAACCAGGGCGAATGGTGTCATCATTCGCCAAGTCTGGCCTAAATGCAATTCTGCGGCTGAATATATTGAATGCCCCAGTTTGAATTCGTACAGCAAATACACTTGCAAATGTGTATTCTCCATGGAGCACCTTTATACAAATCTGTTCAACAACGCACTACTTGCTACTAACTGAGTACCCCAGCTTTTTTGTGACATTAGACGCAAGATCTTAGTTCCCCCTGTGCCGTGTAAGTTTCCATCTTGACTTCAAAAGTTGACATTTCATTCGCACCAATACAGTACAATTATTTTATTTTGTTACTTTTCTATTTGTTAGAATCAAATATTGTAACTTGAATATCGCACACTTCCATTTCTATGAGTTCTGAAATATTGTACAAATATGTAACCTTGATAATAATAAGGTATTTTCACATAATGTTTGGAGTAGCTTATCGTTTTATTGTAATTAATTATCGCTTTCCTATTGTTAATGCAATCCAAACTCTTATAGAAATAGGGTTTAGTTGTTGATAACTAGGTTGGTTGGTTAAATTAGTTGTTTAGTGGCTCATTCAGCTTCATGGCTATATCAGTAGGCATGTAGGCACAGACCTACAGATTGGCGTGGGATCCGAAAATATGAACTCGAATAGATGTTTCCCGCATCAAAGTCGCTTACGCTGACCATATAGCCACGATGAATCTACAGAGGGCCACGCGATCTATTGCCTCAAATCAACAAATTTGAAATTTACATTTCTGTATGTACTTTTAAACATTTTGAATGAACTATTGTAAATCTTGTAAAATGTTCTTAAGCGTATACTTGTAAACTCATGAACTAAGATCATGTATTATTTTCAAGTTAAGGAAATTAATAATGTAGAGTTGATTGCAGAATATTGAATAAAGACTAAATAATAAGAAATATTAACCATTAAAAAGCTTCTAGAAACATTGTTTTTATAAATACACTAAAAAGTAGAAAATATTTTTTTATGCTGGGTAAAATAAATAGCCTAAAACTAAACACATTTTGCGCTCTTCCTAAAATTGATTGCCATCGTTCACAACTTTTTAGGTTCTTCATTTTATTTCACTAAGAAAATATATTTTCTTTTTTTAGTACATTTTATAGAATTATTGTTTCTTTAGAAAGCTTATTGTTATTGCCATTGTTTCGCTTTAATCACAGGTAGTAAAGAGATGAAACTTGGTATAAGGGGCTCCTTGATATTCAGTATATAAAAGTATTTTCAACTTGACGTATTCAATATTGTTGATAACAGGGAATACCTGTTTATTTGTATCCTCGTCGCCAAAAGTGCCTTTACATCGCCGTGACGGGTATGTGACACCGCAATACTCTAAGGAAGGGATGGTTGCATAAGAAATTTTGATTAATTTTGAAGAGTTTTTATTTTGACTAGGGAAATAACGTAGGTATAGGGAGTAAGGGCATAGATTTAAAGAATCAGTGCACTGTCATCTCTGAAAAGATTTGTACTCTCAGTTTTTCAAATTATTGTCTTGTATGTTAGGTTAAAAACTGCTAACAACTGCTACTAGCGCTTTTCACTCTTCAGGAATTTACTACATGTTTGGGCTTGAATTATTTCATTCGCCTCACTGTAATTATTTTAAAATGGAAACTGATTACGCTGAACATGAATATGTTTACTTGTCGTAAAGCAAGGGCCGTAATAAATGTATATAAGGTTCTTATTATTATATAAAACACATAAGTATTTATTCCGTGTATAAAATAATATAATACAGTAACTAAGCAACATCATAATCACTAACGCCCGCAGGATTTTTTCTAACGGGGGGGGGAGACCGATATAGAGTTTTTCGTTTTATTCCCTATATATATAACGTTAACAGTCATAACATTGATCACGTATATCGTCTTTCGCCGCTGTAGCCTATTAGTCAGAACACTGATCTCCAGATATGTCGAAAGAAAAAATAAATTGATATGAACAGTGATGTGATTAATTTTACTGCGCCCTGGATCGATCTATCTTCGATTTACTCATACTCCTCCAGGCCCCCTGCCCCAGGTATTTCAGCTGCTGCGTTATATATACGGTTCCATGTCAAAAGGGCCTGACAAAATGGAAAAGACCGAAAGGCCAGAGTCAATATGGCCCGCAAGAAAAGGACCCGAGTCAAAACGGCCCTGCTAGAAACGGACCCGGGTTGACCCAGGTCGAAACGTCTCCGCAACAAAAGGGCCCAAGTCAAAAGGGCCCGAGTCAAAAGGGACCATGTTACAAAAGAGCCAGACCACAATGACCCCGCAACAAAAGTGCTCGAGTCAAAAGGTTTCCGCAACAAGGGCAGAAGTCAAAATTGCCCGAATCAAAACGACCCTCATCAAAAGGGTCCATGACAAAAGGGCCCGAGTAAAAAGGGACCTGCTTCAAACGAGCCCGGCTGAAAAAGAGCACTGCTACAAAAGAACCTGAGTCAAACGGCCCGGGCTAAAAGGCCTCCGCAACAAAAGGGGCCGAGTCAAAAGGAGCCGAATCAAAACGGCCCTCATAAAAAGAGCCCGGGTCAAGAGAGACCCACGACAAAATAACCCGAGTCAAAAGGCCTCGGGTCAAAAAGGGGCATCGCTGCAAAATGGCCCGAGTCAAACGGCTCGGCGTCAAAAGGGCCCGGTTCAAAAGGTCTCCGCAAAAATGGGCACGAGTCAAAACGCCTTTCATTAAAAGGACCCGAGTCAAAAGGGTCCCACGACAAAAGAGCCCGAGTCAAAACTTTCCCACGTCAAATGGGCCCGGGTCAAAAGGTCTCCACAAGAAAAGAGCAGAAGTCAAAAGTAGTCCCTATACAAAGGGCACGAGTCAAAACGGACCCGCGAAAAAAGGGCTTGTGTCAAACTTCTCCGCAAGAAAAGGGCAGGAGTCAAAAGGGCAAGAATCAAAGAGCCGCGTCAAAAGGTTCCCACGACAAAAGAGCCCGAGTCAAAAGAGACCTGCCTGAAACGAACCCGGGTCAAAAGGTGCCGCGCTACAAGAGGGCCCGAGTCAAAATGGCCCTAGTCAAAATTGCCCGGGTCAAAATCTCTCCGCAATAAAAGGGTTTGAGTCAAAAAGACCCGAATCGAAACGCCCTTTATTTAAAGAGCCCGTATCAAAAGGTCCCACGACAAAATGACCCGACTCAGAATGCCCCGCGTCTAACGGGCCCGATTCAAAACACCCCTCATCAATAGGGCCCGAGTCAAAGGTTCCCAGTACAAAGGGGCTCGAGTCGCAAGGGCTCTGCGTCGAACGGGCCCAAGTGAAAAGGAGCCCCACTACAAAAGGACCCGAGTCAAATTGCCCCCTATCAAAAAGGCCTGGGTCAAAAGGTCTACGCAGCAAAAGGACCCGAGACAAAGGCGGCCGAATGAAAACGCTCCTCATCAAAAGGGCCTGGGTCAAAAGAGTACCACGACAAAAGGGTCCGAGTCAAAAGGGCCCTGCGTCAAACGGACCCGAGTCAATAGGGGCCCGCTACAAAATGCCCGAGTCAAAACAGCCCCGCGTCGAAAGGGCCTAGGTAAAAAGGTATCCGCGACAAAATGGCCCCGCGTTAAAGGGGCCCGGGTCAAAAGGGATCTGGAACAAAAGGAGCCGAGTTGTAAGGACGCTGCGTCAAAAGGGCCCGGGTCCAAAGGGTTCTGCGACAAAAGGGCCAGAGTCAACAAGAAACTTTGTCAAACGGGCCCTGATCAAAAGGGGCACCACTACAATAGGGCACGGGTCAAAACGGCCAGGCGTCAACTAGGTGCGAGTCAAAAGGGCCCTGCGTCAAAAAGGTACAAGTCAGAAAGACCCCGCGTCCAAAGGGCCAGGTAAATACGGTTCCACGTGTAAAAAGGTTGAGACCAAAGCAAGAGTGGAGATCAGGCATGCAAAAGAGGATTGTGTCCCCTTAGTAAGTTGAAGTGTTTATGCAAATGAAGGAAATATATCTGTGGTTATCAATAACAAATAGAAAATTTGAATGATAATATTAGTTTTGTTTGCTTGTTGATTGTTTTGGAACAATCGCTATCGCTTAAGTCGTTCTCCATGAAAGTTTGCTTGCACTCCCGTCATAGGCGAACTGGGTGTATTAGGGCCTAGGCCGCGGTTACTATGGAGGGAGCTCAGACTATAACACCAATTTCTAAAATAACGTACGATCAGTGGCGCAACGAGCTATGAACTCGGGAGCCCATGCCCTCTCCAAAGCAAACCTGGTCTATCTTATACAGCAGCGTTGCAGACAAATTTTGGTGAAATTTCAAAATAGATCAAAGCATAAATGAATATTGAATTAAGTCAAAGCACTGTACGAAAGGAGAAATACCCAGTGAAAACCCCTACTTTAATTTCTTAGAGTAATAAATGTTAGTAAAGAGTGCGTCATTTTATGCAAAAATAAAGATGTTCAAAATATTTATTATAGCGCAAATTTTGAAACTTGTAACCGTTAATAATAGGGAATTTGTGAACTGGAATTTTCATTTTAAGTTTTTTTTAGCATGTTAATAATAAGGATAACTTAAATTGCTTGTAATGAGGAGAATTTAAAATTTCAATTTTGTCCACATCAAATGGTGCAGCAGACTACTGTACTGGATATTCTTGGCCCCTCCCGAAATAAAATCCTGGTTGCGCCACTGCGTACAATGAACATCTGCGATGAGCCATCGCGTTGTGCAGTTGTAAATTCGTTGTTACTTAATAGTTTTTGCAAGCTATAATTTATCATTGGTCGTTGAAAATTTGATGTCACAGCAAGCACAGGATTTCCAGAAACAAACTTTCAAGAGAATATTTTATAATTATTATTGCATTGCCACACGGGGTGTCTAAAAAGTCCCCTGACATGGATAACTCTGTTGCTATCAGAGTTACAACAAAATGTAAGAGGGGAAACCGCCTATAAATATAATGTTTTTGATAGACAGTAACTTCATTTATATTGTGGGTCCGGGTAAATGGTAACGTTGCATTTTCATGTAACATTGGGCGCATATAGAGTGTACAGCCCAAACGGCTTGTCCGATTTGAAAAATTCTTTCACTTTAGATTGAAAACATCATATTTGAAGACTGTTTCCCCGCCTATATTTTGTTGTAACTCTGATAATAAGAGAGTTACCGTATGTCACGGGACTTTTGAGACACTCTGTATAGTAGCTGAAACACTAAAAAAATAATAGCGAATAACTTTTTCTATGGAATGAACAGGACAGCTTACTAAAAATTGTAATACTAAACAACTAATAACTTTTGACTGTGGAATGAACACGACAGTTTTACTGAAAACGATAAACACCGCTGAACCACTAAACAACTAATAATTTTAAAAAGTTAAGATTCTTTGCAGTTTAGCTTATGAATCGCGGAGTTTCTGAATAACTTCGTTCACAGACACTAAATTTAACATGTCTCTTTCCATATTCATTAGCAAAAATGTGTCCAAATGTCTTCACACAAACTAGCTCTGAGATTTGTTTACTCTAACTTTGAGAAGCACCTTCCACTTGTCACTTGTGTGCATGGTAGAGACAACGCATGTTTGTATACAATGTATAAATTATTAAAGCAACTAGACTGACGGAAATTGGTGCAAAATTTTCCCTGCAGATGACAAACAATTTTTATACAAGGTGTTTGCAGCATCATTATCACTCTTACCGTGAATCCCGTCCAAAGATGTTCCATCTTCCATAGCATGCTCAGATGCATAATCATCATCATCTTCTACTGATTCAGATGCATCATTCTCTTCAGGATCATCAAAACGAGAACTTTTGTGACAGTGAAATACACGACAGAGAACTGCTGGAGCTCTTTGTATATTTTCTCCTGTTTTATATTTAGTTTTTTTTTCGGAAGAACTCTGAAAGCTCTTGCAGATACACCATTCTTCTTGATTTCTGAAAAGTGCTTAGGTTCCAGTATTTGGAGTTCTTTCGGCTGCTGAAATCTATCACTGACACATGTAACAGCTGTATTCAGAATTTTCGTTGAAGTTTTTTTTTATTCTGAATAAATCATTTTCACTTATATTTAAGTTCTTTTCCAGTTCATCTGCTCTCCTGGCATTTTCTTCTTCTTTAAGATTCTTCTGTGCAAAAAGTCTTTTTCCATTGCTATCTCTACACCAGATTGCGCAAGCTGTTGATTTATTTTCACACAAAATATTTTTGTGTTTTCGTAAAGCATTAAACAGACATCTTTTGCCTCTATTTTCTTCTGAAGCTGCTGCTGCAAATTGTCTAGAAGTCTCCAGGTGGTAAGATAGTCCAATCCGTGAGACTGCGGGTATTTTGAAACAGGCTCCGTTTCCGTAAATAAGTCTTGAAACATAGAAGTCTTCATTACAGTGTTAAATTCTGTCCATTATTCAGCAAAGTTTAGCTTAAAATTTTCATTTCACATTAAAACCCCTGTTCTGTACATCATCACTGAGGAACAATAAAAATGAAAGAAATCTTGATGATAGACAGTCATCCTCGTCTTGGTTTCATGTTTCGTAGCGAAACTCATGAGTGTCCACTACTGCATTCAGTGCCTTGTTTCTGCTCCATCATCGTGTTGTACCAACTTGTTGAACTTTTCGTAGTCTGTCATGTCCCTCGTAGCTTGTATCAATCATTTTCTTACAAACATCCTTTCTTTTGTAGTATTCAGACAGAACATGGCACTGGTTTCAAATAAATTTGCAGCTTCAGGGATCTACTCAGTCGAATTTGTCATAACGAAATTAAGAGCATAAGCCATGCATTGGGTGTAAATGATTTCAGGATTATCCTTCTCCAGTAATGCTTTAACTCCTTAATAGCATCCACTGAAGTTAGCAGCTCCATCAAAAAAGCAACTTACAATATCATTACAAGCATCAAAACATTTTTGTCACAAAGTACTCTTTTCATTTCATTATAAGTTACTTGTCTTGTAGTGTCACTGTTTACCACTGGCGTCTCTGGCATATACAATTTGGGGAGGACATCAAAGAAAGTTATTTAAATGGTACTATCTAGCCCTACCTGTTTATTATCTTTAATTCCATTTGTTACATTTCTGCTTACCTTCACCGACCCCGTGAGGCATATCAAGAACTCTGTTACACAGCCTGAATATTATATGACAAATAAATATAATTATTATTATTATTATTTATATGTTATTCTGTCGTTAGTAAATAAATTAAATTAGAACAAAATATTGAATATTTTGTACTTCAAAATATTGGGGGGACGCGTCCCCCTCGTCCCCCGCCAGAGACGCCCAAGCTGTTTACGACAACTACTAACAGCCGCTCAAATACTTGACCGTTTATAACGCAGAGAATTACTATAGCCAGCTGATTAAGCCATGAAACATCTTGGATAGAATCAACCATTATGTTGAAAATGCCCGCTTTCTTGGCGTCTTCCACTGTTTTCTCCTGTTATTTTGTAAACTTTTTGATAGAAAATAATTTTTAAAAAATGCGCTGTTTTCCCATTTTTGAATTATCAAATATAGACCTACAAGGTGTATTAACATCCATAAAGAACCAATCAGCCTGTGGTTAAATATGAACCCAGCTACAAACCAGGCACCAGTCTTCAACCTTGAAAGGGCCGCAACTACCCTACATTATGAAAAAAGGTCCCAGGTCTCAACAGCTCAACATGATGAAAAACATGCCTAGGACCGCAACTGCTCAATGAAATGAAAGAAGGGCCCCAACTGCCCAATATAATGAATAAAGGGCCCAGGGTCTCAACTTCTCAATGTAATGAAAGAAGGACCCAACTGTCAAATATATTGAAAGAAGGGCCCAAGGCCCCAGGTACAAACTAAATCACAGTTTCTGATAATAAAAAACCATAGTGGAAGATGGACCTAGCCACAAATCTAGTAACGAAAGGACCCTATTAAAAAAGACAACTTACTGATTGATGGAAGGGTAGAAGAGGAGTGTGTGTTGGTAGCATAATAACACTAAGCTACCGAATTATTTAGCTCTCTTTTGTTTTAGCTTTTCTTTCTCTTTCTTTCTTTATTCTTTCATCATTGTTTTCTTAGAGGGCCTAGGCCGCGATTGCGACCTAAGGGCCTTGACCAGTCCGCCCCTAACTACCGTCTTTCTGAGTTTGTATTCTCGTGACATAGTTCAATCAAACTTTATCTATTGCTGACTTTTCCCTTACATCTAAAATTCCATTTCTACTCCTGGATCAAAGTATAAAAATACATATTAGTATGAAAAATATTCTGTGGAAAACATTAGTTTAATTTTGCTGTGAGAAGACATGTGGTTCTGTATACAGGGTTACTGAAAAGTATTGGGACAGAACAATAATAACGACATGTCAATTGCATTGATTTGGAGTGTGGTCACCATGGAAGGCATCTTGAATTCCGCCATATTGCATATCACACAATATTGTTTTAAATGTAAAAGGTTATGATTTTACACTTCAACTTAGACTTGAATATTCCCATAAATGAGAATGTGAATTCATTTTTGACACTTCATCTGTTTGAGACAAGGTGTGCTATGTTTTACATATGTATCAAATAGGGAAAGTATTATGACAGGGCTGTAACAAAGAGACACATAGACGGAGTAAAAGCAAATGTTACAATTTGGCATTGGTGTATAAACTGCGTTAAATGATTTAGTGCACATCATGGCAGCAATCTTGAATTCCGAATATTGTATACCACACAATACTTTTAAAAAGAAAGAGGTATGTGTTGAGTTTTGATTTAGAGTTTAACGTCCCGTTCAACAGCGATGTTATATGAAAAGAGGTATGTGTGTCACACAAATTGATGCTAGAATCTTCGTACAAACTACATTCATCGTCCGTTTCAAAAGCATTGGAGTCTACATTATTTATTATTTCCATAATTTCTCCGGACGAAAATACGCCACTATCATAAGAACCGCGACTTGTCGCGGTGGTATTCATTAGGGATGGCCTTTTTAAAAAATCTGTTTTTCGATTTTTGGAAATTTCATTTCTCGTTTTTTCGTTCGTTTTTCGAAAAAAAATGTTTTTAGTTTTTCGGAAATTTTTTCGTCTTTCATTTTTCGAAAAAAAAATTGTTTTCCGTTTTTTCGAAAGATTTTTCGTTTTTCGAAAAAATCGTTTTTCGTTTTTTCGAAAAAATCGTTTTTCGAAAAATTCGTTTTCCCTTTTTTGATGATTTTTCGTTTCTCGAAAAGTTTTCGGAATTCGTGGAATGATAATGAGGGAGGAAATGGGAGTACCCCGGGAAAATACACGGACACGATGTTGTCTGCCACGAACTTACTTGGTCTGGGATCAAATGCACAAGAGGTAAGCGTTCTAACACTGAGCTACCGTGCTCCTTGGATTTGGATCTAATGAAAGGTTGAATTGATTTTGAGTTTAACGTCCCGTTTAGCAGCGAGGCTATATGAGACGTGGACCTACTGATTAACGTGGAATCCGAACCACATGAGCTCCGGTCGGGAATCGAACCCGGCTCTAACACGCCATAGGCGCGTACGCTAACCGCTAAGCCACAGAGGAGCTCTATCTAATGAAAGGATAGTGTGTAGTGCTACTATTGACGAAACTCATCCAATCACGACCAAAATTAGTATGGTTATGGACTGCGATGTATTTAGTACACATGTTAAATATTATGATGTTTGGGACTTTGGTTCCAGAGTTATTGCTAATCAAATTTGTGTTTTAAGTTAGTGATATCAAGAAATTTCACTAAGTCGCATTTGATTAAACTCAAATGATCTTGACGAAAGTTGGTAGGATCGTAAATATTGACAAGCTTTGTATACATGGAAGCTCATGTAAAATATTATGATATACAGACTTTTTGTTCCTGAGTTATTAGCTATCAATGTTAGGTTTGTAATCAGTGAAATCAAGAAATTTCATTAAAGCGCGAAAGATGGAACTCATCCAATTTTTACCAAACTTGGTAAGGTGGTAGATCTTGACGAGCTTAGTAACTATAAAGGTAACCAAGAAAGGTCTGTCGCTTTTTCACCCAACACCTTCAAACATCGATATTTAATCTAAGACATACCTGGAAGATCAAAAATAGTCTCCTTCTGCCAACGTTTTGGAAGGCCATGTATTCCATCGCGGTAGAACTTGGTGGGCCGTGAATCGAAAAAGGTATCAAGTGCATTTTGCACCTCTACTAGGGATTTCAACTGGTGTCCTCTAAGCTGATTGTCCAAGGAATGGAACAGGTGGTAATCGGACGGTGCAATGTCCGGGGAGTATGGCGGATGCAATAGTGTTTCCTATCCAAAGTGTAGAATGGTGTCCCGGGTTATCCTAGCCACGTGGGGCTTAGCGTTGTCCTGTAAGAGGAGGACCCCTTTGCGATTCAGAAGTGCTGGCTCCAGAGTCTTGAGGTGTTTTTTTTTTAACACGGCTCAACTGCTGACAGTACACAGTTGCATTGATGCTCTGACTAGCCTGTAGCAGTATTTTTTCTCAAAATACTGTTCAGAAAATTTGGACTAGAACTTAGTTAAATGAATAAATTTCATTAAAACACGTTAATCTCATCCGATATTGGCCAAAGTTGATATGGTCATAGATTTTAACAAGTCTGGTACGCGTGCGAGCTCAGTATGAAATATTGTGATTCACAGACCCTTGGTTCTCGGTTCTTCAGGGATATAAATTAGAAATAATAATTCACAAAGGTAAACAGTGTAAAATTTATATTTTACAGAATATTAAAAAATAATTATTTACTAGTGATTATTCATGTGTTATCGACAATATGGCATTACTGCTGAATCGCCGGACCAATTTGAAAATCGAAAAAATGGAGCAAAATATACTGCATTCGGTTATATTTGGTTGGATTACATTAAGTTACGTTAGATTATGTTATTAGGTGCGCAGTTTTACTATACGGATCCGTAGTATAAGTAGGAGTAGCAGTAGGAGTAGGAGTACTGTAGTGATAGTAGTAGGAACGGATTAGAAGCCCCACAGGGGTTTGTTGGTTTCTGTTCTCGACATGAAATGGGCAAATTAAAGATTTGCTCAAATTTATCTATACATTTTACAATCTATGGATCCGTATAGTAAAACAAGTGTACCTCTCCGCGAAATAGTCCATCCGTCACCACATACAGTGCCGCTTACAACATCAAAAACAACCAGCAAATACAATCACTATCTGAGCTTTTACTATTCCCCTTACCTAACTTTCAATCACTTTTCCTCATAAACTTAAATAAATTTTCCAATTGACCCGGTAAATTTCCTAAAATTTGTCCGGCGATACAGCAATTAGCCCGCCAGTATATTTTATAAGGTAAAAAAAGACTAACAAATTACCAAATAGAAGGATCCTGTATAAACTGATCGTGATAGTATCAGGCAACTCTGTAATAAATTGACTTTTAACAATTGATTTTAACAAAATATGAAACATGAAGTGATTATATGTACTGATACTAAAGACTTCTCACTAAGATCCCCCATTAATTTCTCTTATTTTCTATAACTAATTAAGTCAGTATCAAAAACAATTTGATTGCTTTCAAAAATAGGCAATTTAATACTAACAAAATACTATTGAATGGTTTATTTGTTCTAAAGATGTTTTATATACGTTAAGACAAAGAACTAAGTATCTGACTATAATAATCTCATCAAACGAGAATTCAAATTTTAAATAGGTGGGTCTTCGTTTTCGTATTAGGTTTTACTGCTACTAACTTCAGTAGAAGAATACTACTAAAATGGAATATTTTTTATTTGGTTGTTTGTTGAAGTTCAGCGTACCTTTTCAGAATCGAGCAAGACTATACAAGACGTGGACCTACATTATAAAGTGGAATCCGAACCACCATAACACGTTCAATGTTTTCCCACTCGAGACCCTGTGCATCAAAGGAATACGCGCTAGCCACTAGACCAGTTGCAGGGCTTGAAATCTTTTCTTGGAATCATGAAATTATATATTGAAAAGAAACGTTTGTCGCTTCCTAGTACTTCTCTCGTTCTATGAGAAAAAAAAGATTGTAACCAGAGATATAGTAAGTATTTATCACTTTCGGTTGCATTAAACTTAGAGATGGAAACTACCATTGTGGCACAGAATCCATATCAAAAACTGCTTCCGGCTATCGCCTTTTCTTTACTATGAAATCGGAAATGGTAGTTTCTCACTATTTCCGGTTTACATAGAGGGATAGCGATCGATATGACAATCTTCGAATCCTGGATTCATATATATAAACATATCTCATTATCTCTTATTAGTTTTGCTCTATGGTGATCACTATTGAAATTAGAAGTGGTAGTAAATTTCTACCACAGGATAAAACTTGGAGATAGTCTATTGCGAAGGTACTGAATTCATGCTTCTCGCTTGCTCTATGGTGATCAATACTGAAACCGGGAGTTGTGATCAGGGGCGGATCCAGGACGGACTTCTGGGGGGGGGGTTGTAATACTGCTACTTAGAGCTATTTTTACGAGCTCCAACTCTGGGATGGATTTTATTTATATATAAAATAGGAATGTTCTCTTCTGGGGGGCGATCGACCCCTGGATCCCCCCTGATTGTGATACATTTTTCCTACTTCCTGTTTTTGTAGAGAAACAAATGAGTTTCGTTTCACAGTGTAAAACTGCGGCAGACTTGCAATCCATGCGAATTGAATATTCAAAACTTCAGTACAACAAGTAGCGCAACTAAAACTCTTGGTTGGAATAGATTAATAAAATCAAAGATAGAATCTGTTCCTCGGATGCTGAATCCATATCAAAAAGCCATTATTAGCTATCACTTATCGTTTTTGTTCTATGGCGATAAAGATTGAAAGCAGGAATGGCTAATTTGAACAAGCAGGAATGGCTAATTTGAACCACTGCCGGCTTGAATAGAGGGTTAAGGGAGGGGACGGAATCTATTTTTAGGATGCTGAATCGATTTCAGAAAACTTCTCGATATCTTTTATAGTTATTGTTCTATGAATATAAGTATTGGAACCGAAAGTAGTAGTAAATATCAAGCATTTCCATTTCAGAAGAGTGGTGCAGGTTATGAAGATATGTTCTCTTAAAACCCTGAATTGATTCCAGAAAATTGCTTGTCGCAATCTATTACAATTTTGTTTTATCGCGACAAGTGTTAACACCGGAAATGGTTAATTTGAACACTTTCGGTTCAATTAAAGTGTTAACGAAGAAGGTGGAATCTATTCTTGGGATACTGGATTTATTTTTTATAAAAAATGCATCTCGATATCTCTGACCGATTTTGCTCTATGGAAATTAGTATTACCTATAAAATCAAAAATAGTAATAACCTTCAACCATTTCTGCCTTTGTGGAGTGTTGTGGATTGTAATTGTATTTCCTCTTGAGAATCTGAATCGATTGTAGATGAACCACTTGTCGCTATCTATTACCAATTTTGTTCTGTGGCGATTAATGTTGAAACTTGTAATCGTTAATTTGAACCACTTCTGGTGTGAATAGAGATCAAGGGAGAAGGTAGAGCCTATTCTTAGAACGCTTAGTCGATCACGAAAAACCGCATCACTATTTCTTCAATCTTTTGCTTTATAAAAATCCGTATTGAATCCCTATTGAATATACTAGTAAATTCAGCCAGTTTCAATTTCGATAGTATTGTGCGTTGAAATGATATATAGCTTATATACTCTTGAGACGCTGTATAGATTCGTTTTTTTAAAAAAAAAAACACTTGTGGCTATCTATTACTATTTTTGTTCTATATCGATCAATGTTAAACCGAAAATGATTATTTTAAACAACTTCCGATCTGAATAGAGGATTAATGGAAAAGATACATCTATTTCTAGGTAGTTGAATCGATTGCCAAAATCTACATCTCGATATCTCGTAATTCAGTATTAAAACCGGAAATAATAGTAAATATAAACAATTTCTGGCTTTGATTAAATGTTGTGGATAGTTGTATGTTGTCTAAGACGCTAAATTGTTTGCAACAAATCGCTTCTCGCTATCTATTACGATTTTCGTTCTATAGCGATACAAATTGAAACCAAAAATGGTATTAGAACCACTTACGGTTTTAAATGGAGGGTTAATTTAGGAGATTGAACCTATTTTAGGGGCTCTAAATCGACCGCAAGAAACGACTTCTCAATATTTGTTACTGTTTTGCTCTGACACCTCTCGACAGGCAGACGGACAAAGCCATTCTCAAGACTTTCGACACTTATGCATAGCTTAAGCTGCAAGTGTAATAAGGGCGAACATTAAATATATTCTTGGGACACTGAATTGGTTCTGGAAAATCGCGTCTTTCTATATGTTACCGTTTGTGTTCTGTGTTGATCTACAATGTAGCAGAAAGCGATAGATCTCTACCACTTCTGGATTATTAAATAAAAGTCAAATGCATTAGATAAATCTATTCGTGTTGCAAACCTACATGTATGCTTCTCGCTATTTCTTGCCGCTCTTGCTCTGATACCAGCTGACAGACAAACGGTGGATAGGCAGACAGATGAACATAGCCCTCTATAAGACTTCCTATACGTATGCATAGTATACTATAGTTTGGAAGTACTAACAAATGAAATAAACTCAGTTTGTTTTACAAAAAATATCCGTTTTCCGTTTCTCGGTAGTTTTCGTTTTCCGGTTTTCGAAAAAATTTCGTTTTTCGTTTTTTCGAAAAAATTCGTTTTTCGTTTCTCGAAAAAATTTGCGTATTTTCGAAAAAATTTTCGTTTTTGAAAAATTCATTTTTCGAAAAAGTATTTTTCGAAAAAATGTGGCCATCTCTAGTATTCATAGCCGAAAGCTCAACTAAAAAGAGGAAGTGAATACTAAGCAAGCTACAAGAAGGATTTTGAAACAACGCTTTCACTGGCTAATAGAAAAAGGAAAACAAAAGTAGCTACAGGTTTTTGCCTTTTGAGTACTCATATCTTTTTGGAAATATATACTTGACACAGCATGCCTTTTAAATGTACGCCAGACGTGACCTGTTCACATGAAGGTGAAAAATATTCGTGAAAAGTAAACAGAAGAGACTAGTTATATGCTTCTGTTTTCTAACAGTCAACTTCGTGTTCAACTGCAGGAACTGACCTTGATTGATACCTACTACTTGACTCAACGCCTTGTAACAAGAGGGCAACTATAGTTACCCATAGGTCTCTTGCAGCTACACAGCGAGCTGTGTGTGTTCTCTCTCTCTCTCTCTGCTTCCTGGCTGTTTGCTTTTCATGCTTTGGGGGAAGGGGTAAGACACCCTTGCACACCTTCGAACATAAAATGATCGAAAGACGAAATATGTTAATGTAGAGTTCATAGTTTCAAACAGTGGCGTATACTGGTTTGAAGGCATGGGCTACCACTGACCTTGCATATTATTATTAATAAAAATGGTAATAATAATAAAAGTAATATAATAATAATAATAATAATAATAATAATAATAATAATAATAATAATAATCACAATATGCATAACAATTAACAAAAAGTGATTGATGTGTTTTGTTTAGTGATGAGTAAATGCAAGGTCTTTGTCTTGGTCTTGGTCTTGCATGCAAGAGACTTGCAAGTCTTGCATTTAAGAAATCTCAAGCTTTTCATAGGTAAATTTTACTATGAATATAAGGGATAATAAACTCTACAAAGCACCAGTAGTAACGGAAATACAATGTATGTTTCTAAATGTAATATAATTTAACGTCGTGTAAGTATGATAGCGTACAACATAGGTTATGACCTTTATTTTTTTTAATGGGTGCCCATGCTTCACTACTTATAAGATATGCCTAAATCACAAAGTTTCGTAATCTGTTTATATATATTTTTTTTAACAGATCCAACATTCCACTGGTTCCCAAACTGAGGCGGCTATCCCTGTTTCGCATGAAAGAAAATCAGACGGCACAGATTATTGAAATACCATGAATTGCAAAATTATTTTTACACTCTAAAGGCGTCAGATTTTTCTTTCCAACCACGATTAGCTAATTCTTGTATTAAACAAACTTCCAATTAAATATTGAATCTTTGTTTTACTGATTCCAATATGTACTCTATGAAGCAGAGACATTCACATTACGCAAAAGCGATGAAAAAATTGCAGACTTTCGAAACATGTGCATGGAGAAAAAAGGAGAGAATTAGCCGTGTTGAACGAAAACGAATGAGGTGTTAGAAATATAAGCAGTAGGAGAAAAAAAAGAAGAATTTTAGATATTTTTAAGAGGGGGAAAGGGAACTGTTTAGGATATTGGCTGACGAGGAACTGTATTACAAAGGGACGTGCTAGAGAGTATTGTGGAAGGAAAAAGAAAGAGGAAGCGAAGCAGACTAGTTGAAGGAAGGTATTGAAACAGAAAATTGCCACGTCAAGACGAAGAGACTAGCTGAGGACCACCGAACGTCAAACCTTGTCTGTTGAAGCAAATAACCTGCCAATAATAGCTGAATAGCTATTATGATGATGATATGTTTAGCAATATTGACCCAAAAAAAGAGGGAAAGAAAATTAAAATAATAATTATTATAATCAAACCTCTTAATATTTTAGAATAATTTGAGGAAAAACTGAAAACGACTCAACTGTCTATGTCTTTTGTGTAGACTCAATTTATATAAATACTGTTGACCTGTATTAGAAATACAAAATAAGGGCATCAAACTCCAAGTTATTTGAAGTCTCACTTGTGAATATGGATTACTAACATCAAGTATCTACTTTGTTGGGTTAAACTAAAATTATATATATATATATATATATATATATATATATCGTTAGTTATATATATATATATATATATATATATATATCGTTAGTCAATCACTTTTTTACTATTAGTAAAGCGCTCTCTAATATCGGTCATCTTCGATTATTTTTATGTTTCCCTCTCTTCCTCCTCCCCAAGTTGCCGGGCTGAATTTGGATTTAAACGGGATCACAAGTGTCACTGTTCGTGTCAGAGACCACGAAACTATGGATTCGGCACTAATATTTGGTCATTTTTAATCATCTCCCTCTTCCCCAAATTACGAGGCTGAATTTGGTCGTAAATGGTATACGAAGTCTCAGTATTAAACTCAGCGACCTCGAAAACTATGGATTCGACACTAATATTTGCCATTTTCGATCATTTTTATATATCTCCCCTCCCCTCCGCCAAGCTACGGGGCTGAATCTTGATTTAAACAGCACCGGAAGTATCATTGTTTACCTTAGCGGTCCCCAAAACTATAGATTCCATTTCAATGTCGGTCATTTTCCATCATTTTTAAATATCTTTCCCCTCCCTCTCCCCTAAACTTCAAGATCAAAGTGATATGACAGAAACCATCTCAGGCCCGATCCTCATCTATCTTAAAATAAGATCGAGTTCCGTCAGGTGGTTCAAGAGTTATTAAGTTTTATATATATATATATATATATATATATCCCCTTTCGCTCTTCTCCCCCTAGGTTCTACCATCAAAGTGAACTGACATATAACATTCCAGGCTTGAACCTCATCTATGTTAAAAATTTGATCGAGATTACTCGTTTGGTTGAAGTTATTAAGTTTTATTTATTATTCTATAACTCCCCCTTCTCCCCTCTCCTAAGCTTACCGTCAAAGTGAAATGATGAAAACACTCCCAGGCTCAAACTCCATCTATGTTGAAAGTTTGATCGAGATCGGTTGGGTGGTTCAAGAGATTAGGAGTCACAAAAATAGTCACTTTCAATTTTATAACAGATTTATTGTTGTAGGATAATGTTATATCGCTCAACCCTTGATGTGTCGTATACCTAAGTATGCTAAAAGTTATATTGATTAACAATTATTCAACGTATAAGCATCCGCCCATGAAATCAAACTTGCGGTCACATGTATTAAGTTTTTTCAATATCATGAAAATGTTATTTCGATATTAATTTTATGAGCACACATTAAAAATTCCCAACGGATGCTTGAGTCTGGGAGCCAAGGCCATATCCATGTAGTCGACACCTATGGTGTACGGTATTACCAATGTTCAATACTACATTTCACTTTAGTTTTGGAAGAAAAACACCACTAATATGTTTTGAAACGAAACGAAATATCTAGTTTAACGTCCCACGTTTATGCATCGGGGCTAAGGGAGACGGTATTCATGAGAAATGAATGAAATAGTGGATTGAAGAAAGTAGGAGGGAACATCAAAACACCGAGAAATAGAGACCTGCATGGGCCGAAGTTTTCGGCCCGAGCCCAATCCAGCCCGAATGTACGTATCCCCGGCCCAGCCCGGACCCGAAACGTTTTGGAGATTTTCGGCCCGAGCCCGGCCCGGCCCTATAAGTTTTTTAAAATTCTTGGCCCAAGCCTGACCCGGGCCCGATAAATTTTCGAAGTTTCATTTTGTGTCATTTTTCACGGGGACACTTCTTCAACGTTTGCCTTTATTCTAATTATCGTTTAACGAATGTCAATAATTATTAAAGAATTGCAATTAATCGGGCCCAGCCCGGCCCGACCTGAAAAGAAATCAGTGTCGGACCGCCAAGCCCGGCCCGACCCAAAGAAATAATAGAATCGGCCCGCCCAAGCCCGGCCCGTGGGCAGGGCCGGGCTTCGGGTCTCGGGCAAGGCCCGGCCCATGCAGGTCTGTGCCGAGAAAACCCACGCACACGGTGTTTGCCCACTAAAAAGTTTCCATGGTGCATGCTAGAATCCAACCACGGACCCGTATAACCACATGTGACTGCTCTACTACCGAACCGGTACTTGTGCAAGACTCTTGCGCAAGAGTCTTGGTCTTGGTCTTGGTCTTGCAGGTGTGGTCTTGGTCTTGGTCTTGGTCTTGCACCCCTTGGTCTTGGTCTTGGTCTTGCATCGGGATTCCTGGTCTTGGTCTTGCATGCAAGACTCTTGCAAAAACTGCAAGACCAAGACTCTTGCGCTCATCACTAGTTTTGTTTGATCTTTTGTTTTGAGACCGTTAATGTTTTGCACCGTAAATGAAATTCCATCATACATTTGTGCAGTTAACTTCTTGTGGATTGCTTTCGTAAAATGTTAATTTTTGCAAATGTCACTTCCCTCAAGAGTCGCCTCTGTTACTGACGTTGGTTGTCATTCAGTACCAGTTTACACAAAAATTCTGCAGACATCATTATAATTGTTATGTTTATTATCGCTATCTAAATCTCAAATTTTTTCGTTGTGTTAACAAACGATTCTCGGGCCCTTTTGTTGCGGAGACATTCCGACCCGGGCCCTTTTGATGAGGGGCGTTTTGATTCGGGCCTTCTGTCTCGGGCCCGTTTGATGAGGAAATATTTCGACCCGGGCCCTTTTGACGCGGGCCCGTTTGACTCCGGCTTTATTTGACCAGGGTCCGTTTGACGCAGGGCCTTTTGACTCGGGTCCCTTTGTCGTGGAACACTTTTGACTTGGGTTCTTTTTATGAGGGGCGTTTTGATTCGGCCCCTTTTGACTCCAGCCCTTTAAACCAGCACCCTTTTGACGCACGGCCGTTTGACTCGGGCACTTTAGTAGGGAGACCCCTTTGGACTCGGCTCCTTTTTATGAGAGGCGTTATGATTCAGGCCCTTTTGTTGTGGAGACCTTTTGAACAGGTCCCTTTTGATGTGGGGCCGACTTCACTCGGGCTCTTTTGTAGCGGGGCCCATTTCGACGCAGGCGCGTTTAATGCAGGTCCTTTTGACTCGGGTCTTTTGTCGTGAGACTCTTTTGACTATGGCCCTTTTGATGAGGGGCGTTTTGATTCGGGCCTTCTGGCTCGGGCCCTTGTGTTGAGGAGACCTTTCGACCCGGGCCCTTTAGACGCGGGGCCGTTTGACTCCGGCTTTATTTGACCCGGGTTCGTTTGACGCAGGGTCTTTTGACTCAGGTAACTTTGTCGTGGAACCCTTTTGACCCGGGCTCTTTTTATGAGGTGCGTTTTGATTTGGCCTCTTTTGACTAGGGCGTTTTTAATCCGCGACCTTTTGACTTACGGCCGTTTGACTCGGGCCCTTTCGTAGCGGGGCCCCTTTTGACTCTGCTCCTTTTTATGACGGGCGTTTTGATTCGGGCCCTTTTGACTCGGGACTTATGTTGTGGAGACCTTTTGAAACGGGTCCTTTTGATGTAGGGTCGTTTTCACTCGGACCCTTTTGTAGCATAGCCCCTTTTGACCCGGGCTCATTTGACGCAGGGCCTTTTGACTCGGATCCTTTTCTCGTGGGCTCCATTTGACTATGGCTCTTTTTGTGAGGGGCGTTTTGATTCGGCCACTTTTGACTCGGTCCCTTTTGACGCAGAGTCGTTTGACTCTGGCTCTTTTGTAGCGGAGTCCCTTTTGACTCGGGCTTTTTTATGAGGGTCGTTTTGATTCGGGGCCTTTTGACTCGGGCCCTTTTGTTGCGGAGACCTTTCGACCCGGGTCCTTTTTATGAGGGGCGTTTTGATTCGGGCCCTTTTGACCCGAGCCCGTTTGACGCAGGGCCTTTTGACTCGGGCCCTTTTGTTGCGGAGATCTTTTGACTCGGCCCTTTTGTAGCGGGGCCCCTCTCGACCCGGGCCCATTTGACGCAGGGCCCTTTTGATTCGAGTCTTTCTGTCTTTGCCCTTTTGTTTGGCCCTTCTGACATGGAACCATATATATAACGCAGCAGCTGAAATACCTGTGGCAGGGGGCCTGGGGGAGTATGAGTAAATCGAAGATCGATCGATCCAGGGCGCAGTAAAATTAGTTACACCACTGTTCATATCTATTTCTTTCTATTCTCTCGACATCATGTCTGAAGATGAATGTTCTGACTAATAGGCTACAGTGGCGAAAGACGATATACGCTATCAATGATAAATGTTATGACTGTTAGTATATATGGGAAATAAAACGAAAAATTCTATATCGGACTTCCCCTCCACCCGTTGGAAAAATCCTGCGGGCGTTAGTGATTATGATGTTGCTTAGTTACTGTATTATATTGTTCTATACACGGAATAAATACTTATGTGTTTTATATAATAATGAGAACCTTATTTACATTTATTACGGCCCTTGCTTTACGAGAAACATTTTCACGTTCAGCGTAATCAGTTTCCATTCTAAAATAATTACAGTGAGGCGAATGAAATAATTCACGCACAGATTTAGGACTTAGAATAATGTCTTGCGAACATGTAGTAAATTCCTGAAGATTAAAAAGCGCTAGTAGCAGTAATTAGCTTAGTCGTTTCCTATAGTCCCTTAGTGATTTACATAAATCTTACAGATGTTGTATCTCTTTCTTTCTCCTCTCTATACATCATGTCTGGAGATTAATGTATGGGCAAATAGGCTACAGAGGCAATTTTAAAAAGTAAGATGATCTACGCTATCAGTGACAGATGTTGTGGTGTTTAACTTAACATATAAGGCAATAACACGAATCTTTTCAGAGATGACAGTGCACTGATGCTTCAAATCTGTGCCTTTATTCCCTATACCTACGTTATTTTCCTAGTCAAAATAAAAACTCTTCAAAATTAATCACAAATTCTTATGCAACCATCCCTTCTTTAGAGTACTGAGCTGTCACATACCCGTCACGGCGATGTAAAGGCACTTTTGGCGACGAGGATACATACCACCATCACTCAAAAACTACTTTATTTTTATGATGACAAACAGATACTCAGAATGTCAATTTTTAGGAAAGTAAACTTCGAATGAGGAGATTAATGGTAGTAAGAAGCATTTTATATGTATAAATGGAAAATCAATTTATATAGTAACAAGAAGTAGAAACGACTTTATGGATGATAATTATTTTGGGCATGGTAATAGTCAATGTATGTGGAAGTCTTTAATCATATGATTTATATTAACGACAGGATAACGATTTTATTATTATCACCTGCTTCTTTGGAACGTTCAACATTGTATATGAAATTTGGTATAGGGGACTAGTTGCTACACAGAATACGATCATATCAATTCAATAGCGCTTATGCATATGAAAGGTCAAATTTGGTATGAGATTTTTCATACAGATAACACAAATATCTTATTCATGCGAACGAATTTAATAAAGAGGATATTTACAAAGAAAACTCATTGGAAGGAAGAAGGAGATGCACAATATCCGTCTGGGACATGTGCAGTGCAAGGAGGAAACCATTTTTCCTGGGCCATTTGCAGAATTATTCAGAACTCTTCTTGAAGCATGTACGGCACACAGCATCCAAGGTTTGCCGAAAGCATGAATGCATTCCCCACGCACCTACAGAATAATTTACGCAAATATTAGAACACACAGTCGACATTAATAAATCAGAAATTGTACGCTAGCAATATCAAACAATATTAATAGAATCACGAAAATGCAGAGTTGAAAGTGAAGTGCACTGTGTTTACGAATAGTTTCTTAGAAAGAACATATAATTCCGGAAGTCAGATATATATATATATATATATATATATATATATATATATATATATATATATATATATATATATATATATATATATATATATATATATATATATAGGGTGTTTCAAAGAACACCGACAACGTTTGGGAGGTGATTCCTCACACAAAGTAAGACAAAAAGTATAGACCAACCTGGGTGCACAAATCCTTCCTTTCGGAGTTATAGGCTGTTGAAAAAATGAACTTCAAAGGCCCATAGCTCCAAAACAATGGGACCTACCGTAGTCGGGTCCAGGGATGGAGTGGGTCAGTGGATCGGTGGGTCAGTGGGTCAAGTGGATCAAGTTTTCTGAGTGGGTGAGTGGGTCGTGGCTCAACAGCATGTGACCCACTGTGACCCACTGCGACCCACCACCCACCATGACCCACCGTGATCCACTGCGACCCACATCCACCATGACCCACTGCGACCCACCACCCACCGTGACCCACTGCGACCCACCGACTCAGTATGATCTACCGACCCTCTCTGCTCACTGCATTGTAGACAGTATCTTATGAAGACTGGTAAATTTGTCTCCGTTTTACTTTCAAGACCTTCATTTCCTTTCTTTTCCGGGGCCACGGTGGCTCGTGGTAGAGCGTTCACCTCTGGTGCTTGGATCCCGGGTTCGATCCCAGCCCCCGCCAAGTGAACTTTGTGGTGGACAAACACCGTGTGCGTGGGTTTTCTCGGGGTTCTCCTGTTTCCTCCCACTTTCTTCATTCCACCATTTCATTCATTATTCATCATCACCGTCTCCTTTAGCCTAACCGGCATAACCGTGGGACGTAAAACTCACAGATTCCTTTCTTTTCCACTTGTTTCTGTCTACTTACCTGAGGTGAGTATATCTAACCAACTGAAAAAAGAAGTTCACGAACTTTTGGATATTGATATTTTTAATAGTAATAATAGCAATAGGACTTACACTACAACTTGGCTTTCGTGACCTGTGAGTTTTTAGAGCTAACTACTGGAAAAAATACATTTTTGAATCACCGTAATATATAAATTATTTATAAAAAAAATGAATGTACCTAGGTAGCTATGTGTGCCTGATCATCATGGTCAAATTGCAAAGTCGAATGAAATTACTTTTGATATATAGTTAGGCCTTAATCCAAATTGGGACGTTATATTACTTTTATTATAATGCATAATATCCTAAGGAGGTAGTGAGGATCCGAATTTTTGCGAAAAAAAAAATGAGTATCTCGCAAACCGTTAAAACTTACGGAGCTGAAATTCAGTGTATTAACTCTTTATTGAAAATAAACAGAATGTGTCTTAGCATTTTTTAAAATTCTCCTTTATATGGGGAGGAGTACTTTCTATATATGGAAAATTGGTAATGAGTTTTTTTGTAAAAATGATCGAAAACGATCGATGCTATTTAAGAAAAAAATCAGAAACAAAATATATAGTGCTTGGCTTCATATATCCATTGCTTTCTGCTATAATAATTGCTGAAGCTTATGTTTATTATATGGAGCGCTCACAGCACAGGGCAATCAACTCATAAAGTTGTGAGAAAAATAGGCATAAAATTTGTACTGTAAGCTTAATCACACGGAAATGTTAAGTTTGGATTGCACGCATAATTGTATGGAAAATTTTACACTTTTTTTCCTTTACGTTGGTCTGCTTATTTTAATTTGGAACTTTGAAATTTCATCCTTTTTTTCCGCTGAAAAGTATTGATAATTCAACAAGGAAATAATTATACTATGATAATTTAATTGAAATTCATCGTAATTTGGCACACGGCAAACAGCAGTGTTATAATTGAAGTTGAAGAAGGAGGGAAATTCCCATTCACCTCTGAACACTTTCCAGGAACCTCGTTCTCTTTCGCTTTCTAGACGGGGGAGAGAACTTGGTAATGGCATCAAACCTTCATGTGTAACTACAAAAATTAAATTTATAAACAAATAAGAAATCATCAGTTTATCAGGCTAACTGATAATTTATTCACATGATTCCCTATCAAAGGCGTGGTAGATGAAGTTTCTGTTCTACATGGGTCGACATTGCCAACTGACATGGCCGATATGGAAAAGATGTATGGTGATAGAGAGATGATACTTCTTGCTGAGTATGTCAAACCTGACCAAGAAAAATCGTTATCAGACTTAAGTTTAACAAGGAGATTGTCGATGAGAAGTTGCAGAAATCGGGTAGAAGCATTATCAATTTTCAAGACAGAGTGCGAACGGGGATTTTCCCTTATGAATTTACAGATGACTGATATTAAAAATAGATTAAGTGCTCAAACATTGTCTGACTTGTTGTTCATCAGTGTTAATGGCCCACCCCTAGACAAGCTCAAAGTAGACGAGCTAGTTATTTCTTGGCTGAAGGATAGACATCATTCCGCTGCGGATGATTTACCACGAAAAAGTTACCAACAGGAAAGAAACCCGATTTCAGGTTTGTTTTAAAGTGGAAAATTACATGCTATAGAAAATGTATAGGCCTACTTGTATTACTAATGGCTTATTTGTGCTATTCAACTTTGCACCTATTTTTAGTAAGTCTCTTCTTTGCTTTAAGTAAACTACTTTTGAATAAATATTCATAATAATTGCAATTATGCATATTTGTAACTGAAATTTAACGTGGTGTTTTAGTGATTACACAAATTACAATTATGAGTATACTTTATGGAGAGGCTCTCACATAGGGTACCCGAGCACCTTTATACCCTATGAACAACTGATTTTTCAAATTTTTTTGTGAGAAAAATACTGTGAACTGAGACACCATAACCTTTTCCATATTGTACAGGGGTATTTTCCTATGAATAGAAGTTTCTTGTGCCATGCGTTCAGAAATGAACACTTGCAAGAATACTCTCTTAGTACAAGTATACTTTAGGCACACACTAATTTCCCCCCGCCTCGAACTGTTTCAATTTCCTCAATGACAAACACTTTACCACTTTATATCGTAAGGGTCAGATCCACCGTTATTGTAACAGAGTGGTGCTTGAGCGATTGACTAGAAATTCAAGCTCCGATTAGTGACAATTTCACAGTCTTGTTTTATTGCAAGTGTAAACTCTTTAGTCAGCTCAGAAGAGGCCGTGGATTGTGTTCAGAGTTGATGACGATGGATTTTGGTGAGAGTAGGTCACAGTGGATGAGAGTGGTTCACGGTGGGTGGTGGGTCGCAGTGGGTGGTGAGTCAGAGTGGGTCGCCGTGGGTGGTGGGTCATGGTGGGTCGTGAGTCAGAGTGGGTCATGGTGGGTGGTGGGTCAGTGGGTCGTGGGTCACGGTGGATGGTGGGTCAGTGGGTCGTGGGTCAAGACTTCACTTAGGAACTCGTGTATGTCCTATCCAAATATTCATGTTTCAGAATCTTGCCGCACTTCCGCAACAATTTTTATAGAAGTAGTTGGTGAGTCTTCAAATCATATGCCCGTAGCCAAACTCCTATAAAAATTGTTACGTGAGAATCTTAGGATTCTGAAACATGGATTTTTGGATAGAGCGCATATTAGTTCCTAAGTAAAGTCTTGACCCGAGTACGGTAGGTCCCATAGTTTTGGAGACATGGAGTTCTTTTTTTATGTTTTCGGCAGCCTATAACTCCGAAAGGAAGCATTTGTGCACCAAGGTTAGACTATACTTTTTGTCTTATCTCAGTGTCAGGAATCACCCTCCGAAAGTTGTAAGTGTTGTTGTAAAACACCCTGTATATTATCGGCAGGAAGAAAAAGAATGAACATTTTTAAGGTAAATATAATGAGTAGTATAAACATAGCCTATTATCTTATGTAAACATGAGATGCTGGTGTGTCTAGACACTATATCCTAAATTAATAATGTCACTAAGCATACAATGTCACTAAGTATAAGGTTGGCAAAAGAATGGGGAACGCATTAAGTCAACATATAACTGTTTGTTGTATAGGAAAAACTACGTTACCGTTTGATTTTACGTTTTGATTGTACAGTATTACTTGTAAATGAAACTGACAAGTCGGTAGGTAGACGCGATTAGTAGTCATTATTATTAGCTATTTCTATTATTGCAGTATTTTTCTTAAAGGGGACCTGATATATTATTATTATTATTATTATTATTATTATTATTATTATTATTATTATTATTATTATTATTATTATTATTATTATTATTATTATTATTATTATTATATAACATTTAACATTTCACTGAAACTCACAAGTTCGGAAAGTCGTTAAAACTACGATTTAACACTTAATTATTTTTCGATAAGGATACATCAATGGTTACTACGTAAGATTCGTGACTACGTGGTTAGCGTACGCACCTTCGACATGGGAGAGCCGGCTTCGATTCTCGCTGAGAGTTCATGTTATTTAAATCCTAGTTATGCTGTAGGTGCACGTCTCATATTACCTCGTGCTGAAGTCCACATCAAACAACTAATCAACCCATTCGGTCACTAAGTAAATATTTGTGTCTACAAATCATTCAACAAAACTAATTGGTGATAGCTTTGATTGGTCAGTTTGATGTTGCAACTTTACTTTCTATTTGGTAACTTTCACCTAAACCCTAACGAGACTACACTGCAGCGGAAGTAATATAATACCACGTACGTCAGGTATTCCTTTTTTAACTTTATAGCAATGTAATACGGAAAAGTTCTTAAAATTGCGAAAAAGTAAAAGCATTGATAACAAATACGATCAGCTGCTTGCATTGAAAAATAGAATGCAAAAGATGAAACCAAAACAAAGTTTAGAGTGTTTATTTAACGTTTTCTTAGGAAGACAAGCTAATTTGGGCATTTTAATATTAAAAAAATAATCATTAAAGTGTACCACCTAAAATTCATAACACTACTTATAACCATTCATTCTGATATATAACAATGAACGTCAAAATTTAATGGAAATTGGATAAGAACTGAACATACTACGATGTTACTTTTTATTCTTAGTCCATCAGTAAAGTATTCATTTTGTCTACATCTTTTTACGCATTCTTCTGTTTATTCTAAAGGCATTGCAGAAAGTAGACCCTGTTTAGTTAATATGTGATTAGCAACAACGAAGAGGATGGAACCATGTGATCTGAAACTTACTTACCAACACATCCTAAATTACATCGCTTCTAGTAGTATTTATTTCGTTAATTAAATGGCAATACAATTTTCTCTTACTCGTAGGGACATGCATGAACTTTTCTCGACTAAAGTATCATATTTAACTTTTACAAAATCAAACAAAAATAATCTTCTGATATTGTTTTCCTTGCTAGATTATCCCACGTTATTTGATTTTATATTTACATACGTTGTAGGTTTATAATTTCACTTAGTTTAATTATTTTCTTCGTTCACTAAATATATTATTATTTTAAAATGATATAAATATATTATTAATAGAAGGCTTATTCAACTTTAGGAAACACTACACAAAATACTACACACTACACAAAATCTTAATCAGAGATCGGAAATTTATAATAATACGATACCAAGGTATTTACAAGTTTCTTATAACTTTTTTATTATATCTCTTGAAAGTTTGTAAAATTATTTTTGAAATGAATCAAGAGCGGTTGTTACTACTTCGTTTGAAATGATATGCTCTATCCCGATGCAGAAATAGTATTAGGTTTAAAAAAAAGTACTTTCTCTAAAACTAATTGTAACGGCAATATAAAGCAAACTTTCGCAATATTTAAAAAAAAACACAATTAATTGTTGAGGTTGCATTTCAAGTTATTTGTTTATGTCTGGGCATTACCAGCATCTATGGCCTTACGCTCATCACACATGAAGGATGACATTCGGGACATCATCCTGAAAAGGGAAGATGGAAGTGAGCGTCGTGAGAGCTATGTGATAGGTACCATCGCGCCATTTGTCTGGTGAATAAGAAGAAAACGGGAATAACCTCAGTAAGGATAGTTGGCCTGGAAAAGCTGTTACACCTTTCCGACCGAGTGTCCTCATTTGGAATCCGGATGGTCAAATATAAGATATGTGAGTACGACACTTTCATACTAGAATATTACTGTTACACTAACATGTAATAGTTTCCAACTACAAAATGGGTTCAGAAAATCTGAAATACTTGTTTTATAAATTCTTTGCTTAAATATGTGATTAGTGCCAAATTGTAATAATTAATGGGCATAAAAAACTACTCCATAGTACAATAAATATATGAGGGTCATGGATACAGTCAAAATTTGTAGAGAAATTAAAATACTGCAATATCACCTCATTTTAATACCACGTGTTTCAGCACAGGTACCACCAAAGAAAGAGTTGACAAATGTCGTCCTCTATAAAATACGAGAATGATACGAAGGACTAGGAGGACAGGAAGAGTCAAAGAGGATACCTTCACCCCCTCCACAGGCTCCACACTCAAATACTAGGTATAAAAGGGGAGGCATAGAGACAGAAGACTATAACCATCTGATCACACTCTACCTATCTTGTCAAGCTGCTCTGTGAGGGAGATACTGCCCTGACCTTACTTCTGCACTATTTCAAGCAAGAGGTTCCTTACCCATTTCCACCCTGCACTCTGCAGAAGATACTATTCCAGCTCTGTGCTGCTTCGTGCAAGAGGTTTCTTATCCATTCCCGCACTGCACTTGGTAGGAGATACTATCCCACCTTTGCATTCCTTCAGGCAAAGCTTTCTCCAGACTTGCATCGGGCACGGTCGTTCCTAACCAACAACTCTAAAAACCTCCGTGCTGCTACGGGCAGGAGGTCCAACTTACGGAGCAGGATTTTATTCGGGACATTACTCATATGTAATCCAATGTAAACTGTATAGAAAATTTTATAATAAAAAAGGTGAGATAAAACCCGTGTACCGTTTATCTACCATACTTACAATATCTTCAAATTCATGTTAACTAAATCTTAATAGTTTGGTAATATACTACATACAACGCAGGCTATCCATAAGTGTTATCACCAATCTCATAACTTATGCAGTGGTGCCACCTTACAAACAATTTCTTAGTTTCCAAATGCACTTCGTCAAGTTACTACATATTTAAAATGTTTGCTTAACTGTGAGATTTATATCTCTTACACGAAACAATATTGTAAACCTTGAGAGAAATATGATTATGTAAATCGTTTAATAATTATATGATTAAAATACGTTATCAATACTTATTGATGGATGAAAGCTGCAAACAGCGTTGTGACATAAATAAATACCATTCAGTCATTTTAAAGATTTATTTCAAATGTTAAATTCAATCAAACACTACTAACATTCACCACTTTAAAATATTTCTTGTAAGTAATGTAGTTTCGAAATAATCGTTTCCTACTAGTATTTGCAATACGAAAGATAGTTTGCAACATTGTTTAAGTACTCAGCATTTTTTGGAAGTATGGTTACGACTAACTTGCTTAGAATTGTTTACTTTAAGTTTAAATCATATTTTAAAATTCGTTTCTTCGCAATCATGATCAAGGCGTGAACGATCTCTGTTCACCTATTTATCTCACACCGTATTATGCAGTATTATTTCCAGTCATGCAAGTACCTGTTAGTTCCACTTGAATACAAATAAATTTCTACCAAGTTCCCAACAGGGGATTAGATTTATGATAACTCTTGTAAATAGCTTGGTGCTATGTACAGCATTACCACTTACTCAAATGGGGTTGTCTGAATTTTAAGGCATTTGAAGCTTTCTCAGATTTTCAAGACCTGCTTTACAGTTGCGAAGTATTACTTGTAAGTTTATCAAATAAAAAAATATATTTGGTAATATAGTGTCCTATTTCTGTACCATTTTTATTCACTTAAGGCAAAAGTATACATTTTTCTGTAATTGAGCTTGATATCATTCTAATTAACCTTTAATTAAATCGCGCCCTAAAACACTATTTTCTTTTCTACTTATATGTGTGTGACGTGTATAAGAATCAAAAGTTTCACTTACTGTTGCGCTGCTGTGAGGGTAGCGGTTTCTTTATGCTAGGATTTTAAGGAAAATTTTACTTACTACCAAAAACGTTCAGCTTTCTCCAAGTAGAGGTTTCTCCATGCTGAGTTTTCAAAATATCTAGCGCTCAGGCATGTCGATACATTTTAATGTTATCTGTAGGGTTCCCCTAAAAGGTTACGCCCTTTAGATGAGAAGAGGACGAAAGGATTATAGATAAAAGGTATATACTATTGGTAGAAGAGTGCACTTTTTATTTATTATAAAGGTAAGAACCAAGATGGTTCTCTCGCTTTTTGTGGAGGTTTGTGTTCAATTGGCCATCACGCCGTGAGTTGAATGCGAATGGAGATAAGGCGAAGATCAGTTGTCGGTGTGGGTATATCCAATATACTACCTGGTTGCGGCAGTTCAGCTACACCGTGAACTTGCGTAAGGACACAGCGGAGATGGGACCTCTACAGAGTGTGATAAGGGCGTGCATGCTATATGAGTTCAAACTGTGGTCAAACACTGTTGCAGCGGGGCGGAAGATATGCCAGGTCTTTGGTGAGGGTGTCGTTACTACGCTGACACTGCAGCGGTGGCTTATCAAATTCAAGGACAGTTACAAAACACTCAAAGACGCAACATATGTCAGAAGACGAACACACGTACAAAAATAAGATTTTCAGGCAGCAATTGAGGCGAGCAGTGGCCAGATATGTGACGAACTGGGACTACAATTCAGTGTAAGTGAAGAAACCATTCCGCAGCACCTCCATCAACTTGGGAAGCACTACAAGTTGGGTCGATGGGTCCCACATGATTCGACTCTGGGTCAGAAGGCAACGCGAGCAGACACCTATTTTTCTTTGCTGTCTCGTCTGAGGAAGAAGCCACTTCTGGACAGTGTATTGACATGTGATGAGAAGTGGATCCTGTAGGAAGCTCCACGGCTCCGTCATCATTGGTTAGTATTCCATGAACTGGTTCCAAGACAGCCAAAACCAGCACTACACCAGAAGAAGGTCCTCCTGTATGTTTGGTGAAATTCTCGCCGAATCGTGCATCAGGAACTGCTAGCAGCTGGTCAGAGAATCAATGCAACTGTGTACTGTCCGCAGTTGAGCCGTATTCAAGAAAAACTCAAAACTCTGGAATCAGAACTTCTGAATCGCATAGGGGTCTTCCTGTTACAGAACAATACTCAGCCTCACGTGGTTAGGAAGACCCGGGACACCATTCTACGCCTTGGATGGGAAACAGTATTGCATCCACCATACTCCCTGGACTTGCACCGTCGTTTATCACCTGTTCCATTTCTTGGACAACATCTTAGAGAACGCCAGTTCAAATCACTAACAGAGGTGCAAAATGGACTTTGTCCCTTCTTCGCTTCACGGCCCACCAAGTTCTATCGGGATGGAATCCATGGCGTTCAGGACTTTGGCAGAAGGTCGTAGATGCTGATGGGGGCTATTTTTGATCTTTCAGGTACGTCTTAGGTGAAATATCGATGTTCGAAGGTGGTGGGTGAAAAAGCAAGAGAACTTTCTTGGTTACCTTTATAGTTTCAATAACAAAGAACACAAAAATTTCATCGAAGATAAATATAGAAATATATGTAAATATATTGATAGTAGGCATTATAACATTATGCTGTAATCATAAGGATGGGGATATGTAATATTTCGTGAAGCTTCTATAAGAAGTAATATATAATATTTCAGGCCTTTGCCCTGAAGTTGGGGTTTTGAGATCATATGAAGGACATCATAACTTTAATGCTGTAATCATAAAATGAGGGGAATATATGAGACGAAAGTGAAGTGCATTTGATATTACAACACTTGGGACATGTTAGTGGACGGATGAGCCTATCTTCCGGTAATTTTACTCAGAATCATGATGGGCACAGTGTGAACTCTGTTAGAACGGACGGACTACTGTGCAATGTAAGATGGAAATATGAGAGATCAGTAAACTTGGGCTTTATAAGCAGCAACGGGATGAATGTCGGGATGAACGTGGGGTAAAGTGTAATGATATAAAGAAGATAGAACGGAAAATGGAATATGATGAAGGGGTGTAAAAGTGTAGTCCATATCAAAGTTCATTGTATCTATGTAAGAGAAAGGAGTGTTGTTCCTCGAATTGTTTAGTGATATACTTGAGTTGCAATGTTTCGAGGTAGAGTAAAATATGTAATGAAGTTAAGAGTTCGTTGAGTTCAGTGTAGGGCTGGGTAATTTGATAGGAAAATGCAATACATAGGTCGTGGCGTTCAAGAATTTTTTGTTTCTATTAAACAAATGACACACCCGTGCGTGCCACTTCGGCCACCTGGGCCACTGAGTATACATTTGATTACATATTTTTGACTACTAACTCGTGTTGTTGTTGTAGTTATAGTCTCGACTAATAATAATATCGTTGTTGTAAACAATAACTTTATAAGGAAAATTTTCTCTCCTTTTTACATCTTAGTTCCAACACTGTTAGTAAGAAATGCAGGGTGTTTCAAAATGAATTTTGGGGTTTTAAGTCTTTATAGTACTTATTACATTTTACGTACAATTATAAGCAATGCATCAAGTAAAAGAGCACCTCAAACAGTCTTTGCTACAAGTGTTCAATGTGAGATTCATTCGTCACACGGCACACATCTAGTCGATAGGCGAGAAAGGCCCATAAACTTTCCGCCATATGCCACAAAACACGTTCAATTTAGGGGAGTCTCGTTTCAAGTGTACCATCTCCTGAGGATATGCTGACGGCCAGATACAAACATTATGAGTGTTCACATTAGCTCTTAGGTGAAATGTCGATTTATCACTGAAGACGACACGATCCAGAAAATCTTCCTTGTTATGCAGCAATATTTCACTTGCGAAATTGGCACGTAAACTGTAGTCTGTAAGTTTTAGACCTGTAGCAACTGCAAACGATAAGGACGTAGTTGCAAGAGTCTCCTTAATATTCTTCACACAGACGGTTGCACTGTACAGATTCAGTCTTTATTAAAACACAAAAAAACTTTCTGCTCTCTAGTCTACATCTTTGCTGCTTGCTCTTTCTAACGGCAGACAGAAGAAACAATGCATGTACACTCGTGTCCAAAATTATTGTCGCATATCTATAACTGTCTTCCTGTACGAATATAATTTTATAATGATTTTGCAGGGTACTTTTAATACTGATACTATGTGTATAATTCGAAAATGTATATTTGTAGTACAATTCATAGCAAAAGAATTATAAATACGAAAATTAGGAGTAAAACAAAATGTTGCTAAAAGGACAAGAAAGTTTTATTTTCGTCTTATTGTTCTTATTTACTGCTCTTTTGAGGTTAAATTTGCCATATACATGTCTTTGCCGACTATACACGTACTAACATTATAAGAAATACCAGGCGAATTCGTTATCAAATTATATTCCTAGAACAATATATTTATAGACATTCGACAATAATTTTGGACATGAGTGTACATGCGTGCGTACAAAACTGTCTTGAGTTGCTCTTTCATTTCATATAATATTTATAATTGTAAGTTAATTATAATAGATACTACAAAGTTTCAAAACCCTAATATTAATTTTGAAACACCCTGCATTACTTCAAATTGTGTCATCCTATATTCATGTGTTTTATATACATGTCATCAGGGCCGGTCTTAGTCAATTTGTCGCCCCATACAATGGCATAATTTGCCGCCTCTCCCTTTCTCCAGAAAGAACAAATCTTAAAAGTCATGATTTTAAGTATGCTACTCCAGCATGAACAACAAAGGTGAGGGTAAGAGCAGTTGCACTCAGAAAGGCTTAAATACTTACTAATAATACAATCCCGTTTTGTCTTTTTTTAAAAATATTAATCTATTATGTTAGTGAAAGATAAAGCAAACACATCTGCAGAGGAAAGATGGTAATCCTTTTTATAGAATTCACTATCGAGCTTCAATCTCAATGTATCAGTTTGCAATTCCAGTGCAACTAGCTCTTTTATCTTTATTTCTTGATTTCTCTTCTATATCTGTTAACTTTTTTTTTTTTTTAAAAAAAACTTGTTTCTATCTTCAATGATAAGGAACTTGTTTCTGACAAAAACAAGACTAGTTGTCATACCAAAACTGTGACAACTTACTAAATGGAACAGATATTCACTACTATTCGAGAACTGAATTCTTGCATTTGGCAACAATCAAGCAATTTGTGCTCGGATTTATTCGACCATTTGCTTTAGCATTGTTCATGTGGCTTTAAACTAATGCAACCTAAACATAATTTATGAATGTAGTATTCAAATAGAAAGTCAGCTTAGTAAATGTAACTGCCATCATCATGAAGTCTGTTTCCAACAAGAAATATTTAATTTAAATAATATACTTATGGCAGATTTTGCCGGACCATCCAAACTTGCCCCTCCACGCAAATGCATGTGTTGCATATATGGTAGAGCCGGCTCTGCATATCATATATATTTAGTCGACAAATTATTTATATATGACATTTAGAAAAATACTATTAGGCAAATTAGTATTAGTTTTTACCTTTAGACAAGTTATTTGAATTTTATACAGTTCGTGACATTATTTTCGTACTTATTAAAGGCTTGCTTTCACGAAAACACAAAATTTCATTTCTACTTTTATCTCTTAGTTGATATTGATGAAAACTGCTGAAACCCGAATTGTTAATAGGTATGGTATTCATGTAAATTGTAAAATATTTTAGCGTATCAGTATCTAGCGCTTAATTTATGTTGCATTTTACGGTGATTATACCTTCATAAAAATATTTAATACTTAAATAGACGTAAGATGCATTAGAAATGACTATTGAAAAAAAAAAACGAAATTTAGAAAAAAACGAGAGGCAATGTTTTTTTTCTAAAAAAAAACGTACATTTCTGAAAAAATACGAACGGTTTTTTTCCTATTTTCAACACTAGTTGAATCTATAGTTTTTGGGGTTGCTGAGATGAGCAGTGACGCTTCTAATGCCGTTTAAACCCACATTAAGCGCCGTGACCTGGGGACAGAGGAGAGGGGTATATATATGAAATAGTATATATCTATCTATCTATCTATCTATCTATCTATCTATATATATATATATATATATATATATATATATATATATATATATATATATATATGTGTGTGTGTGTGTGTGTGTGTGTGTGTGTTTGTCTGTGTGTGTGACCGATATTATAGTCGAATACATCGTTTTTGGGGTTGCTTTGATGAACAGTAACGCTTCCGATGCCGTTTACATCCAAATTCATCTCCGCAACTTGGAGGCGGAGAGATATATAAAAATGATCGAAAATGACCGATATTAGTGTCGAATCCATAGTTTTTAGAGTCGGTGAAATGAACAGTAACACTTCCGATGCACTTTAAATCCAAATTCACCACCGCAACTTGTGGGGGGAGAAGATGTGGGTATATAAAAATGGTCGAAAATTGTCGATATCAGTGTCGAATCCATACTTTTCTGGGTGGCTGAGATGAACAGTGACACTTCCGATGCCGTTGAAATCCAAATTCAGCCCCCATTCTTACTTCTAAAGGGAGAGGATGACATGTAATAGTAAGTGAAAATGACTGATACTAGTGTCAAACTCATAGTATTGGGGTCCCTAAGTTCACTGGTGACAGTTTTGATGCTCCTTATACCGAAAATGAAACTATTCTCCCCGTATGAAGAACGTGTATTCTGCTAGTCTTTAAGAATAACGAACGGAAGTTTCACATGTTAAATTCTTTAATATATTTGTCGCTGCTCAAATTTATGCACTTATGCGGTGTATGTGTGTATATGTAAAGAAAATCCTTTCTCTTTTTGAGTTCTTCGAAAAGTATACAAATAATAAAGAGGTATTTTTTTTTATCAGAAAACTAAAAAGTAAAATTAAATGATGTTGCTTTAACTATTTTTCCTGCTAGTGAAATACGTTGTATGTATAGATGCTGCAGACACGTTACAGCAAATAAGATTAGCATCAGGCGAATAAATAGTTTTTAAATTACATTATCCGGGTTTTGCCAATATTTCCGAACAAAAGATTTTTTTCAAATGGGTTCAAAATTTACAAAAATTTACACAGCACAAGGAAGATACGTGTATCCATAAAATAGATATTTGATTTTAACATACTGGTATTAACTAAAATGATTTTGGCCCTGTTATTTTAACACTTCCCTGCCATGAAACGGATACATTATAAGATTACTTAAGATAATTTAAATGCGTCTATATTATTTAATCTAACTTCGATTATATTTCAGAATTTTTGGTAGCCATAACTCCATTCTATCACGGTGCTAACTTTAAAGGAATGGTGTAAATATATTTATTGCCATTAAACTTCCCTATTCTAATACAAGAAACATAACTACTCAATGATCTTAACTGTAAAGCAGTAAATATAAAATAGTGTAGTTTTCATTTTAAAAGCATAATGTGTGAAACATTCGAATATTTCAATTTTTCCCAATCTTTTCGTTTTTTTCAGGTTCGGGAAAAACGGTAAAAAACTGTTTTTTTACCCAAAATTTCCTTTTTGTTTTTTCTAGACCTTTGCAACACTAGTCGCATATATTGTGAACATTCATCAGACAAGAAGATATGATTCATCACTGAAACTCCTATTCTCCAATCATCAGCAGTCCAATGTTCTTTGCCACGTGCCCATTCGAGGCGCTTCTTTGTAATGATTGGAGTAATTTTTGCTTTCTTTCTTGGCCTGAGTGCTTTTATTCCCTTAACACAAAGAACCCTTCGAACATTTTCAGGTGAAATGTCTACACCATACTCAGCCATTTTAATGTTTAAGTCTCTAGAAGTTGCGTTTCTGTTTCTCAGAGCCAACCTTTTTTAGTTTTCTGATACCTCTTAGCAATAGCTTTGGATCTCACCCACTGTTCCAAAGCCTATTTTGCTTTGGAACAAAATATATATTATTTTAAACTCTGTTAAACTAACTTTTGTGACACACAGAGTTTGACCCTGGTTTAGCAGATACGCAGTAGTAACCAACAGATTCCCTTTTGTTGTATGTATACCTTATGTAAATAAACAATCATCATCATTATATATTTTCTCTCTTATTCCATTTTGCAGTTGTTAAATAAGATTAACAAAAGTTTGTAAGAACTAATAGCGTTATATTAACAAAGGTTCACCAAGTAGTTTATAAAATAATTTCGTCCTTATTTGTAATGGAATTGCAGGGGCTTATAGCCCATTCTTGTTAGGAAGAAGAAGCATATACAGTTTATTGTATTGCAGATAGCATACCCTACAGGGAAATTAAATTATAGGTTACACTCTATCACTGTACTACCACACCAAACTAGTAATATTCCAAGACAAGAACCATTGTCTTGTTCTACAAATAACACTAGACTAGCAAGTGATAACACAATACGTGTACAGAAACCAATACATAGTCATTCAGGGAGTAGCCAGCAAGTTATTTTAGAGGGCCTTGATTTTTACAAACTAAAAACAAATCCAAAGTTTCTTTCAAGATTATGAAAGAATTAATAACGCATAGATACATACGTATTTCAGAAGTGCATATTATTATTATTATTATTATTATTATTATTAGTAGTAGTAGTAGTAGTAGTAGTATTAGTATAGTAATAGTAGTAGTAATGGTAGTAGTAGTAGTAGTAGAAGTAGTAGTAGTATATTTCATATATGCTACATTTTTGAGACTTGAGTGTTGAGAGTACGTGAAGTTAAAATCAAAGGTTATGTTACGGACGGCAAATGATGGCTTAACACCAAAAACAACATTCCTGGCCGGGACCGGGGGTTAGTCTGTTTTATGTTTACTAAACGTGTTTAATAATTACAGCAAATGAAGGATGTTTATAATAGAATGTGAAAGAATACAGTTTTAAAAGAATTAAACTACGTCAACATGTTAAAATAATTAAAAGAACCTAATTAATTAGCCACTTTGTACTCTCGTTTGCTTAACTGGATGAACCGAGGCCTAAAGGAAAAGAGTTTTCTGCCCAAATCTTATAAGCAGTGGGATATTTTAATATTATAGAAATTGACCCTCCTTCCCCTTAGAAGTGTAATTTTCAAGATGCTGAAACATATAGTATTTTATTACTTTTAGTTAAAAGTTCAAATACTGAGTTTCACGCATCTAGCTTAAACAAATCCTTCCTTAATTTATTTACATATTTTCTGAGTAAGTAATGGGGAATATGAACATAAAAAAAGTGTTCCCTTTGCACTTTCCTTTTTATGTGTTCAATTTTCAGTTTTTTTAACAGGAAAGTTTATGTGCCAAGTTTCATTTTACTAGCTTCAGAAACTTGCGAGATACACTACCCTTTAAAAAAATCTTGCCCCACCCTTTTTACGATACTTATTTCCAAAAATTCTTTCTTATGTACTGCTTTCATAAGAAAATTATATTTTATAATTAAAATTTAACGACTCTACTTGTAGTAGTATGCCCAAAATATTACTCATCTTTACTCTTTTATATAAGAGTACAGAAGATAAATACAGTCAAACAAATGGATTTTCATGAACAGTTTCCGATTTCTTATAACTACCTGATTCGTACATTTCCCACAAGCTGTGATTTTAAATTTACGCTCTGTCAAGGTCCAGGTTTCAAAAAGGAAGTAACTGGAAATATAATAATATTATGTATTTGTGTACATGTGTAATATGTATAAATTTATTATCTTATTGAAGCTTTCGTAATCTGGAAATAAACTTTTGATTTGCTTTTAATATATAAAAATCATGCTCCCCTAGAAAAATTTGCAGGCTACACCCCTAAATGACTATGTAGTAATTTCTGCAAAAATGGCACAGGACCTAAAATTTAGGTCTAGTGCCTATATTTTTAGGACTTGTGCCGTTTAAGACTTATGAATGTCACCCACTGTATTGCATAATAAATGTTCTTTGCTCAATTTTAAATTTACTGCGTTCTTTATGTATACAGTTGGTATTTAATGTTCACTCGTGAAATGTCTAGTGAGCTTTTGTCCTAATTAAGTAAACTTCGGTGGATTTTTGTCCTACTCTTAATAAAATACGCTCCACACATTATATATTGCAATTCTGAATGTTTGCTTGGTTTCAGAAGTCTGGTAAAATATGCTTTTTAAACATTTTTTTATTATTTATTTATTTATTTTTGTTTTTAGGAATTTGTCTTGGGATTCTCGTATCTCTATTCAAAAGAAACGAATTTCTTAACTAATTATGTAATTAATTCTTAGAATGAAATAGGTTGTATTATGTAATTCGTGTATAAGTGCAGAACAGATAGTGATAATAATAATCTTAGTAGTACAAATATAGCTGTTACTGTTGGAATTAGATACGTTCGTAACATTATTGCCAACTAGTTGCTGCATCGTCCCAATTTCGTGTGGTGATGGCGAATTTCAGAACTAAAGCAAGTGAATGAAAAATGCACAAGTCCTAAATGGCAGAAGTCCTAAAAGGCAGAAGTCCTAAAAAGTACAAGTCCTAAAAATCATATCGCGGCAGAAGTCCTAAACGGCAGAAGTCCTAAAAGGCAGAAGTCCTAAACGGCAGAAGTCCTAAAAATCATACCGAGGCAGAAGTCCTAAACTGCAGAAGTCCTAAAATTTAGGTCTAGTGCTCATATTTTTAGGACTTCTGCCTTTTAGGACTTCTGCACTTTAGGACTTCTGGATGTCACCCGCGCGGTTTGCACGTTGAAATGTAGCGTATACCTGGATTTGTTTAAGCACTTCTTTCTACTGTGTTTGTCTGTAGCTGCAGTAAGATAAGCCTTTATAAATAGATGGCCAACACATTTGGGAATCACGCAGAAAACATCACCGAAGATTCTACACTTGTGTTAATTTAACACACATGCTGTGTATCATTTCAACTACCGGCATTTGACACACAAATCCAAATGGAGAGTGAGTTGTTCTAACCACCTGTTTGTGTTATATTTTAACACAATTGTGTTAACACATAGGCATATCGTTGAAATAAGAACGATTTTTTAGTGATACTATTACTTTTAATTGCATTTTTCTTTCATAAATTTATTCACTTTTGGGAGCCATCTTGATTTTTGAAGGAATTCTGGTGTCAGAATTAGAATTCAGGTAACAGCAATAAGAATCTTGGTCCTCGATGCCTCACTCTCGAATATGTACTCTTTATTTCTGGTCGAATTTGGTCATCGTCTTGGATTTTCTTTTGTTTTGAGTCACTTCTCATCGATTGTTCAGTACTTGTAAAAGCGCTTGAAAACGTACAGCTTTTCTGTTAACCAAAGATTTAAAAATTAAATACTTTTAGAATAGTCTCTCCCGTGCTTCAATATTTAACTATAGAAGAACAGAGAAGATTGTTATAACACGACACGAAACAAACGCTTGATTATGAAACAGATGTCATTTTAACCTGAACGACAGCCATAAAAAATAATAGGTTTTCCATTATGGCACGTTAATATACCATATTTCTCTAAGAAAGTGACAAATTTAATTAAATATCAAACAGATGGGATAAGCATTTTAAATAGTAACTAGCATGTAATTAAGATTCTTGCTTTCAAATGAAGTCAAACATAACGCACTTCGCGCCTAACAGCATGAATTATTCGTTGTTCCTCACAGGCCAATTAGAACGCTTTTGACATTGAAAGATGAAAATTAACTAGAAGATTGTAGTGCTACTAAACTAAGACGTTCTTCGATTTTCATTCTTAAATAGCATCCTGTATGTGAGAGGCTATAATCGTATATCATTTTAAAATTTCATAATGAATTTCTGTAACAGAAGTTTGATAAACTAAAAGCATTGGAATCTAACTTACTGGTATACTTTACATTGCTAGCCACTTAGATAATACTCAACTTTCTCTTCATTTTAAATTAACAAAAGAATATTGTCTTTCACAATCTTAATAAATTTTTGAACTGATTGCCTGTGTTCAAGTATTTTCTTGAATACATAATGCAGTACAAAATATAATCAAGAGTATTACCTTCAAATCGGTATTATTGAATTTGTTTTTATTGTCTGAATGAAAACAGAGGGGATTGTACACTTGTCTATTTTGCATATACTCTTCCAAAGATTTTTCTAGTTTCAAGTCAGGATCAATATTTCTCTTGAGAGTAGGAACTAATTAGTTAATTCCTGAGAAATATAGGTTTACTGACGGAAGGACAGACGGCACGATCTTAGATAGTATAATCCGTTTCGGTGTCACCCCCTATTCACGCCAGTAATTGATTAAACATTAACTTTATTACTTTCATTTACTTTCCTGGATATATGCAGTAGCGATTTTATTACTATATATTCGGGAGACAGAACACGTGGTTATTAGGTTTCGTTCAACCAGAGAGATTAAAAGCAACCGGTGGTTCTAAATCATCAAGTCCACTCTCCTGATCATTGCTAGACTGCCGGAAGCTTCCCCCGTACATCCCCCCCTCTACTGAAGTTAAAAGTGAGATTTTCTAATAAAACGTCATATCTCTGAAACTAATCAAGATATTAATGAATTTCTATTTCCGGTTTTATCTGTAAGGTGCTTTACAATTTCGTTTATTCATACTTTGAACAAACCCAACGGTTTCTCGGAAAATTTAACATAAACATTAAAAGGTGCCATATTTTGTCCTTAATATTTTCTGTTTTGCTCTGTATCTCCCCAATGAGTTGAGATATGAAGAAGAACATCTCTGATTGAGTTTGTAAAGCATTAAATTCTTTCCAACGGTACGAATATTTTTAGGTTTACTACCAGAAGTAGTCGTACATCGAGTTCGGGCAAGTGCGCTTTGATTCGAATGCTGGTGCTCCGCATGGCACCACTGAATTTCAGCTCACGTCAGTCAATAAAGGTTTTCTTTCCGAGATAAAATCTGATTCCCCCCCCCCAATATTTGAAGAACAGTTCTCATCCCTCTTCCTTGAGTTCTCCCGCACTGCCATGATCATTTCTAGATCTCCGGTCACTTAATACGACCATGAGTTAAGAATCATAAAATTTTGAGATAAGTAGAGATGTCTTTTATAGTGTTAAGATCCATTTACATTTGATATTCGGGATGATTCCGATTTTTCAATTCTATTTGTGTGCGATATTTCCACTCGTCGTTGAAACTAATTTCTTATTTGTTTAACAAAAATGTTTGTCACCATAATGAAAAAGCAGAAAATATAAATGTAAGAACATATGTAAAGATGTATTAAGTGAGGGTAAACACCATTTACAGATCACATACAGAGTGATTAATAACATCGTTGTACACCTGAATAGTATTTCCACAATCAAGAATGGGCCTGTATTATCTCAATGGTCACTTTACAAAATGTTTTTACAAAAACCTCAATAGCTATATTTGTATGTAATTTATGAGAATAGTATAACACTTGTTACCATTACAGCTACAGATTATAATGTACTGTACTGAAGACCGCACACACTTGCAATTGTTTGTGTCTCACATATGTTTACATCTGCTAGACATTAACTCTGGGCAACTTTTAGGCATAGATTCCTGAGTGGTCCATTTGGACACCAATTTCCATTCGTAGTTTGCCAACCAAAATGTTCGGGCTGAAAAAAGTCAATATTCGATTCGCTATCGTGGTGCCAAATGTATGTATGAAGATATGTTCGCTTGATGTGGATCATTAGAGCATTCTTCATTGGTGGAAGTTTATCTGGGGTTTTGTGACTCGCCATATCAGCACAGACAGCATTGATCGAGAATTTTTGTGAGTCGGTGTAGAGATTCATCACAAATTCTTCTGCACGTGGTATCGTCTCATCATCCACATTACGAAATTCTAAGTTACATAGCAAGCATGATTTTTTTTTCAAATTTTCATTCCATGCTTTCTTTTTTCCATCTCCTACGATCTGACTGGTGAATTTCATGAAATGCTAGCAAGGAATGGCATATTTCACGTTGAACTCATTCACAATTGTGAGGATAGGAATAAATTGTAATTTTATTACTGTTCTGGTATAAATCCAGATTTCTTCTGCCTATTTTTTAAAAAAATGTCTACGGAGAACAAAACAATTCTTTGCAGCCTTATAACTGCAGCTGGAAGCCTGGTGTGCATGAAGTATTATTCTTGTATCAGCCTACTTATGATTAGATTCCAGAAATGGTAGGTCTACTGCTTGTGATGACTCCACGTGAAGTAAGTTTGTAAATCCACCTGATGTGATAACTAATTGTTCGTATTTCAATATTTGCCTACAGAACTTAATCAGCTCGAAAGAAATCAATGTTGTGAAGTCAGATTTGTTTTCAAGCAAATCAATAAAATATTTCCATTGCTGAGGAAATGGACAATCTCGACCTTCAATACTTCTCCGAATCACTCAGGAAGTACTTATTGTTCGCCTATATCTTGTCTTTCCTCCAAAAGAAAATGGACTGTAATGGTCAAATAAATCATCTTTTCCTGATCACGCTTTGTTTAGAAAGTTCAGCACACATTTTAAAAATATCCGCCAAATCACCACCAGTCAGTTCGAAGAAACTGGAAAAAAAGAAAGCATGGAATGAAAATTTGAAAAAAATCATACGAGAGGTTAAGGTAGTCAGCGAGAGAAATGAGGTCATAGGAAGGTGGAAAAAATGAAGACTTATATGAGAGTAGGGATAGATCGTACAGGCCTAAATGTTGAAGTAGAAAATCAAGTAGGCAAGGCTGATAAAGGATTTAGTATTTTTAGGGGTGAGTTTGAAAAGGCTATACTGAGATTAGGAATAGAAAGGCAGCCGGAATAGATAACATACCAATCGAATTCATTAAAAATATGGGAGACAAGGGAAAGGAAGAATTGTTCCGACTATGCAATGAAATATACGAAACAGGAGAATAGCCAAAAGACTTTCTGAAAACGATCATGATACCGATGGCTAAGAAATCGAACCCAAAGAGATGTGAGGATTATAGAACTATTAGTCTCATATCTCATGCAGCTAAAATTCTGCTCCGAATACTGAACAGAAAATTATATGAAAGAACAAATAAAGAAGTTGAGGAGGAGCAGTTCGGGTTCAGAAGAGGCAAGGGCACAAGAGATGCAATTGCATTATTAAAGGCGATCGGTGAAAGATTTATAGAAAAAGGTCAAGAGGTGTATGTTATATTTATTGATCTAGAAAAGGCTTTTGACCGCGTGAATTGGAAATTGTTGTTGGGAGTTCTAACGAAGATAGGGTTGGAATGGAAAGATAGAAGGCTCATAAGAAACTTATACATGAACCAACAAGTAAGTGTTAGGATAGGGAAAGAACGGACGGAAGAGAGAGCAATTGGAAAGGGAGTTCGACAAGGATGCCCCTCTCGCCAACACTATTTAATGTCTATCTAGAAGAGATAGTGAAAAAGAGTTTACATGATGATGATGGCATTTCGGTAGGAGGTAGAATGATTAGATGCGTAAGATTTGCAGACGATATGGCGCTTGTTGCAGAATCTGAAAAGAAAATCAATAAAATGTTAGAAAAAATTAGAAAGGGTTTTGAAGAATATGGGATGAAAATAAATGTTAGAAAGACAAAAGCCACGGTGATTGGAACGAAGGGGTCGGTGTCAAATATAAAAGTAGGAGGGGAGAAAATAGAACAAGTGAATAGTTTTCGATATCTGGGTAGAATTCTTAGTAATAACATGAAGTGCGAACGTGAAATAAAAGCAAGGATAGGTATGGCGAAAGAAGCCTTTAGGAGGAAGAAAAGTCTGTTTTGTGGGACCTTGAATAAAGAGTTGAGAAAAAGACTCATAAAATGCTTCGTGTGGAGTGTTGTACTGTATGGGGCGGAAACGTGGACATTACGTAAAGGTGATGAAAATCGACTGGAAGCCTTCGAAATGTGGGTGTGGAGAAGAATGGAAAGAATTAGTTGGGTCGAGCGGAAAACGAATGAGAGAGTGTTTAATAATGGTGGGTGAGAAAAGAACACTTTTAGATATTATTAGGAAGAGGAAAAGAATCTGGTTGGGACATTGCCTAAGAAGAAATTGTATCATGAGGGACGTCCTAGAGGGTACGGTGGCGGGAAAGAGAGGGAGGGGGCGAAGGAGACTACAATTAATGGATGATATAAAAACAGAAAGATCATATGCGAAGACGAAGAAATTAGCGGAGGACCGTGGAGCATGGAAGCTTCTCAGCTGCGGCAGGTGACCTGCCAATAAAGGCAGAATACCTATGATGATGATGATGATGTTAAATAACTTAGGATCGCGTAATGTGGACGATGAGACGATAGCACGTGCAGATGAATTTGTGATGAATCTCTACACCGACTCACAAAAATTCTCGATCAATGCTGTTTGTGCTGATTTGGTTGGTCACAAAAAAGGAGACTACCTTCCACCAGTGAAAGATGCTCTAATGCTCCACATCAAGCGAGCACATCTTCAAACATACATTTGGCGGCGATAGCGAATCGAATATTGCCGTCCTTCAACTCGAACATTTTAGTTGGCCAACTACTAATGGAAAAACGGTGCCCAAATGGACCACTCAGGAATCTATGCCTAAAAGTTGCCCAGAGTTAATGTCTAGCAGATGTAAACATATGTGGGACACAAACAATTGCAAGTATGTGCGAGCTTCAGAACAGTACATTAGAAATTGTAGCTGTAATTTTAACAAGTGTTATAACTCACTTATAAACACTTATGTACCAGGAAATGATTCATCTGATGAGGATACAAGAAACTTAAAAATATGTAATTTTGCAAATTTTTTTCGCAGATTTGATATGATAGTGTAGAATACTATTGTAGTTCCCAGTGATGGATCTAATTCGGGGCCGGGAGGCCTTGGCCCCTCCAGTTTTCAGGGTGACGAAAGTAAGTTAAGCTATTATTTATATATTTTTGAAACTTTATAGTAAACTCATGATATACTTCTTATAGTCTAGGGTCTGGCAGGCCCCCCAGCTTTTACCTTTTACATGCGCCACTGGTAGTTTCGCTTGTTTACATCAATTAGTAAGTATTTAATGAAATTCGATATAATATTCTCATAAATTACAAAGAAATATGGTTATTGAGATTTCTGTAAAAACATTTTTGTAAAGTGACCATTGAGAAAATACAGGTCCATTCTTGATTGTAGAAATACTCTTCAGATGTACAACGATGTTATCAATCACCCTGTGGGCCACCTGTAAATGGTGATTGCTCTCACTTAATACATCTTTACATATGTTCTTACATTATTTATATTTTCTGCTTTTCTTATATGGTGACAAACATTTTTGTTAAAGAAATAGGAATCATTTTCAGCGACCAGTGGAAATATCGCACACAAATAGAGTTGAAAAATCGGAATCATCCCGAATATCAAATGTAAATAAATTTTAATACTATAAAAGACATCTCTACTTATCTCAAAATTTTGTGATTTTTAACTCATGGTCGTATGAGTGACCGGAGATCTAGAAATGATCATGGCAGTGCAGGAGAGCTCAAGGAAGAAGGATGAGAACTGTTCTTCAAATATTGGGGGGAAAATCAATTTCATCTCAGAAACAAAACCTTTATTGACTGACGTGAGCTGAGATTCAGTGGTGCCATGCGGAGCACCAGCATTCGAGTCAAAGCGCACTTGCCTCCAAACTTACCTCGTTCTACGGATACTTGTTGAAGTAAACCTAAGAATAGTAGTACCGTTGGAAAGACAATTTAATGCTTTACAAATTTAATTAGAGATGTTCTTTTCACATCTCAACTCATTGGGGAGATACAGAGCAAAAAGAAAATATTAAGGACAAAATATGGTACCTTTTAATGTTTATGTATGTTAATGTATATATACTGTATGTTTTCAAAACAGCGAAAATGCAAAAGTATATTACCACAAACAACTAGGATACATTAATACAATTGATTTTTATTCCAATATAAGTAAATAGTTACCTAATCACGACGTTTAAGATATGTGTGGCTGGTTGATTTAGGTGGAAGCAAAGAAATACACACACACAAAATCGAAAGGAAAGAAGGGGCCTCGTTGAAATTTGCAGCTTATATCATGATGCTAGTTATTTTTAGGAATTTGCTTATTTCATACGAAGACAGAGATAGCAGAACTTCATACTTACAAATCAAGCGGATATGCATACTGCTATGTTACGTTTTCAGAAACAGACTAATGAAAACATTTCATTAAAAGTAAACTGAACTTATTCTATTTATTGTAATAGAGAAAGAATATTTAATAGCTATCTTAATGAAAGTGAAATCTATGCTCATCTGTAAAAATTATTTTATCTTAAATGATTGTCTTCACTCTCACAACAAAGAAAAACACTTGTATAAACTACATACTTTCATTACCTTTCTAAAACTTTTAATATACAAGTACAATTAAGCGAATAGGGAACTATTTTGTGTTGCGAAAACAGCAGAACTGACGGTATTATTTCGGAAAAGGTGGAAGATTATAAATTTGAGTAACAGCGCTTCGTCTATATGGGCCTGTTAAAATAAACTAATTTCATTTGTGTGCTTGGCAGCTGTAACTCATAGAAGCATTGATCAATATCAGTTTGTAACAGTTTACATTACAACAAAGTATGTAGTTTACTTAGGTAGTTAATAAAACTGCGCATGAATACAAAAACAAAGATATGATTAACCATGTGCATTTGATCTCAACGGTACAACTATAACTTCAGATTCGGAAGACGGTGTGATCGATCCCTCGTGGGCAAATATTTCGACTTTGGCGTTTACCAAAATTCTTCCTCAGTTCACTAGGGAAATGTTTATGGGCCAATTGATTCATTCCCCTCATTTCTCATTTTAGCATTGGATGTTTCAAAGCCTTAAAATAAATTCAAATGTATTTGAATATCTTAACGCTACTATCCTGTAGTCGATGGTAAATTAATAATGTTAGTTTAGAGATTAGATATGAAGGAGCGGCATTAATTAGTATATCTTGTTGAAAATTCATGTCACCACTGATTTACTGTTCTGCATATTTCCTACAATGCCATTTTCTCAGAAACCCTTAAACATATTTTGACGAACAACAAAAATAGGATATTCACTGACTGAACTCACTGAATGGAATCTCTGTGGACCAGTCCCATAAACTCCTGATATATCTCTGATTGCTTAACATCAGATAAAATAAAGGGATAACACAACCTGGAAGTAAGGAGATGATCACGGGAGTAACTACCACTTTTACACAAAATAACATTACTGCCGCGACCAAGTTGTATCATCTTGGTATCTTACCTGATGGTTAGTAATCAGGAGATTGTAACACTGGTTCTGTGATAAACTTCGGAATATCTCTATGTAGTTACCATTTTAGGGATTAAGCTACAGTTGAAACCGTTTAAAAGAAAATACTTCTGAACAAATTTCAAAGAATCACTGATTTTTACTACATTTCCCCAGGCTTTAGTAAGTAGTATAGGTCCAAGTAGCGCTGACTCCGTTTTCCTGGAGGTCGCTAGTACCGTTTGTTAACATCGTAGCAGAAGGTTTCTACAGAGTTGCCAAAGGCCAAGAGGGTTAGGAAACTAGACGTACTAGAGACAAGACCAGAAGCTAATCGAGAGGAAGAACCAGTATATGTAGCAAATAGTAGGTGTTGGTGGTATTCAGTATGCTATTTTTCTCAAACAATCGGGATACGAACAACAGAAAGAATGATTATTTCAGAAATAATACAAGCTTCTGCTCTCTTCTTTTAGTGTATATTAAACATGACGGCTCGATATGAAGATGCTTTGAAAATAATAATAATACCAAATTATTTACTGGATGTTATTTATTTGTTCTATGTTGCCATAATCAATGGGAATTAATTACTTAGTGTATGAATTATAATAAGTAATGTACGAAAACTTCTTTCGTCCAACGCAAGTGTAATATTTTACTACAGTGTATGCTATTTGCAACCATCTCATACTTTAGTATAACTTTGAACAATGAAGCGAATGACGACTGATTTTTCTTTTCTTTCTGGTTCTTTGTCAAAAACAAAGGTGATAACCAGATAAGGGAAAGAGGTTAAAAGGAATGTTTAGGTGGTGAGGTATATTCATCCACCTCACACATTTCAGTGAATTAGATATTGCTGTACTACAGACAAAAACGATTCGGAGCTGTTTTATTCGGAACGCAGACTATTGCAACATATAGTATTCTGCAGATGGTAATTAAGTTGGCGAGAGATGTTTAGGTAATAATTTCACTTGTGGCCACAACCCACTCACCGTTTGTCGACCTATAGTAATACCACTATGTGTGGGGGGCACTAGGGGAGCCAAGAATTTGAGCAAGGGGGCCTGGCACCCAGTGGCCCTTCCTTGGCTTCGCCACTGCTTCCTACAAATACTCACCGGAACATTGTTGAACTCCTGAACAATCACTTCACACAGATTTTGCTTACTGCCAACACAATTAGCGTACAATTTGTCTCTGAGGTGACTCCAAACGGAAAAGTCAGGTGGGATTATGTCGGATTATGTTTCTCGCCACTCCACAGGCCCTCTACAGCCAGTCCAGCGTTGAGGAAAAATTCTGGCTCGAACGCTAGAAAAATTTTGGAGTAATGTAGTGGGGCTGTAGTTTGCTGCCAACACAGTTCTTGAAAGTTCAGTCGCTTACTAAGTTCTGAGATGACAGTTTCCGTCAGTAACTGTAGGTAGCTTTTTCCTGTGAAGCCAGTCACTTTCCAGAAAATCAGTCTTTTGTATGTCACGCCTCCCCACACCATTACTCCTGGGAACTGGAAATCGTGTGCAATGCTCACACTAGGGTTCTCTGGTCTCCAAAACATACAGTTGTGACTGTTGACCGATCTCGATTTGTGAAATTTAACTTCATAAATTTATACAATATTCCAGATAAGGTCAGAGCTCTCCTCTGTCTAAGTCGTCGTCGTTAAGAACATGAATAACCCATGAATGTATGGTGTCAGCTTCTTGTCACTCAAAACTCTACGTAACCTCTTCCTCTAAATGTCCACCAGAAAAGACAAACGGCGGAAAGACGTCGATTTCTGAAGAGATTATGCCAGTTCCGAAGAAACATCTGCCTGTATCTCCGCAGTTCGCGGAGTTCTCGGTTGACCAGGGTGCTTGGGATTTAAAGCACCAACAGGCAGTTTCATCAAACTGCTTGTTTCTTCTAGTAGTTGGGTCCTTGTGAATCGCTGGTAGTCCAAATTCTTCCAATATCATGTTCTCGACTTCTGATACATCATTAGTAACGGAGAAGAGGTGCACACATTTTACACGCTGTTCGATAAACAACCGACTTCCAGTCATGTTTCCTAATGCGCATTTACAGATGGTGATCAGAAAAATGAAAACACCTGTAGTTGGCAACATGTCAAATGTATGGGTTGGCAGTGGTGTCGTGTCCAGTTCATTAATTTGTCACTTTTCTCTTTCTTTATCCTTCGTGCTTCCTTCCATTTTCTTATCACTGGTCTATTCTCCCTTTCTAGCCCCTTTACACCTTCCCAATCTATATCATGCCCCGTTTCTTTAACATGTTTATATATGGCATTATTGGCAAGTAAAAACAAGGCAATTGGTCAAGTATAAACAACAGGTGTGTCTGGAAAAGATAAACACAGGTGGGAGGGTAATTAAGTCAGGGCAAGTGGCCGAAAGATGAAGCCCGGGGAAGTCCGACCCAGGTGGCTTCCCATGCACACAAGGACTTTCACTTTTAGTATAAATAACTGCGCTCTAAGATATCTCTTTCAGTTAGTGTCTGATGAAGACAACGTTACGTTGTTGAAACTGTTACACTGGAATTTAGTTTTTAATAAACAAGTGTATATACTCTGGTCAGAAGTGTTTATTATTTCTTTAGTGAGTTCCAGAGTCGTGATGGATAGAGTTGCATGTGAGATTCTTCTGAATCTGAAAAAGAGGGTAGATAGGTGGATGGACAGGAGAAGGAAAGAGATATCAAAGGAGCAGCAGATAGTGTTCTTAAGAAAGTGTCTACAGGAGAACACAATACCCAAATGATTGAGAGTGAACAAGAAAGGTGTGCATTGTGATTCAGTGAAATACAAGAAACTGGTTAAAAAGTTAGAAAAAGAGTTGGTGTGGGACGTGATAAGAAAAAGGACCAAAGAAAGTTAAGAGAGTGACAAAGTAACCAAGAGAATGTGGTCCGAGATAGTGGGTCGACTATCAGTGTTTGTAAGAGAGAGTGTAGTAAAGAATTTGGCAGAATGGGAAAATAGTTTTAGGGAAAAGGAGAGACAAAGATTAAGGAGGAAAGTAGAAATATTAGGATGAGAGAAAGAGGATAAGACAATTGGTGAAAAGAACAGAGTGGTAGTTATAGGAAATGTGGATCTAACGGAGGAAGAAAGAAAGTTCCTAAAACTGGAACACAAATTTAAAGTGAAAGACGAAAAAGTGGATATCAAAGAAGTAGTGTTTTCAGTAGAAGAAGCTATCATGGATGTGAAAGACAAAGAAGAGAGACAGAGAATAAGGAGAAGAGCGGTGGCGATAGTGAGACAGAATGCTTACGTTAGAAAGGGGAACCTTAGGAAAGAAGAAAGGGAGGGCTTAAAAAGACTGAGGAAGAGGAAAGACGTGGTTATTGAACAAGCGGACAAAGGAGGTGCAGTGGTAGTGATGCAGAAAGAATGGTATAAAAGAAAATTGGATGAACTTTGTGATGAAACGTATGAAGTCATAGGAGAGAAGAAGATTAAGGATGAGGTACTCAAGGAAGTTGTTGAGAACGGAAGAAGAAAAGGGTTTAAAAACTGGGTGAAAGAAGGAAGGATTCCAAAGATGAAAGGATTCCCGAAGATTCACAAGGAAGAGATTAAGCTAAGGCCAGTGTTGGACTGTAGAGGAAACTGTCTAGAACCATTAGAAGAAGAGTTAAGAAAAATAGCAGAAGAGATACGGATAGGTCAAGAGAGTCATTGAGTAAAGAATACGGAGGAAGTTAAAAGAATGTTAGAATGTATAGGAAATAAGAAGGAGAAAACAATTATGTTTAGTATTGACGTTAAAGCAATGTTTCCGAGTATAAAGAGGGATTACATAGTGAAAGTCATAGAAGAAGAGATGAAAGGGAAAGAAATAAGAGACTGGAAGAAAGAGAAGATAGTGAAAAACTTGAGAGTAATATGGGACAATAGTTTTGTACGATAGGGAACAAACTAGTCAAGATCAAGGAAGGACTGAGTATAGGTTCAAGATTAAGTCCAATGTTGTCAGAACTGGTGATGAACAGATTTGAGCAGAAAGTGATAGAAGAAGGTGGAAACAACCTAATATTGTTTTGCAGATACGTGGATGACTGTTTGGGAGTATGGAGAGGAACAAAGAGACAACTGGAAAAATTCGTAAAGAAGGTTGAAGATGAAGAAAAAGGGATAAGTCTGGAAATGGAAGTGAAGAACAACAACATTATAAACTTCCTGGACATGACTATAGAGAGAAAAGATGGACGATTTACAACAAGATGGTATAGGAAAGAATGTGCGGCAGGAGTTTACTGCCACGAAAGAAGTGATGTGGATTACAGCAAAAAAAAGAAACTTCATAAGGAATATGGAGAGAAGAATAGAAGAAATAGATACAGAAGAGGAGAAAAAGAAGGAGGACATAAAGAAGTTCCACAGTTTACTAGAGCAGAACGGGTACAACAGACAGAAGTTAAGGAAGAACAGAATTGAAGAGGAAAGAAGGAAAGGAAGGAGAAAGGAGAGAAAGGAAGAGGAGAGAACAAATGGCACGGGATAGAGAGCATCGGAGAGAAGACAGAAGTATTAAAGAACTTACTTAGAAGAGGAGGTGTGAAGGCATACAAAAAAGGAGGAAAAAGAATTTTGGAAATGATTAAGAAAGTAAAAAGTAGAACGAAGGAAATATGTGAGAAAGATGAAGGTGTAGTGTATAAAGTGACGTGTAAGGATTGTGATATGATATACATAGGGGAAACAGGGAAAAAACTTAGGGAGAGAATTAAACAACATAGGGATGATGTGAAACTTAAGAGAGAAAATAATGCCATATATAAACATGTTAAAGAAACGGGGCATGATATAGATTGGGAAGGTGTAAAGGGGCTAGAAAGGGAGAATAGACCAATGATAAGGAAATGGAAGGAAGCACGAAGGATAAAGAAAGAGAAAAGTGACAAATTAATGAACTGGACAAGTGGACTGTTAATACATGACCTATAGGATAAATTATTAGAACAAATTGAAGTGAAAAAACAAGATTGAACATATTTATATGTAATTTATATTCATATATTTAATATTATATATAGTTTAATATTGTATATATATATATATATATATATATATATATATATATATATATATATATATATATTTGTATTGCTGTATTTATAATCAGTTGTATGTAGTATAGTCTGTTATTTATTTGTAATAGGCATCAGAGGTAGATTAAGAGAAATTGTTTTTAGGCAATTGGTCAAGTATAAACAACAGGTGTGTCTGGAAAAGATAAACACAGGTGGGAGGGTAATTAAGTCAGGGCAAGTGGCCGAAAGATGAAGCCCGGGGAAGTCCGACCCAGGTGGCTTCCCATGCACACAAGGACTTTCACTTTTAGTATAAATAACTGCACTCTAAGATATCTCTTTCAGTTAGTGTCTGATAAAGACAACGTTACGTTGTTGAAACTGTTACACTGGAATTTAGTTTTTAATAAACAAGTGTATATACTCTGGTCAGAAGTGTTTATTATTTCTTTAGTGAGTTCCATTGTCGTGATGGATAGAGTTGCATGCGAATTCTTATTTTGACTTACTGGGAAAATTAATGAACGAGTATGATCTCCATAAACCATCGTAACCGTATTTATAATATGGACGAAAGTAATCTTCCTCTAAATAACAGACCCCTAAAATTTTTGCAGAAAAGGGTAGAAAAGAGGTGGTAAGTTTAACATCTGTTGAGCGAGGGGAAAATATAACGGTGATAGCATGGTGGAATGCCAGAAGGTCTTTTATACCTCCTATAGTAATATTCAAAGGCGTACGCCTAAATCCGGACTTTGAAACCCAAAATCTCACTCAAAACGTTTGTCCTTAGAGTTCTACCAGTCACGACATAGAAATGCTTCACCTACTTCCACACACAACACACGTATTATAACCACTCTATCGCTCTGTTTTTAAGGCTTTTACAGTCATTACCACCAAGAGGCAACTATCTGGATTCACTAAAACCCCAGGTCAGTGATTAGTAAATCTCAGTTCTGCATTTTGTTCACTGAAGCGTAGAAGCGGACAGCTTCTGTTGGACTGGCAGTTAATGGGTTTTCATGTACTGGTATCTACCCGTTTAGTCCACAAGCTATTGACGAATTTCGATTCGCCCCTTCGGAAACGTATGGCCTTATTATACATTTTGAGGAGCAGTCTTCTCGGGAAGAAGATCTTAACAACGCGCCTTCTTCTTCCGGTCATGGCTCTAAGAAATTTGTCCCAACGAAGCCTATAGATGAACCCATACAGCAAGTGCTTCCCAGCCCAGAAAAAGTTTAAGTGCAGAAGGGACGTCGTGTCGCAGGAAAATCATGCCACTCAACTTCTGAAAATATTTGGGCAATGAGAATAAAACACCTCCTAGGAAAGACGCAAGCATCGGGTGCAACAAAATCCAAAGACATTACAAGAAAGAAGAGTGCTAATACACAACCTGCCAAGAAAAAACAAATGAATGCTCGAAAGAAACTGATATCCTCTACCCCTTCCAGTGACGAAAATGTAGGCCTAAGGCTAAAAATGGCTGCAGGCAATGAAAGTCAAACAAGGAATTGCTGTTTTTGCCTTCTTAATTACTATTCAGAACGTTCTGCTAGAAAGGGAGACTGGATTCGTTGCCAGCGTTGTAAGACATAGTTCTACGAAGTCTGTGTCGGTGCAGAAGGTCGAAAACAGTTTATCTGTTGTTGTTGTCGTTAAATACGAACGATGGAAGATGAATTAACCAATTACGGCTCTTTGCCTTAGACAGTGTTCTGAACAATTTTGTTAGTGTAGGCCTACTAAAAAATAGCAAATTTAAAAAGATAGCAATAGGCGACGCATATTTACAATTTATGTAGGCCTACTTCTTTTCATTCAAAACTAGCGTATTTCAACTACCGTTGAAATTGCAATCTAACTATTAAATAATTTATAAATTATTTCTATAAGACTTGTTTATTTTGTTGGTTATTCATATTACCCCACTCGTTATTCAAATTGCTCCTCACATTTACGTTTTTCGAAATTTCGGCGGGGAAATTGAATACCAAAATTTCACAATGATGTATCTCAGATACTATCTTAAGAAAAATTGTTAAGCAATGGTAAGGTTCAAAGTTTTTGTTCACAATTTTATATTTGAATACCAATTACAGTTTCCGAGATATATATGAGAAAATGTCTGAAATTATTCAAATTACCCCGCTGTACCCTATATCAAGCTCTTGGTTCTAGGTAATTTCTTTTGTCTTTTACAAGCTCTTTAAGTGAATGAGATGGCAGAAGTTGGGAAAATGGAAGAAATCGAGTACAGGTCAATGATCAAGTATCTGCAATTAAAACGAATGTCGGCGTATAAGATCCACCAGGATATGGTCAATATCGTACGTGAATCTGCCGCTTCATATGCCATCATCAAAAGATGGGTGCAGGAATTCGTGCACACCCATGGAGATCAGCCGAGATCTGGGAGACCATCAAGTGTTACCACCACGGAAAACATTTGCCTGTTACTTGATATGAAAATAAATGTTAGAAAGACAAAAGCCATGGTGATTGGAACGAAGGGGTCTGTGTCAAATATAAAAGTAGGAGGGGAGAAAATAGAACAAGTGAATAGTTTTCGATATCTGGGTAGTATTCTTAGTAATAACATGAAGTGCGAACGTGAAATAAAAGCAAGGATAGGAATGGCGAAAGAAGGGGTCTAGGACAAATCTGCCAATTACCAAATGCGCCAATCGTGAAAATGGACAAATCTGCCAATGGACAAATCCGCCAATTGACAAATCTGCCAATTGACAAATCTGCCAATTACCAAATCTGCCAATTACCAAATGTGCCAAACGCGAAAATGACCAAATGCGCCAATTGTGAAAATGGACAAATCTGCCAATTACCAAATCTGCCAATTGCCAAATGCGCCAAACGCGAAAATGACCAAATGCGCCAATTGCGAAAATGGACAAATCAGCCAATTGACAAATCTGCCAATTACCAAATCTGCCAATTACCAAATGCGCCAAACGCGAAAATGACCAAATGCGCCAATCGTGAGAATGGACAAATCTGCCAATTGACAAATCCGCCAATTACCAAATCTACCAATGGACAAATCCGCCAATGGATAAGTCACCGAACTATCATTTTATTTTAGATGTATTATTCAGTCATCATCCCACAGTATTACAAAGAAGAAGAAAAAGAATTATTTATGAAAGAAAGCGGAAAAGGGTATTTTAATTTTAATGTGTGTTACTTTTATAAATTCGCAATTATGTTTCAAAATTAATGTTTACTGATGTTGGTTGCTGGAGTTTGGTATATCATTGCTGTACTTAGGTTATATGAGACGTGACGTAACTCGTTTGAATTTTAATGCCCTCTCACTGGGAATCGAACCCGAAAAGACTAATGTTTGTTGTAATTATTGGATAGCCAACAAATAATTTCACTGCACAACAAATTTTAACTTTTTTAATGCTTCGGAAAAGAAAAGTACATTTTCTTATGCAAATAAGGATGCTGAATACCAAAATAAAAATTAAAATGGTGAATTGGTTCGAGTTAAGTGTAATCGATAGAAATGTGTGTTATGTAGTGTTGATACTTAGATTCTTGAATTTTCTATTTGGTCTTTCACTTAAGTAACTATTGCTTCAATTCTGTTCATCCGATTATCTTGCTTCATATGCCATTCACTTCAGAATAAACCAAGCTTGCAAATTGTACTATGCGCATGTGTACATGATGTATAAGAAGAAGGAAATTCAAGGTAAAATTGGGAATTTACTGTCCAAAAGTCTTTTTTTTTTTTCAAATGTAGCACCCCCTGGTACGGCCCCGACTGAAGGCACCCAAATATAATATACCTTTAAAAACTATTGTAGTTTATAAATAATACATGTGCCAAGTTTCATTGTAATACCTACAATAGTTGTGACGAAAAAAATATTTCTCAGTTCTGCTAGGCAATACCAAATTTCATATAGGAAGAAAGTGAGATAACTATAAAATCTAATGAATCCGAACAGTATTATTTATTTGAAATGAAATGAAATATTTGAGTTTTACGTCCCACGAATATGCCGGTAAGGCTAAAGAAGACAGTGATGATGAGTAATGAATGAAACGGTGGAATGGAGAAAGTGGGGGAAACGGGAGAACCCCGAGGAAACCCACGCACACAGTGTTTGTCCACCACAAAGTTCACTTGGCAGGGCTGGGATCAAACCCGGGACCCCAAGCACCAGAGGTGAACGCTCTACCACTGAGTCACCGCGGCCTCTATTATTTATTTGAGTATCATACTTATACGTCATTCTCTGCAGAATAAAACAGGCTTTCAAATGGTATCATGATAACATGTGTGTGTTGTACGAGAAAAGGGGAAATTGGGGTAAAATTGGGAATTTTCCGTCCAGCAACAATCCAAGAGCAGAGTTGCTCCAGTAGCCCTGATATCGTTTCTCCATCATAGATATAACTTGGTAGAAATGTTTCCTATGTTCATCAATGACTGCTCCGCAATTTTCTGGGAAGAAATCTATGTGGGATTGCAATATGTGTATTTTTAGTGATATATTTCACCCTATTGCTTGGTAGAAGGTATTAGGTGCACCTCTACTTCCTTATAGTTCTGAGACCGCTCGTTTCCCAAAAACATTCGTGGCCACTTTTCAGAAAGAATCTCATTCAATTCTCTTCTCATTTTCTAACACTGCATCAAATTCAGGATATTGAGGAATTAGCGAATTTGAGTGCCAATAAGGATTCTAGTTTTAGAATCCTTATTTTAGTTTCAGCAATTTGTGGAAGTTTACGCAGAATATATTTGAAGAATGTTTTGATGCGTCTATGGATAGCCGCCATTCATCGAGATTATCGTCTATGTTAAGTTTACTCATAAGACCAGTTAGGTCTACATTGTTACAACGTAATATGTCACTTTCCACTAGAGATGCAAAAAAGCCGGAATTTTGAATCGATGATTTTTTGCACATAAAAAGCCGGGAAAAAACGAGAATTTTGGAAATTTTGGCTTTTTTCATTTTCATGATTTTTCTATCTAAATAGCTTCCTTATAGTATATTCTATAGTTAGATAAGAATTCCATGACCTAAATGCCATATTTCGCTCTGAAATTCACCATCAAGATGGATGAAGCACATGTTTTACGAATTAAAGCTAACATGAAGAATGTAGTATTTGAGGGCAATTTTAGAAGCTATTTAACTTTATTTTAACTTTCGAGTTATCGACTTTTTTTTTCTTCTCTAGATAATTTTAGTTTGTCATCCGTGTTTCATTTTTAAGAGGTTAGTACTCTAGCTTCTAGCGTAAAAGTTAAACTTACGTTTTTCTATATATCCGTCAAAGCGTACATCTTAACTATATATAAAACTACATGAGCTGACATAAATTATTGAGCACTTTCTGTAGGGCTACAATGATTAAATTCGCAATGATTGTAGCTTTCAGGAACTAACCCTCAGGAAAATTACCAAAAGTGAATATTTTTAATTTTTAGGAGGTGTAAAGAGGGGATGAAAAATTTCCCCATGTTATTTGAAAGGTTTTTTTTTTACCTATAATCTCATGTTTTAGGTACTTAGAATTAGAATAAAAACTTAAAATTCGGTATGCTTGTACGTTTTCGTTAACACTACCTAAGTAAATCAGTAAAAATAAAAAATTCCAACTTTAGAATGGTTTTATAGGGAACTGAAAAATCTTTTCCATTATTTATATGGAACACCTCTTACAGCCCCAAATTATTGAGCACTTCCTGTAGGGTTACAATGATTAAATTTGACATAATTGGAGCTTTTAGGGACAAACCCATAGGAAAATTCCCAAAAGTCAATATTTTTAATTTTTACGGGCTCTAAAGAGGGGATGAAGAATTTCCCCATGTTATTTAAATGGGACTTTTTTTGGACCTATAATCTCATGTTTTAGGTACTTAGAATTGGAATTAAAATTTGAAATTCGGTATGCTTGAACGTTTTCGTTAGCGTTACCAAAATGAATCATCAGAAATAAAAATTTCCAATCGTAGAGTGGTTTAATGGATAACTGAAAAATTTTCAGATGATATTTACGGTATATGGGACGTCTTCTACACCACAAAATGTTTAGGTACTTCCGGCAGGATTAGAATGATGAAATTTGGCATGATGTTAGCCTTCCGGTACTAACCCACAGAAAAATTGCCAAAAGTTAATATTTTTAATTTTTTAGGGGTCTAAAGGGGGATGAAGAAATTCCCATGCTATTTAAATGGGCGTTTTCTTGGGATACAAAATCTTATCTTTTAAATAGTTGAAAATAAGAAAAGAAACAATAGAATTGTGAGTTCAAGAGGTGGGAGGCCGTAGGCCGAGCAAACTCGGGGGTCTGGGGCGGAGCCCCCAGCTTGCTAAAGGCTAGTTTCTTAATATATCCGTTAAACCGTACTTCCACATTTCTGTTATACTGTAGCTGTGCAATGATTTAGCAATAATTTTCCGGATACAATCTTGAATACCAATTTATACAAATAATCAGTAGCGGATTTAGAAAAGTACTTTGGGAGAAGTTTTTCTGATTGTTTCGTTTTCTAAAAAGTCCTAATTTTATTTGGGAGGTGCTTGAGTTTATGAGTACAGGCATAACTAATATTTCGTTTCGTTTATATGTTTAGAAATAATCTTCCGGATACAACCTTAAAGATCATTTTATACTGAGAATCAGTGGCGGATTTAGAAAAGTATTTTGGGAGGGTTTTTCCTTATTAATGTTTAATTTTTCTAAACATTCGTAATTTTTATTTGACGGGAGCTTAAAATTTATCAGTAAAGACATAACTAATAGATATTTCGTTTGTTTTAGATATTCCGTAACTTTGGGGAACAGGCTTCAGTCCGAAAGACCGCCCCCTAACCTTCGCAAAACCGTCACTGCTGGTAATTAGTAATAATAACGATTTAAAAACAATAAGAAAGTAAGTCAACCAACTCACAGTACACGCACTATTTCTACATTCACAGATGGAATGAAGAAACACTTTGTCAGAATGGTCGAATGCTGGGTTGAATCCCAAACTTCCCGATAGAAGCGCAAAAGCTAACCACGTAGTCATGTTTGTTGTGCAGTTGTATTTAGCTTAACTTAAATATATTCCGTAGTCCTTTTTTTTGTGGGGGGGGGGAGTCCGTAATGATATGTGGAATCCCTCTTGTTAAAAATTCAGAAAACTTGAGGATTGGGTAAACGGTGATGGTGGTTATATAAAACTTAACTGTAGAATGTCAAGTATATACAGGACCCAAAGCTCTAGATGTGCAGCCTTTAAGTGTATCATATAAATCTAAGTATTTTTCTTATGTTTTATTTTAATTTTATTTTGTTTCAAAAAAGAGGGTACGGAATATTTTGATGTAGAAATATTACATACAATTTTGCTAGTTATTTGTGTATTTTTCTTAAAGAAGTGCTTACTTTTAGGGTTGGCTGGTTTACACCAACGTTTTTTTTCTTCAAATAATTGGTTTAAACCAAAAAAATAAGAACGAAAAATGCGAATCGTGTGAACTTCATGGTGACGTTTTCACGTATGAAACCATCTGCATTAGTTTCATTTCCTTTTGACCTTTTAATCAAGGTGTCCCATGTTCAATTCTCTGTCGAACCACAACCCTTCTTTCATGCGTAAACCATGTAGCGGTTCGGATGTCACTTTAAGCGAAAGTCTTTTCTTTGATAACCTCGGTATTACGTAAGGATGTTAAGCCTAAACATACGAAATGAAGCCAAGATTGCTTAAATATATTGATAGAAATCGGCAAAATTTATCGATTGCCTAAGTAGCTTCCAACATTAGCTTGGATTGGACTTTCAATGATAACTGCATACTAAGTTTGTAATTTAATACTTCAGTTTTAGCGTACTGATTATGATACGGTGACCTTTAATTTTACATTCAAAGCAATAACAGGATTTTCCAGTTATTGTTTTCCATTTAAAGTAATGACGGGATTTTCCCAATGGCTAGAGCGAAAATTTCTCAATTTAAGAAATTTACTGACCGGACTTCTTTAAGCTTATGGAACCTCTTCCAGCATAACCCTGTTGTTACATACTAACCAAGGCGAAACGAACTTATTTCTGTGAATATATAATATAAGTACTTAAATCAAAATATCTAAATCGAAAAACCTGGTTTAAACCAAAAAACCTGGTTTAAACTTCCCCAAAAAACGATTTTTTTGGCATTTTCAATACCAATCATGGTTCTTGCCAACCCTGCTTACTTTTGTATATAGGAGGTTAAAAAATTCTTATCATATACATTGGTTAATCCTTTGGGATTCATAATGTAAATATGTTGAAGAAAATGTGTTTGAAATATCTTTTCGAAATTCATGGTTTATTTTCGAGGTTTTATATTATTATCGGCATCAACCACTAATTAAATGACTTTTTGTGTTATAAAGAAACGAAACAAAATCTGCTTTATCAATTTAAAGCAGAATTTTGAAAAAAGCCCAAAATTTCCCAAGCAAAAAAGCGACGGTTTTTTTCCGAGCACTTGCATCTCTACTTTCCACTGAAAATACTGTTTAGGGATTCTGACGTGTTCAAAACACGAACAATTTTAGATCTTCAGAATAAGCTCCCTATTTATTCAGTTTGGATGCCAGCAGTTCTGCGCCACTTTTTGACAACCCCAGGTAATTTAATTCAGGTTGAGTATCATATGGTGAATAGATAATGATATTTTGGTTTTGTGAGGTTAGGATCGGTGGTAGACGATGAATCTGCAGAAGAATTTGACAATGTGGGTCGACATTGTTCGCCTTTTGCTCTTCATCGGGTGCAACACCGGAGTAAGGTACAGGAATTTGTGGAACCTGTAGTTCTTCAGAGTGTGGCACAGTGACGAACGTTTCAAGGAATATCTATTTGAATAAGTAGCAATCTACTTTTTCTTTTTTTTTTTTTAATTTTTAGATTGACTAATTGGAAGAACTATGCAAAAATAGCAGTTTGAAGTATGATCTGTCGGTTCTCTCCATATCATTGGAACTGCAAATGGCACGCATGGCTTTTTTTTTTTTTCCGTGTAGCCATCCCGCAAATTTGTAGAACAAGTATTACAACATATATGTGGTGCTCACTTCTTGTCCACATCTCCCACTTTACAGCCAAAGTACAAGTGATAGGCTTTCTTTATCTTTATGATAGGAGCGAAATTTCACTTTTTGCTTCACTTCATTAAAAACAACAATTTGTTCTGCACTGCAAACATATTTACGCGATATGTTTCTGCTTAATATAGTCATAGAAAGATTATTATTATTATTATTATTATTATTATTATTATTATTATTATTATTATTATTATTATTATTATTATTATTATTATTATTATTATTATTAACAGCACCCACGCACCCACCCAATATCTCACCAATACGTCCGAGATGACAAATTGTAACTACAAAAGAACGTTACACAACATGTTTTCTCTGGCAAACTCTTCAATACAAGCTAAACCGTGAAGTGTTTGATATTTCTTTGTTAGCGATAAAGTGTGAGTAATAACGTGCCTGAAGTTGGTCCCCCAACCTCTCCCAAATTACACAAAACGTTGCACATCGTTAGTGCACTCAGAACTAACGTTAGTGCTATCAGGGTTTACAAGATATTAAAGATTCTTGGTGGAGGGGGGGGCAACTTCATGTGAAGTTAGCCCCCCACCCATCTTTATGCAGACAGATTTTCACAAAACTTAGCGCATCGGTAGTGCATTATTAATGCACTTAAACACATTGAGCACTACCGTTAGTGCTACCATATTTTGGGATTTATTCAAGATTTTCGGTGGGGGCCAACTTCAGAAATATCAAATTATATACAAATACAGGTAGAAACATGGGGTTAACGGCAATCGTTAGTGCATCGTTAGTGCACTTAAAAGCACTAAGCACTAACGTTAGTGCTACCATATTTTGGGATTAATTCAAGATTTTTGGTGGGGGGCAACTCCAGAAATATCAAATTCTTTACAATAGAGGTAGAAACATGCAGTTAACGACAATCGTTAGTGCACTTAAACGCACTAAGCACTAACGTTAGTGCTACCATGTTTTGGGATTTATTCAAGATTTTCGGTGGGGTGGGCAGCTTCAGAAATATCAAATCCTATACAAATTGACATAGAAACATGCGGTTAACGGCAATGGTTAGTGCATCATTAGTGCATTTAAAAACACTAAACACTTACGTTAGTGCTACCATATTTTGGGATTTGTTCAAGATTTTAGATGGGGGGCCAACTTCAGAAATATCAAATTATATATAAATAGAGGTAGAAACATGCAGTTAACGACAATCGTTATTGCATCGTTAGTGTACTTAAATGCACTAAGCACTAACGTTAGCATTACCATATTTTGGGATTTATTCAAGACTTTTTGTGGCTCCAACTTCAGAAATATTAAAGTCTATACAAACCTTTAGTGCTTTCTAGAAGCACTAACGAATAGCATTAATTTTTAGTTAGTGCTTGAAGTTGGGGCCAATGCACCGTGCCCTCCAAATATATTGTACTTGTAGCACCTACACTGATGAAGTACTAAAGTTAGGGGTTGATGCACTAAGAACCACTAACAATTGCACTAAAAGATATCATTAGTGCTTTTGAATTTGGCGGAAATTTGATGCAATTAAAAATTCCCAATAAATTTCTTATGGGAGTTTCGTGACATGTAATTGTCCATAACTACACTAATACTGAGGTACTAACGAAACTGTTAGTGTTTTCTAGAAGCACTAACGATGCACTAACTATTGCACTAGAAGAGATCATTAGTGCTCTTGAATTTGACGGCCAATTACATCTCAGGAAAATCACATAAGAAATTTAAGGGGAGTTTTCCACTGTGTCAAATTTCTACCAAATTAAAAGCACTAATGATCACTTCTAGTACAATCCTTAGTGCATCGTTAGTGCTTCTTCGTGCACCAACCCCTAACGTTAGTGCTAAATTAGTGTAGGTGCTACAAGTAAAATATATTTGGTCAGCGTGAATTTGCGCCCACTTTAAGCACTAAGAAAGTAATTAGTGCATTCGTTAGTGCTTCCTCAAAATACTGACACTTTGTATGGAATTTGATATTTCTGAAGTTGGCCCCCACCCAAAAATTTGAAAACATACCAAAATGTGGTAGCACTAACGTTAGTGCTTAGTACTTTTAGGTGCACTAACAACGCTCTAACGATTGCCGTTAACCCAATATTTCTACCTGTATTTGTATAGAATTTGATATTTCTCAACTTGGCCCCCCACCAAAGATTTTGAATAAATCCCAAAATATGGTAGCACTAACGTTAGTGCTTAGTGCGTTTAAGTGCACTAACAACGCACTAACGATTGCCGTTAACCCCATATTTATACATCAATTGTATGGAATTTGATATTTGTGACGTGAACTCCTAACCAAAAATCTTGAATAAATACCAAACTATTGTATAACTAACATTAATCCTTAGTGCGTGTAAGTGCACCAACGATGCACTAACCATTGCCGTGAACACTATGTTTCTACCTGTATTTGTATATAATTTGATATTTCTGAAGTTGGCCCCCACCGAAAATCTTGAATAAATTCCAAAATACGGTAGCACTAACGTTAGTGCTTAGTGATTTTAAGTGCACTAACGGTGCACTAACGATTGAAGTGAACACTATGTTTCTACCTCTATTTGTATAGAATTTGATATTTCTGAAGTTGGCCCCCACCAAAAATCTTGAATAAATCCCAAAATATGGTAGCACTAACGTTAGTGTTTAGTGCTTTTAAGTGCACTGACGATGCACTAAGGATTGCCGTTTACCCCATGTTTCTACCTCTATTTGTATAGAATTTCATATTTCTGAAGTTGGCCCCCCACCAAAAATCTTGAATAAATCCCAAAATATGGTAGTGTATACGTTAGTGTATAGTGTGTTTAAGTGCACTAACAACGCACTAACGATTGCCGTTAACCCCATATTTATACATCAATTGTATGGAATTTGATATTTGTGACGTGAACTCCTAACCAAAACTCTTGAATAAATACCAAACTATTGTATAACTAACATTAATCCTTAGTGCGTGTAAGTGCACCAACGATGCACTAACCATTGCCGTGAACACTATGTTTCTACCTGTATTTGTATATAATTTGATATTTCTGAAGTTGGCCCCCCACCAAAGCTCTTGAATAAATCCCAAAATATGGTAGCACTAACGTTAGTGCTTAGTGCGTTTAAGTGCACTAACGATGCACTAACGATTGCCGTTAACCCCATGTTTCTACCTCTATTTGTATAGAATTTGATATTTCTGAAGTTGGCCTCCCACCAAAAATTGTGAATAAATCCCAAAATATGGTAGCACTAACGTTAGTGTTTAGTGCTTTTAAGTGCACTGACGATGCACTAAGGATTGCCGTTTACCCCATGTTTCTACCTCTATTTGTAGAATTTCATATTTCTGAAGTTGGCCCCCCACCAAAAATCTTGAATAAATCCCAAAATATGGTAGTGTATACGTTAGTGTATAGTGTGTTTAAGTGCACTAACGATGCACTAACGATTGAAATGAACACTATGTTTCTACCTCTATTTGTATAGAATTTGATATTTCTGAAGTTGGCCCCCCTCACCGAAAATCTTGAATAAATCCCAAAATATGGTAGCACTAACGGTATTGCTTAGTGTGTTTAAGTGCACTAACGATGCACTACCGATGCGCTAAGTTTTGTGAAAATCTGTCTGCATAAAGATGGGTGGGGGGCTAACTTCATATTAAGTTGGCCCCCCACCAAAAATCTTCAATATCTCGTAAACGCTGATAGCACTAACGTTAGTTCTGAGTGCACTAACGTGCACTAACGATGTGCAACGTTTTGTTTAATTTGGGAGAGGTGGGGTGGGCAACTTCAGGCACGTTGAGTAATATGGATAGCCAGACAGTACTCAGGAATTTATTTCGCGAGGGGCCCTAAGCTTTTCGTGGGTCCAAATACAATTTGAAGCTAAATTATATTAAAATTTGTAAAATTTCACCTGAAATTAGACTAAATTTACAAACAAGTCGGGGTGTCAAGACCTTCAGGACCCACCTTTGCTTATGTCCCTGAGGATAGCGATGACACTAACCGTCAAACAATGGAAGTTGATTGAAATATGTAGACAGCTCCTGTTGCCACGAACCCTTAATTTGCGCAGCAGAGCACATCGGGTGATAACGTATTTCTTTGAAACCCGAACCAATCTTCAAAAACTAATTTCATATTCGTTATCAGCACCCTAAAGTTAGTAAGAATTGGTGAGTTTTATCTCCGAAGCATTTTCACTGTTGACCAGTATTTTCAGAGCAAGTTTCTCTTTATGTAGTTAATACGTTTAATGTGGATTAAATATGATCCAAGATTAATTAATATAAAGAGAAAATTAGTATAATTGAGTTCACTTTTCATCTATTATTTGGTCTAGGAATTAATTCGTACGGTTGGTACGCACACATTGAAGCTGTAGTACAAACACAAAATACATAAATACCTTAAGAAAAATATTGTCCATCGCTAGCCACCACTTTCGCCCATCTGTCAGGCAATGTACGGATTCCGTGGCGAAATAGTCCTCATCCTTGGAAGCGATCCAGTCAGAGACCCATGTTTCGATATCTTCTGAAGAAGTAAACCGCTGTCCAATCAAATCGTTGTTCATGCAATCGAACAAATAGTAGTCCGAAGGAGCAACGTCTGGTGAATACGGCGGGTGGATTAAAACTTCCCATCCGACATTTTCTAAATAGGTTTTGACCGGTTTTGCGACATGTGGGCGAGCGTTATCATGTTGAACAATAAGTTTATCATGTCTGTTCTCCCATTCTGGTCGTGTTCTGGCCAGAGCTTGCTTCAAACGCATTAATTGTCGTCGATAACGTTCTCCATTCATAGTTTCACCCGGTTGCAGCAGCTCATAGTACACCACACCTTTCATATCCCACCATATGCACAGCATAACCTTTGCACAGTGAATATCTCGTTTTGGTTGTGATGGACCTGGTTCACCTGGTTTCACCCAGGCCTTTTTTCGTTTAGGGTTCTCGTAATGGATCCACTTCTCATCACCCGTAATAATTCGATGCAGAAACCCCTTTCTGCTCTGTCGTTGAAGCAGCAATTCGCAAATGTTTTTTCGTCTTTAAACGTCTCTGTCTTTCAATTCATGTGGAACCCAATGTGGCATCTTTTGAATCATTCCCATGGCTTTCAAGCGTTCGGAGACTGTTGTTTGATCAACGCCTAATGCTGCTGCAAGTTGTTCCTGCGTTTGACACGAATCCTGCTCGAGCAATGCTGTCAATTCTTCGTCTTGAAATGTTTTTGGCTGTCCAGCTCGCTCTTGGTCTGCCAAGCCGAAATCATCACTTCTAAACCGTGCAAACCACTTCTGACACGTTCGCTCAGCTAGAGCATGGTCACCATACACTTCCACCAAAATACGATGACTTTCAGTCGCACTTTTCTGCATGTTAAAGTAATGCAGCAGGACACCCCGCAAAAACACTTTATCAGGCACAAATTGCGCCATGTTCACTTAACTACAAACTGGTGTTGTTGACGCTTTAATCCACTGCCCTATACTACGAACGATACGCGATGACAGGGGTTTGCAACACATGTGTGGATACACGGAACTGTGGGACGCTCCGTTCGTTGCGCCATCTCTTGTCCACCCGCACGAATTAATTCCTAGACCAAATAGTAAATACACATTAGTGACTAGTGTTTTGTAACTTGTATGATTAGTGCATAAAATAATTTTGTGATCCTGATAACAGATTCCTAAAGTGAAAAATATTAACTGTTAACAATCGGATTGTATCTTTTGTTGCTTGATTTCTCTTAACACTGACACACATATTTCCAAGAATGACACGCGTAGTCCAAACAGTCTTCCAATGACGAGACATACATCATTCCATTGATAATATTGAGGTAAACAAAATGTCATACGTGCGTGTAAAAACCCATGTAAACTTTTCTAGAACATGTAAAATATCCTATTCGTAGATATGAAAATTGATGCTTTGTTACAGCTACTTACTGATATAAAAGTGAAACTGAATTATATCGTCATTAACCATGCGCCCTGGTCTTGGGGATTGGCCTCCCTGGATGTAGATATCTTTATTCGAATTTGTGACAAGGAACTACACATATTTCAATGCCTCCCCAAAGTTATACAGAAGTCGTCGTCGCTGTCATTAGGATCTTTATTACACCAATTCTAAGACTACATTACTCAGTTAATGAGATATAGTCCAGAATGTTGATTGATTTTCTTTCTTTAAAAACAACATTGTCAAACACATTATATATGTACGGTGTATAAGTTGATAAATCACATTGTATTTTATTGGTTAAACTAGCTGAAATGCCCTTCACTCGAACGGGGAGATCAGGTTTATAAAAATATTTGAACTCCCAACTACCCTATCAATATACATTTTAATGATTGATTATACGGTTCATCCCGACTATACATGTCATCCCCCCATGCGACCCCGAAGGGTTGATAGGGGTTTCTTAGCCACATTTGGACAGAAACGCCATCGGGTAAGGCACCATTCATCTCCACAACCCCGAAAACCATGGATTCCAAACAAATGTCGCTCATTTTCGATTATTTGTATGTCATTCCCCCTGTGACGTCGTAATAATTTTTAACTAGGATAGCAAGAACGTAACCATAAGTGCGACAAACATTTTATTTTTGTTTTGATTAAATGTACAGTTCGTGTATAGTTTTCACAATAAATTATGGTAATACTGTACATAAAATGCTTCTTATCGAGTTTTAGAAAGCTTTACTCACAAGACGTTGAAGTGAACTGACTCAGGATTTGTTTTGCTTATTATCCATATTATCAGGATTATTCAGATTTTCGATTTTCCAGATTGCCTTTGGTCCCAGATAGTCTGGATAAACGTGGATGTACTGTATATTAAAAAAATCTTTGAGTTTTACGTCCCACGGTTCTGCCGGTTAGGGCTAAATGAGACGGTGATGATGAGTGATGAATGAAATGGTGGAATGAAGAAAGTGGGAGGAAACGGGAGAACCCCGAGAAAACCCACGCACACGGTGTTTGTCCAAGACAAAGTTCACTTGGCGGGGGCTGGGATCGAACCCGGGACCCCAAGCACCAGAGGTGAACGCTCTACCACTGAGTCACCGCGGCCCCTTGTGTATATATAAAAAAAGACGTATGTAAGAACGTATGTAGATCCTATGTGTATGGGTGTATATGTTCTAGCATAACTCTAGAACGCCTTGAGCAATTTCAACGAAACTTGGTATACGTATTACTTACAGTGAGGAAACAAACACTATGGGCGAAAGATACCCCTTTCATCCCTAGGAGGATCACAGGAGGATGATATGTAAAAAAAAAAATGTATGTAGGCGTGTCTGTATGTATCTATATACTGTCTAGCATAACTCTGGAACGCCCGGAGCAATTTTAACGAATCTTGGTACACATATTACTTATAACCAGGAAAAAATGTTGTAGGGGTGAGATACATCTATCATCCCCAAGAGGGTCACAGTGGGATGACATATACAAATAATCGAAAATGACTGGTATTAGTGTCGAATTCTTAGTTTTCGGGGTCACGGAGACGAATGGTGACTCCCAATGCCATTACCGTAAAATATAGCCCCCTCTGGTATGGAAAGTGAGGGGGAGTTAAAAATAAAAAGTCACAGTGAGTATGACATGAACAAAGAATAGATTCAGTCGAGATAAACCGGGTAATCACTCGTTGAAATGAGCATCATATGGGGAGTTGGGAGATTCAAATATTTTAGCTAATATATATATATATATATATATATATATATATATATATATATATATATATATATAGTGAAAAACTTGTATAAAACGGAAGGCGATGGGTCCGAATTTCACTCGAAGGAATAACAGCGATAAGAACTCTAAGGAGTTTCCGTTATAGACAGATTTCCGTTTTATTCAAGTTCCGGTTTCTACAAGTTTCACTGTATATATATATAAATATAATCATAGTCAACTGTTGTCAATACACTGCTGGATGAAGGTCTTTCCAGCTCTCTTCCACAACAACCTATCTTCCATTTCCACTTCCACTTCCTCTTCTGAATGGCTTGTGGGAGGTGCATACACTTGAATCACTTGTAGTGTATATCTCTGGGGAGTTTGACTACAAGCCTTGCTACTCGACTAGATATACTATCTACCTCAAGGACCTTGTTTTTCAATTTTTCGTTGATAAGAAATCCCACTCTGCCGGTCTTGCCACATTCTGATCCTCTGTAGTATTTAAGTGTCCGTTCTTCAATTCGATTAATTCTTCTCCTTTTCTTCTTACTTTGGTCAATCCGACGATGTCCCAGTTGACTTTCTGTAGCTCTTCTTCATATATACAGGGTGCGTCATTTATAATGTCCAACCGTGATAACAGAAAAACTAAAAGAGGGAGGGAAGCGAAGCTTTGCATGAAGCAACTGTAGGAACGGGGCACCTAGCCACGTATTGGTTAATATCATCGGATGAAAAGTGTTGTCAACTCAACACAAAGTTGTATTTTTTGAATAGCACTACGTTAAGTTATTACAAATTTTAAGTCTACATACAAATCGAAAACAAACAATACCACTTTTATTGTTCAGTGTTGGAAACTAATTATGCTATAATATCACAAAAATCCAGAAAGTACCCAATTTTGAAGGTCTCTACAACAGTAATGACGCAAGTGAGACGGATGGTGCGTCGCACATCGAAAGCACCTTAATGTCGAATACTATGGTCAGCATATGATGTATTTCTATCAAATAGAAGAAAAAAGCTACAACGAATTCAAAACTTGACTTCTTGCAAAGGGCTTTATTTCGAAAAAGAGCTGAGATAAGTATCACATCTAATTACGTAGATTATTGTAAAAAGATGTAATGATCATAATGCCGTTTACAGCAATTTGATATTTTACACCGTTTAGGAGATATGGTAATAAATGTTAAAGTTGGCAAAACGGATAAAAGTCGTGAAATTAGGAGAATATGAAGTAATCGCAACTACCAAAAACTGTTGGTCAAGTGTAGTGTTGTGAAGGCCTGGAAAAAGCCCGGAAATTTTGGGTAAAAAACAGTTTTTTACCGTTTTTTCCCGAGCTTGGAAAAAAACGGAAAAAATTGGGAAAAATTGAAATTTTTGAATGTTTTACTTCGTTATGCTTTTAAAATGAAAAGTATTTTATATTTACTAGTTTACAGTGAAGATCATTGAGTGTTTATGTTTCTTGTATTAGAATAGGGAAAATTTGTGTCAACAAATGTATGTGCACCTCTCTTTTAATGTTCACACCATAATAGAATGGAGTTATGGCTACAAAAGTTACTAAAATTAAATTAAGATAGACGCATTTAAATTATCTTAAGTAATCTTATGAAGTTCCCGCTTTATGAGAGGGAAGAGTTAAAATAACGGAGCCAGAATCATTAATACCGGTATGTTGAAATGAAATATATATTTTATGGAGATACGTATCTTACTTGTGCTATGTAAAATTTGCGGAAACTTTGAACCCATTAAAAAAAACTTTCGGAAATATCGGCAAAAACTGCAAATACAATTTAAAAATTATTTCTTCGTCTGATGTTAATCTTATTTGCTGTAACGTGTCTGCAGCATATATACAATGTATTTAGCTAGCAGGAAAAGTACTTAAAGCAACAGGTTTTAAGTTTATTTTTAGTTTTCTCATTTCGGGTAAAAATTCCTCTTTATTATTTGTATATTTTTAGAACAACTCAGAAGGAGAGATTATCTTATTTACACATACATATACACCGCATAAGTGTAAATTTGAGCAGCGAGAAATATATTAAAAATTTAACATGTGAAACTTCCGTTTGTTATTAATAAATACTAGCAAAACAAGCGTTCTTCGCACGGGGAGAATACGTTTCATGTTGAACATAAAGGGCAACAAAACTGTCAATAGTGTAGTGGTACCCCAAAAACAATAATTTGACACTTGTATCAACCATTTTCAATTACTTTTACGTTACCCTCCTCCTTTAGGAGTATTTATGTTGGCTGAATTTGGATTTAAACGGCGTCGGAAGTGTCACTGTCCATCTCAGCGACCCCGAAATCTATGGATTCGACACTAATATCGGCCATTTTCGGGGCACTTGGTCAAAAAAGTGTAAAACGCATTTTCAGATCAGCCACCCTGAATGAGTTTTCCTGGGTTTTCCTCATTCACACCAGGCAAATACCAGGGTGGTACCTAACTTATAGGTCCCAGGCCGCTTCCTATGTTCCTCCATCCTTTCTTCCCTTTCCCCGGAATGTGTGCTCGCCGAAGGACGTCATCCCTCAAAAAACGTGAAGGCCTAAATGGCCTTAGATGCCGAAAGCCCAGAAATCTAAATCCTAAATCGTCTATTTTCGATCATTTTTCCCTTCTCCCTCCCCCAAGCTGCAGCGCTGAATTTGGATTTAAACGGCATCGGGAGTGTCAATGCTCATCTCAGCGACCCCAAACACTATGGATTCAACACTAATATCGGTCACTTTCGATCATTTATATATATACATCGCACCTTCCTCTAATTTGCGGAGATGAATTTGGATTTAAACAGCTTTGAAAGAGTCACTGTTTATCTCAGCTACTCCGAAAATTATGGATTTGACATTAATGTCGGTCATTTTCAATATGTATTCCCCCTTCCTTCCTCCAAGTTGCTCCTTCAAAGTGGAATGATAAAAAGCATCCTAGGCCCAAACCCCATCTATGTTGAAATTTTTTTTCAAGATCGGCCTGGTGGTTCAAAAGTTGTCAAGTTATAAATATAGTCACTTTCATTTTTATATAATTTGTCACACTAGAAAACAGGTATTTGTTTACATACAAAATATTATGCATAAAGTTTATGTAAAAGTCCATATTAGAATATTAAGTAATAGTAATTATATGTTTTAATGCATGAGTATTAGTGAAATTTGCATACTGCTGTCTCTTTTAAGAAGTATTTTGGTTAAAATTAACAAAATTTCACCAGATCAAAGAGCACATTAAGAACTCAGTTTCATTTAAGAACTCTATTTGTTGCAACAGAAACGCTTCATCATGGTAGATGTATATGCTGCTGTTAAAGTCCTTTAATTAATGCCCAACCACGAATAAACGACTAAAAAGCATATAAAGGAAATGAGTGCAGACTATTAATTTTCAAAAGAATAATTACAACAGTTTTATTTTAGATTCCTTCTTTTTTAAATAGTCGCAATATTGAGGTTCCTCAACTAATAACTTTCACGCATTTGAGGAAAAACGATTCCATTACTAGTAAAATTAACCTGATACAAAGATTTTTGTTATTTTCCCAATTTTTTCAATTTTCCCGGAAAGAAACCGGCAAAAAACGATTTTTTACCAACGGGTTCAAAATTTCCGGAAATTTTACAACACTAGTCAAGTGTCAAAGGTACGAAGACAAGCAACGATCGCTTTAAAAATTTCTCGCAACTACGTCATTTTAAGAAGTATTGCCAACTGTAACATGTATATATGGTAATGTCCAAGAGGTCGGGCGCCCCCAAAATATAACCTCAGTGCAGAAAGGGGGCAATCACTTCAGCAAATAACAAGAACATTCATTTTTAACAGTTATACATTCATCAAAATTAACACATAATTACAAGCAAATTACCTCTCATTGCGTTAGAGCATGTACGATTTATTGAAATTTTACATCATACGTTTCTCCGGTCTTCACAAAATAGCCAACTTTTTAAACATATAGGGAAGTAAGGGGCTGGTTGGCGAACTTTTCATTCTTTATTTTTTTTATGAGCAGATTGTGCACTGTATTGTAATGTAATGGATGTGTACGGACAGACCAATGTTTCCTCTAATAAATTCAATTTTTGTTTTTGTTTTGTTGCTTACAGGTCTCGAGAAATATTTTTTTCTTTCTTTGAAAACGAGTATGCCAACCGACCCCTACTAAGGGGCTGGTTGGCTGATATTGTGGGGCTAGTTGGAATACTTTTTAAATATAGCAAAACAAAAAAAAAATGGATTTATTGGAAATAAACGTTATTTTTTAAAATTCTATTATATATATTGCAGTGAAGTAGGCTATTTGAAGTTTGAAATGACTTTTATTCACAACGTTTAAAAGAATCAGCATTATGAAATATGAAAACTTCTTTCATTCATTCTAGCTTGGTTGTCATGACATTGAAAGCTACAAGATTATCAAGCCACATCAGTTTTAATATATTTGGTGTAGGTTAATTCTTCATATTATTTCAAAATGTACATAATTAAAATAACTGAACTATCAAGAATGCTAGTTTATTTCCAGCTGTTCACAAAGTAGCTAAGAGAAACTAAGATGTTTTAGCTGAATTATTGAGAAATGCAGTTTATTTCCTACTTTCCACAAAGAAAGAAAAAGCAATAGCTAGGCCTCTATTTTTGTAACAAAAGAGCACATACAAAATATTCTTGATCCTGATAATTAGGCCTATTCAGAAAATTCAGAGTCCGGCATACAGTCTTATCTCGATTTCTAAATTTTGACAGTAATCCAATACGTGCATGCTATTCTATAACATTGAAGTAAAATATGTTACAAATTACATACAAATTCCGCAAGTTACAAATTCCATATGAAGGAGGCAACTGCATCCATAGGTCGCTCTTTTAACAGCAGCAACAGCTCTTTATGTTAATTAATGAAGGAGTTATATGCAGTTCGTCAACCAGCCCCTGCTGCCAACCAGCTCCGGTCTCCCCCACTAAGTAAACGTTAATGTTATTGTAAATGGTTACATCGTTCAAATCCTCAAATATTTGGGCGATCATTTGATTACTTTCTATTAATTACTGTTAGTTTCTTGCTTGATATTCATAAATACTTTCTTTTGTATGGTTTTTTACTAGATTGTCCAGTTATTTGATGATAATACAAACAAAGTTGGTCATTTTCGCGTTTGGCAGATTTGTCCATTGGCAGATTTGGTAATTGGCAGATTTGGTAATTGGTTGATTTGTCCGTTCTCACGATTGGCGCATTTGGTCATTTTCGCGTTTGGCAGATTTGTCCATTGGCAGATTTGGTAATTGGCAGGTTTGGTAATTGGCGGATTTGTCAATTGGCAGATTTGTCCATCTCGCGATTGGCGCATTTGGTCATTTTCGCATTTGGTCATTTTCGCGTTTGGCAGATTTGGTAATTGGCAAATTTCGTAATTGGCAGATTTGTCAATTCGCAGATTTGTCAATTGGCAGATTTGTCCATTGGCTGATTTGTCCGTTTTCTCAATTGGCACATTTGGTCATTTTCGCGTTTGGCGCATATGGTAATTGGCAGATTTGGTAATTGGCAGATTTGTCATTTGGCGGATTTGTCCGGGTCCCGAAAGAAGCCTTTAGGAGGAAGAAAAGTCTGTTTTGTGGGATCTTGAATAAAGAGTTGAGGAAACGACTCATAAAATGCTTCGTGCGGAGTGCTGTACTGTATGGGGCGGAAACGTGGATGTTACGTAAAGGTGATGAAAATCGACTGGAAGCCTTCGAAATGTGGGTGTGGAGAAGAATGGAAAGAATTAGTTGGGCCGAGCGGAAAACGAATGAGAGAGTGTTAGAAATGGTGAGTGAGAAAAGAACATTTTTAGATATTATTAGGAAGAGGAAGAGAAACTGCTTGGGACATTGCCTAAGAAGAAATTGTATCATGTGGGACGTCCTAGAGGATATGGTGGCGGGGAAGAGAGGGAAGGGGGTGAAGGAGACTACGATTAATGGATGATATAAAAATAGAAAGATCATACGAAGAAGTTAGCGGAGGACCGTGGAGCATGGAAGCTTCTTAGCTACGGCAAGTAACCTGCCAATAAAGGCAGAATACCTATGATGATGATGATGATGATGATGATATGATCATGGAAGATCGCCGATTGTCAACTCTACAGATAGCAGACAGGCTGGGCATATCACAGGAGCGAGCAGACCGTATTCTGAAGAATGAGGTTGGTTTATCAAAAGTTTCTACTCCCACGTCTATGGGTCCCACGTCTTCTGACTCCCGAACAAAAACGCACTCGGTACCTTCTATCCGTGGACAATTTGAAACTGTTAAAACATAATGTGGACGATTTTCTCTGTCGATTCATCACTATGGACGAGTGCTGTATACACCATTACCAGCCAGAAGCAAAACAACAACCCAAACAATAGAAGCATCCCTCCTCCCCTAACCCAAAGAAGGCAAAGGTGATCCCCTCCGCTGGCAAAATCATGACCTCTGTTTCTTGGTATTCCCAAGGTGTGATAGTCATTGATTACCTGCAAAGGGGTCATACCATCACAGTACAATACTATGGTGACTTTTTGATAAAACTTGGAGTGCAACTTCAAGAAACAAGGCCACAAATGATATCCAGAGGCGTTCTGTACCATCATGACAATGCTTCCGGCCACATATCAGCAGTTGCCAAGGCTACTATTCAGGAATGCGGCTTTGAAGTTGTTCCTCATCCACCCTATTCTCCAGGTCTGGCCCCTCAGACTTCCACTTATTCCCTAATCTAAAACTCTAGCAGGACGATATTTTGCAAGCGATAATGTCGATATGACAACCGTGGAGGGGTTTCTGTGGTCACAACCTAAGGATTTTTTTCTACTGTGATAAGAGCACTGCAGCACCGTTGGAACAAGTGTGCTACTGTCCAAGGGGATCATGTTGAAAAATAAAGGTGTTACCAAATCTGTACTTCTTATACTTTCCTCAAGGCTCAAAACTTTTCAGTCACCGCTCGTAAAAGCAATATTAATAGAAATACGATCAAATTGACCAGATTAAAAATGTAATTCAAGGATATGTGTGAGACGGGTAAACAATTTTGTTTTAAAAAGTTATATTTGCACAAACTAAATTTGAGCAAAAGCTTTTTATTTCAAATTACACATCTTAAAGCATTTCGCAAATATACTGGATTTGTCCCAAAAGTTCCCAGAGTGATTTTGTTTAAATCCTTTATTCAATATCAGTTTACAATCTTTTCAGAACTTTAAAAGTTTTCTCCCCCTGCTTCGATGTACCGTTGCCAATGCTTCATGGAAGTTGCCAACAGTAATCTCCTTCAGTGAGTAGTTGACGGCTGCTATTATTATTATTATTATTATTATTATTATTATTATTATTATTATTATTATTATTATTATTATTATTATTATTATTATTATTATTATTATTATTATTATTATTAGTGAGTGCTCTTTGTTTGACTCTTAACAGTAGTTCTCAATTCCTGTAGTAGTAAAGGTAGACGCGTTCTCAAAAGTGTTGCGATATCATTAATATGAGAATTTTAGCAATCACAATTTCTTTATTTTCTGTTATCTACGTGTTGTACGTATTTTTACATTGTAGCAACGTGAAGTTTCCAGTGAAATCTTTTACACCGTCTTTACTAGTACTTTTTGAGGAGTTATGCAACCATGCAAATTGACTATTACCTTATCCGCCATCTTTTAATCTGCATGTATGTGTATTCACCTGCCACGTGGTATCATTTCCAGGTAGTGAGACATCTTTTACGTGCTCTTGTCCAAGGATGTTATAAAATAGAGGATCTGCCCATACAGAAAATCATGAAGCCATAAGTCACAGTTTCGTCACACCTACTTTGCCTACCTCGTGCCACTAAGATTGCAATCTTTTGAGCCAACAGTCATGGCGGAAACGAGAGTAGCCAATAAGGCGTGCCGGCTCAGACGATGCTCGTTTTTTTTTTTTTTTTTTTTGGCTTCATTGAGTTCATACGATGAAGATACGTATGGGCAGATCCTCTATTTTATAACATCCTTGTTCTTGTTAACTCAATTTACGTCATAAAATGTCCGGGAATCCCTAACGTCCTTTGGAGAATCCCTTGCGCCGCCATTGCACAAGTCTGAAAACTTCAAATTTGTATAGAGCAGGTTAGGATCCTTGGTGATACCATGCTGCAGCACTTCACTTCAGCAGTTTGTGCTATGTTTTCGGTAGCTTATAACACGTAAACAGCGCGATTTTTGCCCTATGTTTATTAGAACCTTTTTGTTTGTTTTGCTCTCAGGAATCACCCCTCTGCTTTTGTACAATGGATTTAGCGCGATAGTGTACACTTTCTCAAAGGTATGTGGAAAATTTCAGCTTGTTATGATTTTTTCTGTTTACCTCTTTTTTTGGGGGGTCAAATTTGACCCTACTATATGGCACACATTAACCAAGATTGGTTGATATGGAATATTCCTCAGCAACTGAGAACACCTTCACAACCTCCAGATCTCAATCCTATTGAGCATCTGTGATCACATTTGAAAAAAAACGTGTCTTCAAAGTGAATATAAGAAGTAAAGACGATCTTAATGATCTTAAGGGCGTCATTCTGACAGATTGGGAACTGATTATGCCTCTAAAGTGTCGGCAACCGGTTCAATCACTAAAGCGATGGTGCGCAGCTGTGATCGAAGTCAAGGCCTATTCAACGAGTTATTAATTGATACTGTATGATTTAGTTTGTAAAGTTTTCCCTGTATTTTTGTGTTTATTTCTTTGAGTGTACGAACAAGCGTGTTGAAAGATTTAATCTCTATTGTTTGTCAAATCACATCGGCTACAATTCTTGCATACACCTATGTAGTTTTATCTTTATCTTATATGATGATAGTTGGTGTTAACTGGAAATGTAACAAAAAATTAAAATTTTTAATTTGTGCACAATCTTAAGACAAGTTCTGCCAAAAATTCCTTAAAATGAATTTTTTACCACGGGTTGGCATCACTGAATTCATATCTTTTACCTATTTTCAATTGTTTATACTGATAACTCTAGGTTCCAAAGTTTTGATCTTTTAAATCATGTATTTGACATACGACCGCCAAAAAAACTTCTTACAGACCTCAACATTAAATTTTACTAATTTCTTTTAGCTGTCAGGTTGTTGGTAGAGAAGAAAAAGATACTTGGAACAGAGATTTTTATGATCTCTGAACAACCATGTCAGCCTTGAGGAAATCATCAAGTTCTAAGGAAAAAACAGATCAGTAAGAAGCTTCTTAGTATGAATTAAGTTGTTTCAATTGCTATCCAAATCTATCGTCAATGTCAACTTGATTTTCTGATTACTGACATATAAAATGAATGTTTCTGTTTCATTGCTTAATAATAATAATAATAATAATAATAATAATAATAATAATAATAATAATAATAATAATAATAATAATAATAATAATAATAATAATAATAATAATAATAATATTGAATTGATGTCTGAAGGAGTACTCCAATATTTATACCCTTCATTAAGGAGCAAAATTTGAGTCTAATGTAGTGAGAGTTAGAACTTTGACATAAAGCCAAAATAGATTTTGACCCCTTTTGCATTTTCGTAGCATGAATCGATCTGGTCACTTATGCTTTTCATTTCTTTAAAGAAAACTACCCACATGTACGACTGACACGGATTCAGAAAAATAATTTTGCAGCTAATGTATCAGCACCTTTGCTCTATTTAATTGAGTAGTAAAGAAAGCTGCGTCATAATAAACTTTGAAATACGTTACAATGGTTGGAAAAAAGTGATTTTTCTCTTTCTTATAGTGTCTTTAATTAATTTAAAAGAAAAAAGAGTTGTTTGCTCTTCGTCCTTGGTCACCACAGAACCGAATTTTGAAACGAACGTAAAATACTGATCAAATTGACGGGATTCCTTCCTGTTGGCGGTTGTTATAATTTATAATGCTTGCATTCAGGTTCTTTATTTCAGTTTCAGATAATATCAAATAAACAGAGTAAGAGACTAAACTGTATAAAATACTAACTTTATACATAAAAATGTGTATCAAATTATGTTTCTGTTTTGCTCTATCTACTTTAATAGATTATACACATTCACTTTCAACGGTCTAGGAACTAGAGAATGGCAATAAATCAACGAGTATCCTGTGGAAGGAACCACATTCACTCAATCATATCGGGAGTTGTGTTAAAACAATAGTCAATGTGGTATTTGCGGTCAGGTGCATAGGAATGAAGCCCCGTAACGTATCGGTGCAAATGCTGTTGTTCATGCTTTCCTTGTCCCCTGTATTGTGAATAACTTCTCCCTCCACCAAATTCAGTTATCCCTTCCCTTTAGTACCTCTTCGCTGACGAGTTTCCACTCCCTCATTCTACCTTGTTTTCTCTCACCCTTCTCTACGCTCATCCATTTACACTCTAAATGCTCATCTGATCGAGAGAATCCGAAACCACTCATTATGCGGTTTGATTAATGTGTTTCTCTTCGTTTCCATTGGATGGAAAGGGGCAGAAACCCTGAGGGATGCCTCATTTGCTCCCGCAAAAAATAATACATTTTGCGGGAAACTGAACCGAAAGGTGTTTAAATAAACATACCTCTAATTTGCCACTTTAATTGTATGCACATTTACTACGATTAATATAGACACCGCAATATTTTCCTTTTTGTTCTTTTCGCTTTTAGTTTTTTCGAGATATTTATTTAAGTCCTATCAATTGCAACCAACAATGTCACCACACGTCATTGCCATGATGCTTTGTTGGTGTGTTTGGGACAAGTGTGTTTTAGTTGATCTGGAATTCCATTAGTTAATTTACTACTACTTTTTGACACATTCACAATCTAACATTTTATGCATAAGCCCCAGGAAAAGTGTATACTTCTCACTAAAATTCTATCACTAGCCAGAAAATCAATTACCCAATTTCCACAGCTTTCATTAATGTCGATAGATGGTTTGACATAGTGTCTTTTGAAGTTACTGATAGAGCATTAAGAAGAGTAATAGATGTATAGGGAATTGACATTTACACTGGTATTAACACTATGAAATGTAACTCAAATGCTTATTTATTCATCTTACGAAACGATAGGATATACTTACAATGACCTTAATTATAGCAATGCTATTTTTCTCTTCAGCCTCTTTTATTTTTCAAATAATTCACTTACTGAGGTGTTCTTCGTTATTTGTGCAACACTCCCATTCTGTCATGCAAGATGGCAACAGTGTTTGGACCATATTAGTTGGAAAAGTTCAACAACGTATTCGAAAAGAGGGGGATAAATTGGCTCTCCTCCACAAAACGGCTTTCTACACACTTCTCCAAATAGAGATCGTCTGTTATGTGTTTATTAAACGTGATAAATACAGTGTAATTACAATGAATGATGAATTTTTAGTAGAACATTAAAAAAAAATATTAAACATAAACATAAATAAGGTAAATAACGCTAAAACATTAAAATATTAAAAGCAACTGAAAATTTCACTTGTGGTTCTGTGGCTCTTTATACCTTTTAAACACAAGAAAAGCACGGATTTTTAACTATCCCTCATAGGTCTGGGCCTAGAACGGCTCGCCTGTTTGTTCTAAACTTATAAGGAATATCTGATTCTCGATTTGCCAATATATTTTTTCGACACACGAATCACTTGATTGTGTTGCAAATATGAGTGATCCATTCTATATTAAAAGAGATATAGAATGTAGTAGGCACCGGCGCAAATCTGTCTTCAGTAAAGGATCAGGGGAGAAGAATCGTCAAGGTGACCAAAACTTTTACTTTTAAAAACGGGATGCATACGAATCGGCGACGGGGGGAATGGACTTCCATATTGCATTTTGGGACTTAGCAGTGTTTTCAATTTACGAAATACACAAGAAAGAATGATAACACAGCGTTTCTAACTTAAGTACTACCCAAAAATACTTTTAACTACTTCAACACTCAGAATTACCACTCAATTCCCACTTGAACCACAGAACACTCAATGTTCATTTGAATATTCAGAAGTTCTAGGCACGGCTGATCCTTCCCAATGAGTGTTGGTACGGAAGAGTGTAGAATTAGCATTGACCTTTTATTTTTTGAATAATAAATACGGGACACCTGGGTCATGTTTGCTTAAAAACGGGACATTTAGGCGTCCCGTTTGAGAATCAGAAAAAAACGAGACAACGGTTGAAAATAAGGGACTGTCCCGGCTAAAACGGGACGTCTGGTCACCTTGAGAATCGTCTTCAATGGCGTATTTAGGAGGCTATCGGGCTCAATTCCCCCTTCCCCGAAATAAATTTGTTAGTTTTTCGCATTCCACGTACAGCAATAATCCTTCTTACCATTTCTAAGAATGTCATTGACTTTCCATTTTCTTATGCTCTTTGTTCAGAAATAATACTGTATTTGTCAAATTTCATTCCATGTAAGAACTACGTCCTTTTGTTCTTTCTTTCGTCCTTTCTACTTTTTTGTTTCTTTTTCTTGACGTTACTTTCTTTCATTTCGCCTATCATACTTTATCGACCGTTGTCAGTTGTGATTCAAGTCGGCCGTCATCAGTAACACCAAAACTAAGAGGAGTTGATAAGCGAAACTGGTGTTCCACACCAACTTGTGCGGATATCAACATGACAGGACTTTAATTATTATAACAAAGGAAAAAATATAACGTGTAGTTATTTTTAAAAGAAGGAAATGTTTGAATTAAAGAGAATCAAAACGGGGGATTAATTAGCCCGGGAAATTAGGAAGGCCAAGAGGATGCTTCCTTTCTCTTGTATGAATAGAATAAAGGGTAAGATTCACTCCTAAATTTTTGTATCATATCATATAGGATTTATCGGTCTGCAATTCTTGCCATTATAACTTCAATTTATTCATAAATTAAAATATATTTAATTTTCAAACTCAGGTGGGCAATTGCCCACTTCCTTCCTTGTGTTGGGCATAGCCCCTCGAAACAAAATCCTAAATACGCCATTGGTTGTCTTCAACATTGGGAGTGGGCAGATTTGAGGCTTATTCTAGAGAAGGGAGATGAAACTCATATTAGGGTAGATAAATCTGATCAACTGTTGTAGAGTATATTATATATTAGGCGATGTAGATGAAGTAGTAGTACATATCAGTATTACAAATCAAATCACTGAACACATTCTGAAATCTGAATACATGAATATTTATAATTCGTATGTTTCTAATTAGGCATCCACAAAAATCCATTTTAATTTGTTTTATAATAATATAATAATATAAATAATGACTTCCCCAAAATTATGAAGAAAGAATATCAATTATGTATGACGCAACAATAATCTTTGAGCAAAATGATGATAATCTCAATAACATTACAAGAATCGTTACAGAAATCTGACGCATGTCATATACTCTTTAGTTAACAGATGTAACCTTAAGATTATGAAGAAAAATATTCCAGCAATTGAATTCTTTTCTTTGCTTACGAAGCATACTCTCTCAAAAGAAAATTTTGGACACACGGAAATACGTAGGAACAAACCATGGTTGGAACTAGCAGAGAAGAGAAAACAGTCAAAATTACGTTGACTATAAAATCCAAATGAAATAACTACACAAAATTTCGTAGACATCAGGCGGGACACTTCCAAAACTTTTAGAACAAAGAAACGCGATTTTTTGAAAGCTAAAATTTGGAAACTTGAAGATAATAGTAAAAACAAAAACATTCGGGACATGTATAAGAAGCTTTCTCAACGAATTTAAGAAAGGCTATCAACCTCGTGCTTATATTAAAGAAAGCTGATGGAACAGTTCTCACTGATACATATAGCATTTTAAATAGATGGGAAGATTTCTTTGACGATTTGCTTAACACGCAGCCAAAAACTAATGTGCGTGGAGAAAGGGAGATACACACGGCAGAACCGTATATTCCAGAACCCAACCGAATAGAAGTAGAAATCGCTATAAATAAATTAAAGAAACATAAATCTCCGGGTGTAGATGAAATTCCGGCTGAGTTAATTTTAGCTGGAGGCGAAAAATTGTGGAACAAGATACATATACTCATTCTCCTTATCTACAAGGAAGAATTGCCACAAGAGTGGAAAGAATCAATCATTGTTCCAATCCACAAGAAAGGCGACAAAACTGACTAATAATTATCGAGGCATTTCTCTTGTGTCAACATCCTATAAAATCCTTTCAAACATTCTATTAGCAAGATTGACCCCATACGCAGATGAAATTATTGGAGATTATCAGTGCGGATTTAGACGAAATCGATCAACTATCGACTAAATATTTACCATTCGCCAAATACTCGAAAAGAAGTGGGAATACAATCCCACCGGTACATCAACTATTTATTGATTTTAGAAAGGCTTACGACTCGGTTAGGAGAGAAACCTTGCACAACTTTTCTTACAGAATTTGGAATTCCGAAATAGCTAATTAGATCAATAAGGCATGTTTAAATGAATCCCAAAGTAAAGTCCGGGTAGGAAAATTTTTGGCCATGAGCTTTCACGCTGAGAATGGTCTGAAACAAGGAGATGCGTTGTCGCCATTATTATTCAACTTTGTTCTGGAATACGCTATAAGGAAAATCAAAGATAGCAACCAGGGCCTAGAGCTGAACGGTGTTCACCAGGTTATGCGTACGATGATGATGTAAATTTAATAGGGGATGATAGGAGAACAATAGAAAGAAATGCGGAAATCTTATTAAACGCTTGCAGGGACAAGGGTTTAGAAGTAAATGCAGAGAAAACTAAATACATGGAAGTGCGTCGGGACCGTAATATGGCAAATTATGAATGCATTAAAATATTAAATAACACTTTTGATGAAGTGGGTAGTTTCAAATATCTAGGATCAATATTAACAGACGAAAATCATATTCATGAAGAAATTATATGTCGACTAAAAGCAGGGAATACATGTTATTATTCAGTTCAAAATCTCTTGTTGTCGCGAATTCTGTCGAGGAATTTGAAGCTTAAAATATATAAAACGATAATCATACCTGTTGTTCTGTGTGGTTGAGAAACATGGTCGCTTACTCTGAATGAATAACATAGACTGAAAGTTCAGTTTGAAATACTACAGAATACGATTCCTTTTTAAAAATGGAAAAGCCAAGAGAAATTAATTTCATCTTACATTCCTTTGTGGCAGTCGGACACAAATCATCACACTTATCCCAAAAAGCACTTTTTAAGTCAGATTATTGGGGGGGGGACAGTCCCCCAGATCCAAGATTGGGGGACATGTCCCCTTCGTTCCCCCCGGGATTTGCGCCAGTGGTAGTAGGGCGCGGAACTATTAACTAATTTATTGTTTTAATTACCGATATCGTTGTTTCGAATTCACCGTATAGTGTTGAGCCAGGTCGACGATTGCTCCAAGAACGTAGAGCCTACCGCTTTCGTTTGAAACAATACTGGATTGGTTCCGTTCCTTATTCCTGCCGGCATTGGCAGCATATCTGAAACATGACGTTCACGTTGAATTATCGAGAATTAAATGACGCCAACAGTATTAATGGAGTATCGCATTGTCTAATCTACTGTTAGTTGCTAGTAGGTAGTGTGTCACGTGTCGTGTCTATGAGTGTCGGATGTGAGTGCTTGCGTTGTAAGTAAAGATGAAAAGCAGGAAACATTTCTGAAGAACTTTCATATACATATATACGTATACATATACATATAAGTATAAGGGTTGCCATATTTTTCTGATGCAAAGTACGGAGGTATTTGCCTTTATCATACCAGGTAGTGATGAGCGCAAGAGTCTTGGTCTTGCACTTTGTGCAAGAGTCTTGCATGCAAGACCAAGACCAAGACCAGGAATCCAATGCAAGACTAAGACCAAGACCAAGGCCAAGACCATACCTGCAAGAACAAGACTGTTGCGCAAGAGTCTTGCACAAATACCGGCTCAGTGATAGAACATTCACGTGTGATGCATCAGGTCCCTAGTTTGATCCCAGGTTGCACGATGTGAACTTTTTTGGTGGCAAACACCGTGTATGCGGGTTTTCCTGTTTCTTCCTGCTTTCTTCATTCTACCATTTCTTTAATTTCTCATCATCACCATCTCCCTTAGCATCGGTGCATATTCGTGGGGCGTTAAACTAGATATTTCGTTTCATTTTAAAACATAGCATATTAGTGGTATTCTTCCAAAACTAAAGAGAAATGTAGGATTAAACTTCGGTAATTCCGCACACTATAGGTGCCGACTACATGAGTATGGGTCTGGCTCTGAGGCTCAAGCATTCCTTGAAAATTTTTATTGTGTGCTCATTAAATTAATATCGAAATAACATTTTCATGACATTGACAAAAACTTAGTGCATGTGAACGCAAGCTTGATTTCATACGTTGAATAATTGTTTATCAATATAACATTTGGCCTCCTTCCGTATACGGCACATCAAAAATTGAGTGATATAACATTATATAGCAACAAATAATCCATATTCACAAGTGAGAGTGACTTTGTACAGTTATTTGAAATAACTTGGAGTTTGATGCCGTTATTTTGTATTTCTAATATAGGTCAAAAATACTTATAGCAATTGAGTTTACACAAAAGACATAGACAGATGAGTCGTTTTCAGCTTTCACTCAAATTATTCTTAAATATTAAGGTTTGGTTATAATCATTATTATTTTAATTTTTATCTTTTTTTAGCCATATTGCTAAACATATCATCATCATCATCATGGCTATTCTGCCATTATTGGCAGGTCATTTGCTGCAAGTAGAAGCTTCGATATACGGTGGTCCTCAGCCAGTCTCATCGTCTTGACGTAGTAATTTTCTGTTTTAATGCCTTCCTTCAACTACAGTCACCTTCGTCCCCTTCCTCTCTTTCCTTCCACCATACCCTCTAACAGTTTCGTCATTATACAGTTCCTCCTCATCCAATCTCAAAACCAGTTCCTCTTTCTCTTAATTATATCTAAAATTATTCATTTCTCCCCTGCTACTACTATTTGTAACACCTCATTCGTTTTCCGTCCAACCCAGCTGATTCTCTCCTTTTTTCTCTCCATGTTCATGTTTCGAAAGCCTCCAACCTTTCTCATCGCTTTTGCGTAATGCTCATGTTTGTGCCCCATGGATTACATGAATCTGTAAAACAAAATCTCAATATTTATTTGGAAGTCTGTTCAATTCAAAGATTAGCTAATCGTGGTTGAAAAGATAAAATAATCTTACTCCTTTAGAGTGTAAAAATAATGTAATTCATGGTATTTCAGTAATCTGTGCCGCCTCATGTGTCTCAGGGGTAGCTTCCCCAGTTTGGGAATCAGTGGACTATTGGATATGTTAAAAATATAAAAAGATTACGAAACATTGTGATTTATCTTATAAGTAGTGAAGCTTGGGCACCCATTGAAAAAAATAAAGGTCATAGCCTTACACGAAGGTAAACTATATTACATTTAGAAACATACATTGTATTTACGTTACTATTGGCGCGTTGTAGAATTTATTACCCCTTATATCCAGAGTAAAATTTACTTATGAAAAACATAAGATTTCTTAAAAGCAAGATTTGCAAGACTTGCAAGACTCTCGCAAGCAAGACCAAGACTGGCTGTGCAAGGCCAAGACCAAGGGTTCCAGTGCAAGACCAAGACCAAGACTGGATATGCAAGATCAGGACCACCCGGGTCTTTGTCTTGCATTTGCTCATCAGTAATACCAGGAGTACCAAAATTTAAAAAAAAAAATAATTGAAAACTAACAGACATTTTATCAGAAATCAAAAACAAAAACTATTTATGATTATTTATACTGTAGCACGTTCTTTTTTTCGAAATAACTTCTTATTATTACATGTGTTAGTACTGTTTATGTGCGTGAAGAAGAACTAAGTAGAGTACTAGTCATATTTTTCTGAAGAAAATACCTTCTTTTAAAATAACTGGGTTTCCTTTATTTCGTCAAAAAAATTCAGAATAAGAAAGATTGCAAATAACTTTGATTGAAAGCAAAGCTTTAGCGTTTTCCACCATAAGTCTATTTTTATGAGAAGTCCAGACATGTTTCATGAGAGAGAAAATTTCTTCAAGAGAAGCAGAAGTGCGAGGCACACAAAAAGCAAATTCAGGAAGCTTTTCCAAATTTTTGGAAGAAGATTCGGAAGATTTCAATATTTGGCTTGCTTCAACCCATAATGAGACTCTTGATAGCTCAACAAAATCTCCAATTTTGTTTTCTTTCTTGAGCCTTTAGTTTTCATCATTCAATCTTTGTTTGATTTTCTTCAACACAGTATTCACTAGAGTTACTTCATCAAATATCTCACCAATATTTATTATGTTTCCCAGTACTGAATTTATGTACTCACATGATTTTTCCATTGTTTCCCATTCAAACACATAGTCATTTGGTTTTTTTTATCCAAATAAAATTATCAGTGCCCTCAAAGCTGCACATATCTAAATAGTCTATGCACTTACGAGGAAGGTCCATAAACCGTGAGAGTTGAATTTTGACGAAAATTTGTGACAAGATTCAGTTCGAGTTGCTAAGTATCGTAGTAATAGTCACTCGATGAGCTGCTACACCGACGCCATCTTGAAATCCAGTAGGTAATGACCAAGAATACACTTTTGACACAAAACTGAAAAAGCTTTTGATAGATCTGACTTCAGTATTGTAAACCAAGGTAGAGCATCTATATCTAGGATGTAGTACATGGATGATCATGTACTTCCAGTGCATGATCGCCATTTTGAAAGGCGCCATATTGAATCGCGGTCAAATATGATAAATGGCAAGGGTATCATGTGGGGTATCAAATAGCACTGGAATTTACTCCTGAATCCATTTCCGCAACCAAAGTTTACATATCTGTTTTCACTTCAGAGTTAAGAGCTCTCTTACCCACAGGAACATATAAAAACTGTGTGAGTTAGACTTGTGTTACGAAACACGGTAGTGCGAGCACTGGCAGGGTTTTAACTAATGCAGTAGTTAATGCAGTACAATAGCCCTTATACCAATCAGATCTTGAGACTAAGAGAAATCGTTAATTAAATTGAAATTCCTGTAGTGAAAATTCCTGTAGTTACTACTTAAGGTGTAATTCACTCAATGAATGTTCAATGATAACATACAAAATAAAATAAATTTAAATTTGTGAATTTTCTGAAAACTTTTTCACATTTACCGTACATTTTTTGCAATGTTTCTTCCTGTTAAATTGAACATGTATACATTTCAATGACGTCCTTTTGGATTATATCTTAATTACCTAGAAAGCTGTCTGGCAACAAAATTAACAACATAACTGTGCAGCCTTCCCATAAAAGAAAATATCTTCCGTACCAGACCATTGTCCATAACAATATATACACATTTATACGGATTATCGTTACAAAACCACAAATAATTTCATTCACGGGATTCTAAAAGAAAAAAAATCTTTGATAACTTTAAGACAAGAGGTTGTACATTCAGAGAAAAAGTATGACTTCAGCCCATCATAGATCTGAAGTATTCTCTCGATAGCTGGTAGTAGGAAAAATCTAGTTGAGTTATGAGACAAAAGCTTTCTGAAAAAAAGTCTCAAAAGTATTTTAACTGAATGACTCTAATAGACTAGTGTAAGTTTCACAAAAGTTAAAACCCGTATTCATATGATAGTCAAAGTGGTCAGACGTTTTTTTCTAAACGATTACAGCATGCTAAGTTCATTTTAAGCTTAATTTGTCCTCCATTGCGTGCTATGGCACCATTTTCCAAAATGTCTGCAATAATCATTTGAAATTTGACATTAATATAGCTAGTACATTTCTTTTGCTTCACCAGAAAGCTTTTTGAAACAATTGAGGAAAGTGTGGTTGGAATTGTAACCTACCCAAGTTTCATAATAAAAATAATTTATTGTTAAAAAAAATTGTGAGATGAAACTCCGGCTTACTGCAAAGCTGGTGAGTTCTTTATTAGTTGGAAGCACTGTGCACAAACAACCTTGGGTGATTGATGGCGCAAGCTTCGTGTCGTTCGGGATAACGTCACGTTGCTGCCGAGGTGTTCGCTCTAAGCAGCGTTGCCAACCCTGAATTGGTTTTATGATTTTAAAGTACGATAAATGTAAAATGTAGCTAACAGTGTAACATAGAATTTTTAAATTACTACCCTATTAACTTCAATTTGCCTGCGTCACTTTCCTTCTCGAGGCGTTGGTCATCTTTCTAATGTTTTAAGTAATTTTATCACATACTTGTATGTTCAAAAATTCATATATTGTTTTACGCAATAAATGAATCTCTTTCGAATTTCAAATACCTCCAGAATTATCTTTGTTTCTTACCAGGAATTGTTAAATTATCGTATATTTTCCTATTATCGTACACCAGCTATCATTCGTCGTACAGGGGTCAAAATTATCGTATGATTCGATAATTATCGTACATGTTGTCAACGCTGGCTCTAAGCCAAGAGGCCGATACAGTGCTACTTCGGAGGTGAGTGATGTTGGTTGTTTAGAATAATAAGGAAATAAATAGGTCTTTAAAACTTTTCCGTAAAGTTAAACATTCTTTATTAGATTCTTTAAAAATAATAACAGACCCCGACTATTTAAATTTATTCAGATTTTGACAATATTACGTGTTATTTTTATGAAAGTACGTTTTTCTAAAAGCAGAAAAAAAAGAAAACTAACGTAATGTTATCGTAAGTAGGGTGCTGTCACTTGGCGCTGTTTTTTTTTCCTACTGCGCATGCGCAAACCCTTGACGCTGATTGGCTGGCGCAGGTCACGTGACCCCGCCCCCTTGACGCTGATTGGCTGGCGTCGGCCACGCCCCTTGACGCTGATTGGTTGACACCAGCCACGCTCTTTTATGACCTCCATTTTTAGGAGTATCTACTGCGCTGACTGGCTGGCGGCGGACCCCACCGATTGGCTGGCGCGGGACCCTCCGCCTTTATGCTGATTGGTTGGCGTCGGCCACGCCCCCTTGACGCTGATTGGCCGGCGCCGGATCCCGTCACATAAGATTCGTTCCCTTTTATGAGCACTTTACGAACACATAGCAGATCGATAACACATTCTTCATCCGCCTATTTAACATAGCACATATTACACAGAGACTCGTTCCCTTTTATGAGCACTCTTTTAAATATAGCAGGGGTGTACTCGTTCCCTTTTATGAGCACTTTACGAACACATAGCAGAGCAGATATCACATTCTTCATCCACCTATTTAACATAGCACATAGCAGAGCTAATAAAAGAGTATGGCTTATTTTCTTTTACGGGGGTAGCAACCCCCAACCCTCCTCCTTTCTCATCCAGGGCTTGGGACCGGCAATGGCTGAGTTTAAAAAAATACCATCATACTCTCATAAATGAATAAAGCATAATATCATTAGCATCAATAGTGGTGAGTGAGAATTTGTTTAAGAAATCGTGCAGTGAATAACCAGATGCACGACATGCTAGATATAGAAAACAGTAATGTCCACAAAATTGAGATAAATCACCTTGAATACGTCTATTATTCCATGTATAATACAGACAGTTTCGTTTTAAAAACCTTATATGATGTTGTATATAGGGAGGTATACCATAGCTATCGAAATACTCTCCCACACACATATTAGATATATAAACAGCAACCCAATGTTCACCAGGCTTATCACTAGAATCAGTATTTATAATTATGGCGGCTGGAAATGTATGAATAAACAGAGGTAACTCATCTGCGGCATACACACCAATAAAATGATCTTTAGGTAAATTTTGTTGTAGTGCCTCATAAAGTTCAATTGTATTTAACATTTTTTTAAAAGTTAATTAATATATATTTTTCTCTGGAAATCAATTTCTAATTCTGAAGAGAATTCACCATAAATAATTGTTGTTACAGGAGATGGCAGTGCTTCTTTAAAATGAACCTCTAGGCGTACACTTCCTTGCCGTTGTGGACTAGTATGAAATGCAGCACTAGCACTAGAATCGGGAGTTAAATCAAACACCAGTAGAGTATAACCATTAGGATATTCGGCGAGTGAAATATTATTACCTTGATTAGAATAATAAATACCTGAACCTGTAAATAACGTGGAATATGCTTGTATATATAGCTTATTATCAAAATCAGGTTGTAGTGGTTTGGATGGCACAGGCGTTCCATCAACATACAATGTAAAAAATGACATATTAAAATGCTGAAAATTGAACGGATTTGTCTGATAAGTACCATTAAAAGCAGTATTACTAACAAAACCAATAATAATACGTTTAGGCACTATGCCTGAAAACAGATTTGGCAGTGTACTATCCATAATTCCTTGTGGCAGAGTTTCAGTCTTCACCTGCACTTTTGTTATAGGATATTTTATTCTAAATTTAGGATTTTGTAATACTTTATTTTGTGCTATTTTAACAGCCGGTGACACATCAACCTTTTTCACAAGCAATGTTGCATCTGTAATTACAACTTTTCCATCAGCATCTGCGTCACCCTTTAGACAAAATGTAGGTTTAGCTGGAATTAGTTTAATACGCAGTTGTACACCATTCAGTAAAAAATTCTCCTGATTGAAAATATCAGCATGAATATAACCCAATAATTCAAATGACTGACTTAAAGTAGTGAGAAGAAAACGTTGTTTAAATCCTACATTACTATCGGCCACACTGTCCATATGCCCTGCAGTATCTTTAAACCACATTGATGTTTGGAGATGCGTTGATTTAGCTTCAGCATTATAATTTAGTAGTTTTTCAATGTACGATCGATATGGATATGTATGTGAAGAGTAGGAAATAAGTTGCTTATTTAAATATAATTGCAATTCACTGAACATTGCGTTGAGAAAATCATTTACAGAGCCGATTTTCTTATCGGCAGAAGTTAAATTAGAACCATCTGATTTAGTAATTTTACCTTTAATATAAAACATTGCGTGCGGTAAGTCAATATAGTCATCCCCATGACCGGGGACAACAAATTCTATTGGTGCATTATCAGCTATCGAAGCCACAGGTTTATATGGAACTATTTTATTACCTATAATACTGGTTTGAGTGGGTAAACCAGCAAATAAATCTAATTCTGATTTCATACACTCACACTGCATTTTTGTTTCTTACTATTAATATTCACTCATGGTAAAATTTATAACACCGTATTACGTTTGCGAAAATGTAATTTTACACATACACTGCCATGTTGGAAAGGAAGTGGATTACCTGTACTATCTCTTAAATTGATAATAATTTGATCAAATTGTTTACGTTGCACAGGGACATAGTGAGGATTGTCAAAAATATGTACATTATTAATACCATACTCTGTAATATTTGTATTTATAATATGTAACAATGAAGCTATGGTGTCACCCACCATTTGTGGTTCTACAATATCACTGTAAATATACATAAGTGTAGGTAGAGATTTTTGTAAATCAGGTGGATAACGAGCATGATGCACAACTGCAATATCTTCTTTTTGTATGTGATCAAAGCCTAGTATTCTGGCTAGTTCAGGAGATAGACGTACTTCTATATGCTTCTCTTGATCTTTTATTACTCTGCTGACTTCGATTCGTTTTACTGATGCTTTAACTTTTAATTGTAAATTTAATATATCACTTTTATGATTAATTTGAGATAGAATATCATCAACATTATAATAGTGTCCTGGTAAGATTTTAGTTATGTTCCAGCTTTTTGTATTCATGAGACGGTAATAAATATTATTAGTATATTTGGAAACATTCTAAAATGAATTCATATAATGTACTTCAACAACTACCGTCTCCCACTCACCTTTCTCTAGCACCAATGGATGATATAATTTGGTAGTATAACATGACAAAGTATTTTGTGGAAAATACTCAATAGAGCTGTTACTCGGTAATGTAAGATAAAAGCTAGTAGTACTCTGCTCCATATTAATCAAAAATATCACTCTCCCTCTTCCTTTTCTTTTTACCACCAGTCTTTGCAAAATGAACTTTTCTCCGTTTTCTTCCAGATCCTTCCAACACTTGATTTATTTTATTTTGAGCTTTAGTTTTTAAATTATTTTTAGCTTCTTTCCAACGTGATGTTAAAGCTTCGTCAATAGGTCTATTATCACCTAATACATCTCCAGCTACATTAATTCCTGAACGTAACAATTCTTTACCAACAGTTTTTGCTCCTTGTTTAATTAACGGAAATACACTTCGAAATAAACCACCTAAGAAACTTCCAATACCATAACCTTCTTGATATGGTGCACCCCTATACACGTTATAACCACCTCCTGCTTGATAGTATTTAAAGTGTGGATCATTCATTATTATTTTTTCCTATATACACAAATATAACAGTCGTTTATAATATTGTATAGTAGCTAAATGTTTTTTAAATGTGACACAGGAATCCATGAATTAAAGGAAGGGGGTATCCCCGCCAACGAACAAGTACACGTTTACCTTTAACTTCTAAAATTTCGTCTATTTCATAAAGTTTCGGCAGAGGCACTCCTTGTAATTCCTCTTCGTAAAATGTACCATCAATTACTCCACCACTTAAGTCCTCCAACACATAAACCACTTTCTTTTCCTTATGTATCACCTGTTTTATTTTAAATATTTCTACAGTCCACTTTTCTTTGTACTCTTTTTCAAAATGCCGTTTTGCTTTAGTAATGCGCACAGTTTCGCCTTTTTTATATTTTGCAATTTTAGTATGTGGCAGCGGTTTTATTAATTTATTCCAAACTTGTTGAAAAGTGTCCTGGTTCACACTGGCGGGTGGTAATTGATGAGCTCTATGTGGTCTAGAATTATATGCTTGAACAAGTTTCGATAGCACATCTATGTATCGGTAAGTCTTCTTTGCTGTAAAATATTTTCACATTCGTTCTTTAAGAGTTCGATTAAAACGTTCCACTTCACTTGCCTTAATATCGGAGTTTTGTGTTGTGAAGAATTTAATATTTTGCTTTTTTAAGTATAACTGAAATGGTTTATTAACAAACTCTGTACCTTTATCTGTTTGTAGACGTAAGGGTCTACGACGGGTAGATGCAAATATTTGCTTAAATGCTTTTATAATGTTTTCACCAGTTTTTGTACGTACAGGCACAGCCCATGCATAACGACTAAACAAATCAATCACTGTTAAAATATACCTATTGCCATCATTATACTTTTGCAGACTTTGCATATCGTTTAAATCAGCCTGCCACTGATCGTCAATATTGAACACTAAATAGGGATTACGTGGAAACTTTTTACGTACTGGCTTATGCAGAGTATAAGTCGGCTGTTCTTTCACCCACTGTTGCACCTTGTGTAAAGGAATTGATTTCTTCACAGCTCTCCATAATGACGTAGCAGTTGAAAACGAGGCAGGGTGTGAAGGGTTATAATAAATATCGGCCAGCTTCTTCATATTTTATAATCACGCCATCTGTTGACAACTTTACGTTTACGTGGTGGCTCCTCTTCTTCCTGTTTTGGATCAGCAGCAGCGGTAGATGATGATGATGTCAGCTTACGAATATATTCTATACGCTGTGGGTTACCTATATACTCTAAAGGTATATTGGATTTTGCTAACAGTACAGCAAAGGGTTCCCAACCTGTAGGGGGAATATTTTTCTTGCGACACCTGACAAAATCTGCTATTAGATCTACTATATTAGCTCCATGAATTAATTTATTATAAATATTAACATTACCATTGTCATCCCAATGAATGTTGGAATTTTGTTTTAATTTACGTAATAAAAGTCTTGCTTTACGCAGACAATTTTCGGGAAGAGAAGATAGTATTTCATCCTCATCGTCCTCCTCCTCCTCCTCCTTCTTAGTACCAACACTAGTTGATGTTGTTGCAGTAGGTTTTTGCACAATGTGTAAATATTTTTGTAATACCTCTTTATAGCGTATCCATTTTTCTTCAACACTCATATTTTTATTATTTAAAATATTTTTCATCTCATCATCTAAATTAGATATAGTTTGATATTGGTGCAATTCTTCTGGTTCAATTAAAACAAGCTTTTGTGCATGCTGCATAATTATTTAATTAAACTAGATAGTATACCTCCAATAATAGGTGCAAGCAAAGCAGTAAGAAACCCACCTCTTTGTACAATTATTCGTTTTTTCTTTTGTTTTAATGATGGACCTTTTTTCGCTAAATACCTCAATTCCTTTCTATATCTTTTTAATCTATTTTTCTCTTTTTATTTAACGGAACATTTCCTTGTAATACGTTATAGAAACATTCACAAATAGAGCGAATTAATTCGTGGTCAGCATTTTGTAAAATTGCTTGGCGTACTTTGGGTTTTGCCTTTGCTAAAAGTTTTAGTAAATGTGCACTCTCTTTGCTAATCATTTTTTTGTAGCTATTATATTAAAGTTGAGTATCAAAATATATCAGTTATTGAGATTATTTTTACCGGTACATAAACATAATTGTAAGAATCTGAGGGGAAAATTTTTGTACGAACACGATGTTCGTCGGGAGTGCCCTGTTTTAAATCAAAAACCAAATAACTATGAGGATCTCGTGTTGCGTCCTGATAGGCCTCCTGTACAAATTTTGTGTTACCAGGATATAATTGGCGTGCTAGATAATTAATTTGAGCCTGGTCTCTGGGGTTTTTAAAACATATTATATAATGGCAATTTAATGATATGTCTCGCATACCTTTAGCTTGATGAAACATATTTTGTGTTATAAAAATAACACTTAAATTTCGGTGGTGGCTACCTTTAGTAAAAAAGTCAACAATTCGTGTATCACATTCTCGCATTAAATCATCAATAATAACAAGATGTGGGCCTGCTTGTGCTGAAAAATCATCTATTTTGGGGAGCCCTTCTTTAAATGTACAACCTGAGGATAGAGTTTCATACAGAGGTTGCCACTCACCATAACACCATACTATATTTTTCCATTTTTCGGAATAATGTTTTAAAAACTCTTTTGCAAAATATGATTTACCACACCCAGTGGGGCCAGCTATAATACAAGTAAATGGATGTTGAAACTCCATATTCTGATACACCACAAAATAATTATGAATATAATAACATATTATTATTATTACGATTCAAAATGTGAATACTTTCAGTTAGTAATTATGTAAAGTGATAATAACAGAAAATTCTCCCTCATCATCGTATGCTAGAACAACACATACCTTTATTTCATTGAAATAATAATAATAATGATTTAAAATTTGATTGTCCATTTTTTTACTCTCTCTCTCTCTCTACTGTATTTAACCTACGTTTTCTTTTATACCCGTAGGGAAGTGTATCAAAATTTTCTATTCGTTTCCTTTTACTAGCAGTAACCTGATAGATTTTATGCGCCTCCGGCTTAGTAATCAATTTATAATCTTTAGTACGTACAATTTGTCGACCGAGAGGAACGCTAATAGAAGGTGAATTATTTAAAATCATGTCTTTCATTTGATCAAAGTTAACATATTTTAATGTTTTATTATTCAGTGTGATTCCCTTGATTTTACATATTGTCTTTGTTTTACCATTAAGAGTGTTAACAACGGAATAGCCGTAACATTTGGGACCACCAGCACAAAATTCTTCGATATATGCATCCGGACCATATTCTGCCAACTCATTCTTCCATTCCCCTAAATGCACTCCTATTTTTAACTGTGGCTCACTAGGCGATTGAGTGTAAAAATACTATCGGTATCATAATATAACACACGCTCGCCAAGTAAATCCAAATAACGAAATAACTCGAGGCGAGCGTGTGTCGTGGTGTATGCTGCGATTATCACGTTAATATTTTTAGCAGGAGCAATAACGCTCTCATTAACACTCCAGTTGAGCACACGGAATTTGTCGCCGATTGGAATACACGATTTAACCTCAATATTCGGATTTGTTAATTTATCGAAATACTCCTCGGGAGTTTTAATGATAGCGATTTGCTCCATGTTTTCTCTTTGTGCGAACTTACCTCACAGGCTGTTTACTCCTAGCTTTGAAATTCGTTTCTTAGGTTTGTTGCGCATAATCTTTTCCCGGTCTAATTGGATACCCTCTTTCTCATAATACTCCTGTATGAACTGGTCTTTTTGTTGTTCAGTGACGCATCCTGCAGGCCAACCGTTACACTCGGTCTTGATCTTCATAAACAGGTTAATGTATTCCGTGAAAAGACCGCTCTCTTTCTTTTCAGCGTTATACATTAGAACCTCATAGCTCCATACCTCGTGTTTTTCTAGCACTCTATATCCTTTCTCGACAGCTACCCGCACTTCGTCTACAACCCACACTCCAGTCAAAGCTCTCTCCCCTTCCGAATGCGTGCATTCTTCTTCTTCATTCAGAGTGTCCGCGCACGTTCGGCATAAGGGGAATAATAATTTTCCACCACTCCGATAGGGCAGCACCGGGTGGTAGAGATTGGCCGGGGGTAATACCGTGCACTTTATTATTCCCTCAAAACCCGAAATATCAGGACACTCGTCATCACCCACATAAACTTTTGGATGACCCACAGGATATTTTTTCACCTTACAACAATAAGGATAAAGGGAGATTATATCGGTATACATGATACGTTCTCCCTCTTTCGCCTTTTTGTAGAGTTTCATGGTGACGACTCTACCGCCATACAGTGCATCCCGCGGATGAATTGGGCATTTCTTAGCCATGCTGTGGTTTTTTACAAATATACTCACCGGCGAGTGTTCTTTCAGAAACTCGCGCCACCGGCATTCCCACATTTCATGCACTATATACCCCAGCTCTTTTAATCGATTAATTTTGTTTACACTACTCTCATAACGCATATTAAAAGTAGTGTACGCGTCGTTATATATGGGGTTATCACGGCCTGTGGGGTAACACTCCCGGCAACCGTGGAATAGACACCCCTGGTACTCCCAAACATGTTCTGCACCATTATAGTGCGCATAACCATCCACTTTATACCCACCTCTCACCACAGCCTCTCGTCCGTTACCAGAATACTGATTCGGGTTTTTAATCTGTCGGCCTCGTACACGAGCCACTGAACGGCGCCGACAGATTGATTATCACGCCACCTGTACCCACTATGTGGGATAATACCAATGGTGTCTGTTCTCAAGAACTTTTTTCTATACATTAAGTTGCACGCGCTGGCAATGCTTATACTTTCTAGGAACGGGTTGACGCCAGATATAACCTCAAGCTCGTTCATAAATTTTATTCAAGCATTGCGCAACACGTTCACATCGTTTACACAGCATTTAATAAGCTGTTCTTTTAAAATGAAACCCGTCTCTCCAAGTATTTCCTTTTCCTCATTATACCAACGCAAAAACTTCTCTTTCTGTTTCTTTTTTAAGCCCTCCACATCGTAATACTCGATGCCTGGTAAAGCACCCCTATATTCCTGATTAGCTTTTGTGTTGAATAAATGAGGGAAATGACCCTTCGAGAAGGGCAAATCGAACGCGTCGCCTAATTTGGACAAAGGCATTGGTAAGAAATTTAGACTATCAATAAATTTTAAATATAAATATTCCATCGATAAAATTTTGCACCCCCGCATAATTATTCGCGGCGTCCACTCTTTATGAAGCATCATCGCGCGTAAAATAAAATGGCCGTCGTAACCCTTTGCGTTATGAGCTACAACGACTATTTTATTTATTTCAGAACGCCTTTGTGCTAAATAATCTAAAAATTCGACAATGCATTTGTCCCCATAAAATATATGTGTTCTATCGCCGCATACACCACACCGTTCACTAGCACTGTTTTTACAACAGTAGCACACCTGTTGGCTAACTAACAGGTTGGGCTCATGCTCAAAAATACCACCGGCTACTTCTTTATCTTGGTGGCACTCAATGTTGTAAAACACTAATAGCCATTTCTGTGGAGTCTGCATTCTGCAGGGTTGTATATAACATAAATGCCCTGACGGCATCATATTATTACACCCTGTGCAGAATACTTCCCCACAGACATGGGGATTCCGCCCTTTTTTCACCACGTAGGCTTTACTACATTGAGGACACACTTTCAGAATATCACACAATGAAGCCTTATGGTTTTTGAGGCACTGAGCCCCATAAAAGCATCTATTGCATTCCCGGCAGTATACTACACTTTTCGTAATTGTGCATGGTGGTCTGTTCCGGCATTTATTGCATAAAGCTTTACACTTCCCCACGTGCCTGTCTTTATTCTGAAATTTTTTGTTGCATTCTTCGCAATAGTAAACACATGAAAAGGCTGCTGTTAGGCTAGTGATGACATTATAATGGTTGTTAATATATAACAAATTAATCCGTTTCCCATGACCGTGACCCTCAAAAAATATTTTCCCCCCCGATAACCCATCATACACTGTGATTTTATAATCCGCTAAATATGCCTGAAATTTTTTTTAATTCCGGTATCCCCCCGCCATTCTCTAGGCTAACACCAGCCTTTTCACTTAGCTCGGATACCTTTTGAAACATATGTTTTGCGTATTGATGGCAATATCTATCTCTTTCTTTTTTATCATTTTTATGTTCAATAAGCCCTATAGCTACCACCAGAGCTTGACCCAAACAATAGTATTCAGGGTTTTTAATGACTATAATACCTCTGTTATGTTTTATGTATTCGTTTATGTCAGAAAAATTCTGTTTCACTCGTCCCATACCAATAGGTAATTCGACGTGGTGAAAATAGAGAATAAAGCGATCTTGATATAAGAATGATGTATTGGATTGAATTACTTTTTCTAACGCACCCCACACATTTTCAGCAGTCATATTATTAGCAGTTCGAAAAGACAAATAGAATGGTTTATCTGGGTGATTTTGGTTTATAAAAGTCAACCCTACACGTTGATGAGGGAGCACACCTCTCATTACATACCGTACCAAATCATTAATGCCATTTTCTACCCATTCAAGGGGGTTTTCTCCCTCTGGGGGAGGAGTTAATTCAATTGTCAGTAAATTCCCATTATCTTTAAACTGTCTATAATATTGCTGAGATTCGGATATTATATTAAATCGCTCCATTTTTTTGTTGTTTATATAACTTTTATTGTAAAATCGTTAATGCTTGCTGTTTGATCTTAATTGTGGTCTTCCAACCATAGAACGCCAATTAGTGTTTTTCCTAATAACCTATTATTCTTAACGATCAACAATTATTCACTGTAACGCTATATTGAAAGCAATGCTTATATAATTTTTTTCCTAATAATTAATTATTTTATTTATTTTTTTGCAAAAACTCTTCTCGGAAAAATCAGGTGTTTGCAAGAAAAAAAGTAATTAGGGCTGTTCCCACTATAGATCACCAAAAGTGTTCTTCCCAATAACGTATTCTTTCTAAACCTGTAAATAGAAAAAAAAAGGAATTTTACTTTGCAAAACCACCACCGAAAATTTTGAAAAAAAAATTATATAACGTTTTGCTTATTTTTGACCGCTGTGACCCCTGGTTTTCATGAACGTATTCAACACAACGTATATTTCAAAAAATAATCGGTCTTGGGTGGGGTTATGAGGAACACTTAAAAATCCGCACCGAAAATTTTGACAAAGTTCAAAAATACTTAATTTCTTTAAAAATCGATATTTTGCTTATTTTTGACCGCTGTGACCTGTGGTTTTCACGAACGTATTCAACAAAACGTATATTTCAAAAAATAATCGGTCTTGGGTGGGTTATGAGGAACACTTAAAAATCCGCACCGAAAATTGACAAAGTTCAAAAATACTTAATTTCTTTAAAAATCGATATTTTGCTTATTTTTGACCGCTGTGACCTGTGGTTTTCACGAACGTATTCAACAAAACGTATATTTCAAAAAATAATCGGTCTTGGGTGGGTTATGAGGAACACTTAAAAATCCGCACCGAAAATTGACAAAATTCAAAAATACTTAATTTCTTTAAAAATCGATATTTTGCTTATTTTTGACCGCTGTGACCTGTGGTTTTCACGAACGTATTCAACACAACGTATATTTCAAAAAAGAATCGGTCTTGGGTGCGGTTATGAGGAACACTTAAAAATACGCACCGAAAATTTTGAGTTAAAAAATACTTACCCTTAAAATTCACTTCAATGTTCTCACACACTGCACACGATGTTGTATTTTTACAATCCAACGAATAACTGACTGAGAATTGCTTCGAACCTCAGCCCTTATATAGTTGTTCTGCTTTCCTCTGATTGGTTAAAATAAAACTCTTTTTCATTGGAGCAAAATCTGCAAGTCAAGTACCCCATTGGCTAAAATAAAACTATTTACTATTGGCTCCAAACAAAAGCGACTAAGATATGTGCTAAATATTTTCTAAGTCCATTTGAGCGTCCAAAATTCATAAAATGGCCCATATCTCGAAAACGGTCAAAAATATCAAAAAAAATCGAAAAAATCTCCCCGTACCTCACTTCTTGCCGTTTTTTTACACATGAAGAACCCATGGGACCATGTTTCAATCTTGTACGACAAGGGTGGGCCAAGGTGCCAAAAAAACTTCGGATCGTTATATCTTGAAAACTGTAAGAGATAGAGCAAACATAACATATTGAAGCACTGTTTCTCGTCTTTCAGGACGCCATTGCAAGAAATACTCCAAACAAATCGTCTAAGTTCATTTTTTGGTGTCCAAAATTCATAAAATGGCCCATATCTCGAAAACGGTCAAAAATATCAAAAAAATAATCGAAAAATCTCCCCGTACCTCGCCCCTTGCCGTTTTTACACATGAAGAACCCATGGGACCATGTTTCAATGTTGTACGACAAGGGTGGGCCAAGTTACCAAAAAAACTTATAATCGTCATATCTCGAAAACGGTAAGAGATAGAAATAAAATTTTAACGGCAGCATTCGATTTAGGATCATCAAATGTATAATCTACCCACGTTTGGTAAACATCGCCCAATTTTCAACTTTTTTCGAAAATCGCAATTTTTGACACTGCTTTGTTTATACAAAAGAACAACTTTTAATGTGTTAGATTGTCCACCACTTTCTGTTCTCATCTGAGCCCTGCTATGTTATATTAAAATAGTGGTTGAATGAATACCCTCCCTTATTATAGGGGTTGGAAAATAAGCCAGTCTTTTATTAATTCTGCTGTTTAAATTGGGGTTGGAAAATATGCCATACTCTTTTATTAACTCTGCTATGTTATATGTTCTATGTTAAATAGGTGGATGGAGAATGTGTTATCGGCTCTGCTATGTGTTCGTAAAGTGCTCATAAAAGGGAACGAGTACACCCCTGCTATGTTTAAAAGAGTGCTCATAAAAGGGAACGAGTTTCTGTGTAATATGTGCTATGTTAAATAGGCGGATGAAGAATGTGTTATCGATCTGCTATGTGTTCGTAAAGTGCTCATAAAAGGGAACGAATCTTATGTGACGGGATCCGGCGCCGGCCAATCAGCGTCAAGGGGGCGTGGCCGACGCCAACCAATCAGCATAAAGGCGGAGGGTTCTGCGCCAGCCAATCGGTGGGGTCCGCCGCCAGCCAGTCAGCGCAGTAGATACTCCTAAAAATGGAGGTCATAAAAGAGCGTGGCTGGTGTCAACCAATCAGCGTCAAGGGGCGTGGCCGACGCCAGCCAATCAGCGTCAAGGGGCGTGGCCGACGCCAGCCAATCAGCGTCAAGGAGGCGTGGCCAAGGGGGCGGGGTCACGTGACCTGAGCCAGCCAATCAGCGTCAAGGGTTTGCGCATGCGCAGTAGGAAAAAAACAGCGCCAAGTGACAACACCCTACTATCGTATCGTAACTTAAATGATTTGTGCTACTATACTTGAGTCTCTTAGTTGAGCAATTTGATTCCTGCTTTTCCTTGGAAAGATATCTATTAAAAGTAGGTACTCAGGATTTGAGTGATTTAATACTGCTGTTACGGAAAATTTTCAGGCAAGTGGAGACTTTAAAATGAATATTTTTCATGGAGTTTCGGTTGAAGAAAAAAGAAACTAAAGAATTGCAGTGTAGGTATCGTTAGCAATTCATGCATGTTGGCCCAATTAATGTTTGATTTCTTTCCACCCATTTTTCTATGCTTCGGGGAGCCGCTTAGCGGTAAATTCGAGTTTCATACATTTGAGAAAATTACTGTAAAGGCTTACTATTTTCTATATTGAATATATTATTGGATTTTAATACTATCTTCCAAATCTTCTGTTACTTGAAAAACTATTTTTTTTTGAAGAAAAGAATTTTTGAAGTTGTTGCTAACGGAGATATTCTATTTATTAAGTGGTTACTTGTTGAATGGTAAATTATTTTCTATATATCACATTCGGATTTTGTTTTAATAAAAATTTTCAATGTTAGAAAATATTTTGACTTCACAAGTAGTCGTAGAAGTTTTCCTAGTAGTGTTACTTGAGGTAAAGTAAACTCTCTTTTGAATATTTGAATAAGCCTTGTCCAGTATTGAACCCATCACTTCAGTCGTCATGATTCTCAGTCATGGGGGAATGGATTTTAACTCTCTCTCCTTTTATAATTTTATTTTCTAAAGGGAGAAGTGGGGTGACGTCCGTTCCCACAGGACTATGGATAGTGGAGGCAATTTAAAAGTTATATATGTGTCCTCTACCCGTTACAGAATGACATGTACTATTGTCTTGGAATCAGGCATTTGTGGGACACAATGGAGAGGTACATTTACACACAGGATCTGGTAACTACAAAATTAATTTTAGCAAGGAAAAGAACATTGATTTTAATAAGCGAAAGCATATCATATAATGTCTTAAGAATATTCGTACAGAAGTCCAGGCTCATGCTGTACTTACAAGCAGCACTACATTTCAAATATGCCTTTTTACAATTGTATTTAGTCGTTCTGCATTGTTTTGTAAAACTACAGGTGATAAGTATAATACAAGACTCTGGAACCGATGGCAGGAATGTTAAAGTACGAAAAAAATGCCGTTCTTGATATCCCATCCAGCAGTCTCAGATGTGGTTAACACAATGTACTACTTATTCGCTTGATACCACTTTGATGCTTGATAGTGTGCCCTCTTGATGTGAAATGAGAGGGCGTTTTTGGTTGGTCGCAGATATTCCAGAGGACGTCCTTGTGCAAAGAGTATTGATCTTGCATCGTTTACTGATCCAGTTGTGTCATCTATAAAGTTTACAGATGAATTATTCTGCATCAGCATATATTTGATCAGTCAGATCTCCTGGGCCCAAGTTCAATAAAAGATGTGGATTTGATTTCTAATATTCCAACATGTTCCTTTTATGTCCTGTGAGAAAATCTGTGATACTAAAACCAGTTAGAGAATAGAAAGTTGGCGAGCTGGTGATCACATTATCATCAAGCTGAGATACAACATCATGAATTGGAATATACTTCTATTGCTTCGATGTTCCTGCCTTCATCCAGATCTTTGGACATGACATCTTTGTGAAATGAGCCACCAGATGAACAAATACATTGTGTCTCGAGCAGCCACAACAATGGAGGAAGCATGACTCTTTATACAATGCAAAATCATACATGTGTCAGCTTCCTCGTGTCGAGCTTCCAGCTCTTTTGTATTGACAAGAAGAGAAGATGCTTTAACCTGCTCTTCATCAGTGACCCACCTGATACAATAATGACTGTAGAATGAGCTGTTCAGACAGAAAATTCGCCAGGTCAGATTTATTTTCTTTCATAGCCATAAAGTTGTCCCAGTTTTTTTTTTGGGGGGGGGAAGAAACACTCCTGTCTTGTATTTCTCTTCTCACTGGTGCTACGTTATTGGCTCTTCTCTTCCTGATACCTTCTTTGATTGACATGGCATAGTAACTATCAAACACAACGTCTATGCGACAGAATACATTTCAAGTTTGAAATATAGAAGCAACAAACACAACAAAGTATTTGCTTTAGGAGCCTTTACGAATGAAAATATGTGAATTTGGCCGTTAATTATCAATGTAGGCTGCTGCGGCAAGTCTGCTGGATCAAGGCTTGTAGGACAAGGTGTTTCACCAATCACAGTATCTATCACAATTGACTACTGTCCCGTCAGTAGATCACCATTAGCTTCTGCAAGTGCAGGAGGTGCTGAAGTCAACTCATGCTTCAGTATGTCCTTAAGATTGTAATTTCTTCTAGCATTTATGGCAGTGATGAGGTGTTGTAAGAACTTCCTGTCTGCTAAGATTAGTAAAGGTCAGATACATGTTCCTTACTAAAGTATTTCTGAAAGGAACTTTAGGACCAGGCAAACGCCTCTCCTCAACAAATTTAACAAGCTCTTCCTGACTCTTCTGTTGAGCAATAATACGGTTGTCTTCAATCTGCTGTGTGACGTTCTCCTTTGTTGCAATATTTTGCAGATGTTCAGGTGGGCTTTCAGCAAATAATTTGGATGTTTGGAGGGTTTATATCAGATTTTCTTCATCTTTAAGGTCTAGTTTCTGCCTGGCTTTGTTGCATTCATTGTGAATGAAGGAATATCATATATACACTTTGTCTCACTAGCCAAATGACTTCGCAGGTTGTATGAAAGAGTTCATCGGCTGAGAACTGATGATATCTTGATGATCCCAACAATTCCACCACATTTCTTGCCTATTCCATTCATCCACTCCTGGCTGTGGTCTGAATCTACTTGGTTGAAGTCGTCAGAATTGGATCACCTACTGATCTTTCAGTTGCAATGAAGAACTCTGGTAAACTTGAAACTAGTGACAGTGTTAGCGTAAATGTTACTGAAGAACACAATCTAGTGTCAAGCACAGACCCAACATTGTGGAAAGCTGATGAACAAATTCGTTGCTATGTAGCTAGCTGTCCATCGCGCCAAACAGAATTTGGAAATGGATTTCAATAAGTCTAACAGGGGGACACGCTGATAATGATAGGTACATTTGTAAAGATATCTTTATCCGAAATTTGACTAAAGGAGATAAACAAATGAGACATTAACTGCTTTACCTAGGAACAAAGGGCTGTGCTTTTCGTATTCCATGTTTGTTGTTTAGTGAGTTAAAAACTGAAAAATCTTTTATACTTTTGAGATTGGTGGTTGAAAAAATGCCTCAAAAAGGATGAATGCACCTCAATACAAAGCAAGTGTGACGAACTTTTAACTGTAGAATTTAAAATCACAGCTGTACTCTCAGTTTATGGAGTAGTTAGAGGAGGAAGTTGAAGAATATTTTATGAGTTGTTGCAACCGTTAAGTTTATAGCACTGGAGTAACTCAATTTGTCTTGAGCACCTTTCTGAGTTCGACCCGACTATAACATAACATCTGAGAACATACAGTAACGTGCATTCTGGAAAAACATCGTATCTTTCTAAAATTATATATGAAGAACTAATTATCTTAATGAGTGATTATGTTCTTAAAGAAATTATGGAATGGTTGAAACAAGCCAAGTATTTTAGTGTTGTTGTTGATTCTACACCTGATTTGTGTCATGTAGACAAGTTTACAACTATAATGCATTATGTGAATACTAGTAGAATTACAGTTGAACGTTTTATTTGCTTCTTACCAAATCTGGTACATCAATCAGAAGATATCATAAGTGCAATTTTGAATATATGAAGAAATACGACATAGATATTTCTAAGTATAGAAGTCAGGCATATGGGAATGCTTCAAATATATCTCCAACATACTCGGGAGCCAAACAGAAAGTCAGCAACTTTACTCTCTAGGTGACTAAGTTTCATGCGCTACACATTCCCTAAATGTAGTGAGTTCATGTGTTGCTGAGAGTCGCATAAATGCGATACATTTTTTTGGACTGCTTCAATAAATCATGGCTTCTATGCAATAGAAAATTCTTAGTCAAAGCTGAAAACTGGATCTTCAGAGGCTAAGTAAAACCATGACGGTCTTCCCGTCATGATGCATGTCATACTTAGCAAGACGATTGATCAGGAACTATAGAATCAATAGAGTTAATTTCCAACAAAGAAATGTGAAAGTACTAAGCACGAAACGAGATCGAATCGTTAATGAAGGATCTCAGAACATCTCTCAGATCTCAGAAACAGCACTTATTTAATTTTTTGATAACTATGCTAAAGATTTCAAATGGAATACTACAGTTCAGGCTGTAAATCTTGATTCTGAATATAGCTTATATAGTTTGCTGTCAGATTTTTAAACTTTTTAAAGATGAGACTTTTTCGATTTGAAAAATTGGCTAAATGTACATCAGATATTTTCGATGAAAGGAGAAGACAAAAACATCCACCGTTGAATGGTGATACCGTCACCGAAATGATACAACTGAAGACGTTCAGAAAATTTCAGATTTAATACATTTAATGTAATCCTGGGCACTCTATTTAGTTCTCCTATTTGACGTAATGTTCGCTACTAGAAACATCATGATAAATTTGGTTTCTTAGAACGTGTAGTTACTTTAGATGTAAGTTTCAGCTGCTGTAGAGAAGCTTAAATCCCTGAATAAAGATGATATTGACTTCACCTTGTGCTATGAGTGTTTGCATCTGAAATCTCATCTGCAATTTCTAATGACAGACGATGAGAAAGCTACAAATTTGTCATAACTATATTAACTTCTCCATGGAGAGGATCTTTTGGAAATGTATCCAAGTGGAAGATATAACTCTCTTGATGGTAGTAAGTACACTGGCTCAGGAAAACGATCCTTCTAAATTTTGAGGCTTCTAAAGACATATCTGAGGTCATTGGTGGATATGAAACTGTTTTCAACTTGGAATTCCTCAACATTCAAGAAAAGGTAATGCAAGAAATGGAATTCAATGCTCTGATAAATGACTTCGCTTGCTGTATAGCAAGAGAGATGGTCTTCTCTGAAAAGGTACGTAAAAGTTAAAACGTAATTTATATAAGTTGTGTTCCGTCTTTTTACATTTTTGTATGATGATATATACCTAATACTTAAATAATATTGTATGCTGTTAATAGTAGAAATAAAAGTTGTCTGGAAATCAAGGTGAATATAAAAATGTAATTTATGTCCTATGGGTTTATCACACGTTTCGTATGTAGCTATCATTTAATTAATATTACATGCCGTTAATAGTAAAACTAGTAATACAGAACGTAATGATTTTTTTAGTCTTCATAAACAGTATGAGAGATTTAAGCTTGTTTGGACTAGGGGCAGTAAAGAGTTTGCACTGCCGCAAAACTGGCGTTTGGTACTTCCAGAACACCGTGTGAACAGTCATTTCCAATATTTGCGTGCGTGCTTGCACAACATAAATGTTACATGTTACATCGGTAAAAGGCGAACTTAATTCTACGAAGTCAGATCAAGTTCATATCACTCAGTCAGATCAAGTAATTCATATCATTTTATTTGAAAGAAAGATATCAAGATTGAATAACTCATCAGTAATATACAAAGTAAAACCTTATACTGCAGCTACTTTGCAACGTAGGAGCAAAGTCTCTTAACACAATTGTACTTTTGTGGCATAAGTTTCAAAATAATCTGTTTATAGAAGTACGTCTTTTAGAACTATAGACATCTGGGAATATAGCCATTTGAAAGCAACTGAAATGACTTCATCTTCGGTATTAAAACTTTGGCCGGTCAAGAATTTCTTCCTCGGCTAAAAACATGATAGTCTGAAGGCGCCAGATCATTACTATGGTACGTACTTGAGCGCCTCTCACATAAAGTTTTGAAGTTTCTCACGAACAAAAGCACCTAAATGGTAGTTTGCGTTTTCATGAAAGAATTTGAAATTTACAGCATTAATGTTACGATATTTGTAACAAAACACATGACACAATTTTGCCAAATGATGTTCCATACTATGTAGCATCCACAGTTTCTCTTTGTGTTAGAAAATCCACCAGTAAAGCCTACTTGCATGTCCCAGAATAGTCAGAAGCACTTTGTTTTATACATTAAGTAGCTTGAATTTCTCAAATGGGGAGTTGGTATGTTTTCATTCTATCGATACATATTTAGTTTCAGTAGTGAAGTAGAACGCCTTGAACTCGTCACCCGTAACGATACCTTAAGTGGACTCAGGATTGGTGGACAAAAGTGAAAGTCGGGCAAGGATTGTCAGAAATTGTAAGGGGTTTTGTACACATGCACTCAATTGGGAAAAAAGTATGTAACATACATCCTGTTCTTATTATTGTATTGATGGATTTGAAAATAAGTTTAATATTCAGATTAATTGGTTACAAATTAACTTGGTGTTGTGTTTAAAATGTCATTACGATGTAAGTATGGAGTGAAATAAAAAAGCAGTACAGAGCAGTAGATGGAATGGATGAGTTTTCTCACTCATTTAATTTGTTACAAAGTAGTTGATCAATACTCACTCTTCGAGATCTCAGTTTGGTACGAAACATTGTACCCTATGAAATGTTAAACATGTTCGACATTGTTCGAAGATAGACTCGCCGGTCATTAAGAATTGCCTTTTCAATGGCCGTGGCATTTCTCCGCTTGATGCTGTTACTGGATGCTCAGAACATGGCAAATCTGCAAAGTTCATTTCTCTTTAAAAAACTTCCACTTGCAAATATTGTTGTGAAAAATTGTCTTCCCCATACACGCCACCATTTATCGCTGAATTTCACTCGGGTTTGGCTGTTTTGTCCACAGAAAATGAACTACACCTTTGTTCATAGTTAGACGTCTACAATACACACCCAATCTTTTCTCAGTAGTTAGCGTTTCTGCTGCTAGAGATACATCTGATCAAACAACTGCTTACTACAGTGTGAACTTCAAAAATGTTGTGCACTACCTATTGATTTACCCTTGTATTTGTATTTTAATAGTACAATGAGTCATACTTTTTATTGTACGTAATGAAACGAAATTAGTACATACTATTATAAGGTATTGATAATGTATACTAAACTTCTTTTAGGTATACATTAACTTGATCTTAGGCAGTACGTCCGAAAAGTTAAATCGCAAGATGTCAAAATCTCCTTAACATGGTTCCTTAATTTTAAGAGACATGCCTTGGACTAGTTGACACTAATCTGGAAATACCTTCACAGACAACATTCAAACTGTGCAAATTCTTATTTTTGGTACAATCAAACTCTCTGTCATGTGTCGCTATTTTGATTTTTAAAAAATGGGAGTGGTGCCTTGGACCACGGCAATACATTCCTTTCAAATACATCCAAAGACCTATCTATATACTTCACAATATTCAATATACCATAAATTGTAATATAGATGAGGTAGATTACCAAGTTTGGTTTTTGATAACTCACAAATTTAACGGATAGGACAAAATACACCTACCAAACTTTGAGAAGGGTGCATCAACGTACCCATATCCTATGAAAGTGAATGAATCAATTTGTCAATTCATATGATATGTTGTAATAAAGCCGCAACTTAGAGGACAAATTAGAACAATAAACGTTTACGTAGAAATCACACATGTATGATTTTTTTTTTTTTGTACTTATGGAAGGCGAGAGAGTGGACCGCACAAGTTTAGGTATGGTACATAGGTTTATAGAGGGTGGTCCAAAAGTAGGTAAACAATCCCGTACTGATCACTTATGATATTTTATATCTTTACTTACTGTTATCAATACATGTATTGACTTAGTTTCTTTATTATTTGTTTATTAATTTCTTTTCACTGCTAGCTTGTTTGAAACAGATCGGAGCAAGTAAACTCATTATCTTAATAAATAAAAAAGTCATATTTCATAAATGAAGAACTGTATACCTACTTTTGTGCCACCCTGTACATTGGTCTCATCGAACGACTTACAATTTATATCCTGAATATTTCTCAATATTTGAGGGGAGGCTAATGGAGTATCATCAAATTTTGAGGGAGGTGCACCATGATACTTGGTTCCTGTAAAAGATTGACCCATGTAACTATCCATAGGATCATATTATACAATGAAGCCTCATTTTAGAGAATAAATTAGGACAAAAATAACCTAAATTTTACTTTTTGGTTCTCTTTTACCCATAGAAGGGAACTGAGTGAATCACCCAATTATTCAGGAGTGGGCTTTGTATCCTTGAATGTCCTATACAACCCTGCATCTTTTTTTTTTTTTTTTTTTTTTTGCAATTTCTCAAATTAAAGAGGTGCTCCCATAGTCTCTACCTAAAATTGAGAGGTGAAACAACGTACCCACCATAACACATTTTTAGATAGTTGGCCCTGGGTATCCTCGGATTGCTCCTGAGTCAGGAACTCTAGCAAATTTTTGCTGACGCCCTCTTGTAGTGTTATATTACTACCTTCCGTTATAGTACCATAATACAATGTGATGTGACACATTTCCTTATTTGAATCAACAACGTAAATTATCAGAACTTCTTTTAAGAGAAGTATGAAGTAAGGGATATAATGCTACCTTAATAAGAATTCTATCCCTACGTATGTTTTGTTTAAACATCGATATACATAATGTGTGAATGTCCTCACTGCCGGTCTAGTGATTAGCGTGTGTGCCTTTGTGCTCGTGTTCCTGGGTTGAAATCCCGGTGTGAGAGCATAAAATTTAATTCACAATCATTCACCTTTCATTAATCATCTGTATGACTTTAAACTATAATTCCATTTCATTTCATGATATAGGGATTTTGCGTGAATCATAAAATAGGTAACAAATAATAGCTATGTGTAAGATGATACTTTTATGGCAGGGTTTAAATCTTCCATATTGACTCTTCCTTTAGAATATCTTCAAATGTTAGACAGATTTGATTATATATTGCAGTAAATTCTGACTATTGTATGTGAAATTTATAAATAAATCGGACAATTTGTTAGGGATATATATATATATATATATACAGGGTGGTTCAGTAATGTTGGACAGCCCTGAATAAATCGGAAACCAGAAGAGATATTAGCAAGAGTGTAGTGAATCCAGATACTTGTGGAAGAGGGACGTCTTTTGAGGTACAATACAATGTTACCAGGTCAACAGTGTTGCCAGCACAGTACAAAGTTGTATTTTTTAAAATAAAACATATAGAAGTTTATGCAATCAAAATAATTAGTACAGAATGGGAATACCAACAAGCGAAACCGCACCTGTCAATGTTGCCAAATAAGGAAGTTATAAGGCTTCAAAGATCAAGAATTTAAAGTGTCTGTAGAGCAAAACTAGCAAAAGGGCAAGAAAAACAATACTACGAAATGAAAAGGAGTAACTGAAAGAGTAAACCAGAGAACGCACAACATCCAGTGAGTAACAGGGTTGCCACAGCAAAGGAGGAAAAAATTGGAAATTTTGCAGTTGCCATAGGAGGAAAACTGCCCATATGACGTAATGCTGGAAACACCATAGAAAGCCTATGTAAGATTTAAGAATCCTAATAGCGTTTGTTCGAAAGCGATATCTCTAACCGTTCCCGAGATACACCAAAGGTGTGCGGGGTTTGCAACACTGCATAATAATTCCCTCGCCCTCCAAACTACAGGAACGAATAATGAAAATGACTAGAGATGCAAAAAAGCCGGCTTTCGAATCGATGGTTTTTTTCACATAAAAAGCCGGCTTTTTTGGGAAAAAAACGAGAATTTTGGAAATTTTGGCTTTTTTCATTTTCATGATTTTTCTATCCAAATAGCTTTCTTATAGTATATTCTATAGTTAGATAAGAATTCCATGACCTAAATGCCATATTTAGCTCTGTAATTCACCATCAAGATGGATGGAGGACATGTTTTAAGAATTAAAGCTAACATGAAGAATGTTGTATACCACTATTTGAGGGCAATTTTACAGGCTATTTAACTTTATTTTAACTTTTGAGTTATAGACATTTTTTTCTTCTCTAGATCATTTTAGTTTGTCATCCGTGTTTCATTTCTAAGAGCTTAGTACTCTAGTTTCTAGCACAAAAGTTAAACTTACGTTTTTCTATATATCCATCAAAGCATACGTTTTTCAATATGTCCGTCAAACCGTACTTCCACATTTCTCTTATACTATAGTTGTGCAATGATTTAGCAATAATTTTCCGGATACAACCTTGAATACCAATTTATACAAATAATCAGTAGGATTTAGAAAAGTACTTTGGGAGGGGTTTCTCTGATTGTTTTGTTTTCTAAAAAGTCCCAATTTTATTTGGGAGGCATAACTAATATTTCGTTTCGTGTATATGTTAAGCAATAATTTTCCGGATACAACCTTGAAAATTATTTTATACTGAGAATCAGTGGCGAATTTAGAAAAGTATTTTGGGAGGGGTTTTCTTTCTACTAATGTTTAGTGTTTCTAAACATTCGAGATTTTTATTTGACGGGAGCTTAAAGTTTATGAGTAAAGGCATAACTAATAGATATATCGTTCGTTTTAGACATTCCGCAACTTTGGGGAACAGGCTCCAGTCCGGAAGACCGACCCCCTAACCTTCGCAAAACCGTCACTGCTGGTAATTAGTAATAATAACGATTTAAAAACAATAAGAAACGAAGTCGGCCAACTCCTACACTCCTAGTCGGCCAGTACACGCACTACTTCTACATTCACAGATGGAATGAAGGAAAGCTTTGTCAGAATGGTCGAATGCTGGGTTGAATCCCGGACTTCCCGATAGAAGCGCAAAAGCCAACCACTCAGTCATGTTTGTTGTGCAGTTGTATTTAGCTTAACTTAAATATATTCCGTAGCCCTTTTTTTGGGGGGGGGGTTCCGTAATATGTTGAATCCCTCTTGTTAAAAATTCAGAAAACTTGAGGACTGGGTAAACCGTGATGGTGGTCAAGGGCGCCCATGTTGTGGTTTCCAAGGAAGGGGGGCAAGTATAAGCAGTTTCAAAAATAGTTTCAAATTTTGCTGTAACTAATGTAAAAATTCTATTGGATTTTCGATATGCTGAAGTACATTTTCCTCCAGGGGGGCGAGCGCCCCCCCTTGCCCCCCTGATGGGCGTCTTTGATGGTGGTTATAAAAAAAGTTAACTGTAGAATTTCAAGAATATACAGAACCAAAAGTTCCAGATGTGCAGCCTTTAATTGTATGATATAAATCTAAGTATTTCTCTTATGTTTTATTTTAATTTTATTTTGTTTCAAAAAGAGGGTATGGAATATTTTGAAGTAAAAATACTACATAAAATTTTGCTAGTTATTTGTATATTTTTTAAAAGAAGTTTTTACTTTTAGGGTAGGCTCGTTTACACCAGCTTTTTTCAAATAACTGGCTGTTAGTATTTTCTTATTTCCCTTCCAAAATAGTGTGTTTTCTTGGCCCAAAGATGGCATTGTAATGCATTTTTTGTAAATAGTGCCAGTTTCCAACTTTCACCCCAAAGACAACCGTTAAGGAAGGGAGAAGGGGGAAGAAGTGTCTTCGACCAGGAAGAGGGTTCGTCGCGAGGCACAGAAGTGAGCAGAGATGAACAGTGCGCGAGTGTTTGTGTAGTGCGTAAAATTAACATTCAATATTCACATAAACAACATTACAATACAACAATTGCTTATCAAGAACAATCAGCATAAATGGTTTGGCACTCAAGTGCAATAGTGCAAGACAATGTGTTTTTATCACGTCAATTTCGTGTTTCAATTATAAACAATCGATCAAGTGAAACAATAGCTTCAAGTTATTTAACTTTATTAATCTAAATTTAATGTGCATATATTTCTTTAATTGACTTATATCTTTATTCAACTTATTATATATATGATAAATTACTATTGAAAACGAATGCCATCATTATTCAACTCGCGTATCCGTGGATGAACCTCCTATGGAAATACAGTTCCGTTTATAAAATAACAGTGGCTCTCCAACTATTGCGCATCAATCACACATACCAAACATAACAAAAACATTGGTCCTACCAGGGCCGGATACGCGAGTGGAGCTAGAACTAGTTAGTGTGTTGACAGTTTTAGTGGACAAATTAATTCAGTGCATTAAAAACAACAATATGGCGGCGTACGTGAGCGTCGGGTAGAACATTTCCCGCGCGTCGGTGTCAGTGCGGTGGTGCCACATCACATCCAGACAGAGAGAACAGGCCCAGGATTGCAGCAGCAGAGCAGTATCCAGGCAGCAGCTTTACAACCAAAGGTCAGTAAGTATTTATCTGGCTCATCCTGTATTTTCCTTGCTTGTTTAAATAAAATCAATTGAAATGAGTGAGACACAACGCCTGTTACGCCAACGCGCTGCGTACAAAGGGAAAATTTCGCGCATACAGACATTTATAAATGAATTTGATGAAGCTCAACAAAATGTGGAAGACATTAAAGCACGGGTGGAGCATCTGGACAGGGTGTGGTTAAAACTGCAAGAAATACAAGATGCCATTGAAATTGAACAAGAGGATGATACCGACAACACAGGGGTAGAAATCGAAAACTTGTATTTCGGTGTAAAGGCACAATTGCAAACTCTTCTGTCGAAACAAGAACTCAAGAATCAGTCTTCAGGTCATGACGCATCAAGAGCAAATACACACACACAAATAAAGTTGCCCGCGATTGAGATTCCTCACTTTGACGGGGATTACAAACAGTGGCTTCCCTATGAAGACACATTCAGATCACTTATACACAATAATAAAGACATTGCCGCTATTCAAAAACTGCAGTATTTGAGATCATCTTTCAAAGGAGAAGCGCTAAAATTGGTACAAAATCTGCCCATCACAGAAGCCAATTATACTGTAGCATGGAAATTACTGTCAGACAGGTACTCAAATAAACCACTAATAGCTGCATCGTACATTCATGAGATCCTTAACATTCGTCAGGTGCAAAAAGAAAATGCAGCAGAACTCAGGGAGTTTCTAAACACCGCGGCAAGCAACATGAACGCATTACAAGCGCTCAAAACAGATGGTCAGCTATTAGACATCATTCTTATTCAACACTTTGTGTCACGATTAGACAGTAGCAGTAGAAAAGCATGGGAGCTACACAAAACTGAAACAACATTTCCCACGCTTGACGAATTCCTGTAATTTTTGGAGAAAAGATGCCAAGGGTTGGAAACAATGAATGCGAACACAAGTGAAGTAAAGGGGGCAACAATACATCAATTGCAAACAAAGGGTGTTAAGGGCAATCATACAAAGGCGTATGTGTCCACAGTTTCTCGTGCATGCCAGTTTTGCAAGGAAGCTCATCCTATATTTGCATGCCAATCATTTATTAAAGCGAGTGACAAACAAAAGAATGAGTGCGTTCGCAAGAATAATCTCTGTATTAACTGTCTGCGGGAAAATCATCGAGCAAGCGAATGCAAATCAAGTTCGTGCAAAAAATGCGGCAAGAAGCATAATACATTGTTGCATTATAATAAACAATCAAGCGCGTCATCTTCTTCAGAGGGAAGAAAGGCAGAGAATAACAGAAGCAGCAACACGCCCAATGGATCCCAAGTGGAGCAAGATAATGTTCAGGGTTCATATTGCACACTTAAAGGGTTGCATACGTCACAGGTGTTACTCTCCACGGCCATGGTGAAGGTTAGGGACAGCAATGGACAGTGGATTAAATGTCGGGGACTACTGGACAGCGCATCCCAGAGCCACTTCATTTCGGAGACATTGGTCCAGAAGCATAGAAGCATAGAAGACACATGCCCATTCAAGGCATAAACGATGCTGCGTCAGAAGCACGGTTTTGTGTTGACATCGCACTACAGTCAATGGTGACGTCATACCAGGCAAACATCAGTTGTTCAATGTTGCTACGCATCACTGGAAATTTACCGGCGGAAAGAGTGGACTGCAAAAATTGGAAAATCCCGAAGAATATAGCACTGGCGGATCCCACTTTCAACGTTCCAGGGAAGATCGACTTGTTGTTGGGTGCGGAAGTATTCTTCAGGATACTCAAAGCGGAACGGAAGTTGCTGGGAAAATAGCTTCCGGTACTACAAGACACACAGCTGGGTTGGATCATCGCTGGAAGCATCCCATCAGGATGCCACAGTAACAGTCCAGTGACGTCATTCTTCACCAGGACCGAAAACAATCTTCACGATCAACTACGTCGTTTTTGGGAGCTGGAAGAAGTGTTCACTAACCCTCAGACCACCGAAGAGTCAGCATGTGAAACGCATTTCCAGAAAAATTTCGTGCGAGACGAGACAGGCAAATTTGTGGTTCGTTTGCCATTACGTGAAGACAGATCTGTACTTAGTGACTCATTTCAACAAGCGACAGTTAGACTACAACAACTGGAGCGGAAACTGAAGCGTCAACCAGAGCTACAAACGTCATATGTAAATTTTCTTGAGGAATACGAACAACTGGGACACATGAAAGAAATTCAAGAATCGCAGTTAAGACAAGAAAACAAAGGAGCAACCTTTTACCTACCACATCACGCCGTGTTCAAACCCAGTAGTACCACAACGAAGGTCCGCGTGGTGTTCGATGCGTCAGCCAAATCTACAAGTGGCAAGTCACTAAACGATATTCTCATGGTGGGGCCTACGTTGCAGCAAGATCTGTTCTCCATTGTATTGCGATTTCGTGCCCACCCTATAGCGTTTACGGCTGACGTAGAGAATATGTATCGCGCCATTAGAGTACATCCCGATGACACATCATTGCAACGTATTCTATGGAGAAGATCATCTGAAGAACCAATTCGAACATTCGAGCTTCAGACCGTAACCTATGGCATGGCTTCGTCATCATTCTTAGCTACAAGATGCTTGCAACAGCTGGCGGAAGAGAAATCACATCTGTTCCCTCAGGCATCGAAAATATTAAGGGAAGATTTTTTCATGAACGATCTCGCAAGCGGCGCGAGCAGCACAGAGAAAGCCTTAAGGTTACAAGCAGAACTCATTTCTTTGCTTCAGGGGGGAGGATTCAACTTACGAAAATGGTGTTCAAATAGTGCAGCTTTGTTGGAAGCCATTCCGCCAGAAAATCGAGAAATTGAATTTCCCGTCCAGTTTCAAGACGTGGAGGGCGTCAACACATTAGTTCTATCCTGGCATCGAGGCAAGGACAAATTTTTCATTAAACATCGGCCAGCAGACATCATTGAAAATTCAAGTAGCATCACCAAGCGACGGATGGCGTCTGTGGTAGCGACTATCTTTGATCCACTAGGCTTGATAAGCCCAGTAGTAATCACATACAAGTGTTTTCTGCAAAGATTGTGGTTAGACCAATCACATGGGATGATGAACTACCGCCAGAACTTCACGCAAGATGGCAACACTTGCAGCAGCAATTAGCATTCATTAAAGATATTCAAGTAGATCGTTTCGTTTTAGTGGAAGGAGAACCAATCAGTACTGAACTATGTGGGTTTGCGGACAGCAGCGAATCAGCTTATGGAGCATGTATCTACGTACGATCAACAAATCAAAATGGCCCGACAAAAACACAATTGCTGTGTGCGAAATCACGAGTAGCTTCGCTAAAGAAAATCAAATTAGCCCGTCTAGAATTGTGTGCAGCATTGGTACTCGCAACTTTGCTTCATAAAATTCTGCCTGTGCTACAGTTCAAGATAGACAACATTTATTTGTGGTCTGAATCCCAAATTGTGCTTGCTTGGTTATCGTCACCGTCCACAAGATGGAAACCGTTTGTTGCGAACAGAGTTGCTCAAATACAGGACATGACTCAAATCAGCGACTGGTTAACACTGCAGATCGGCAGACAACCCTGCGGATATGATCTCTCGTGGTGTCGAACCTGCTTCCATTCAAGACCGAAAGATCTGGTGGGAGGGGCCTCCATGGTTGTCACAGCCCAAGGACTCATGGCCTTCTTCAAGAAAGAAATCCAGCATTCAAGACATTCCCGAAGCAAGAGAAAAAACAGTTGTAGCTTTGACTACACAAGAGCCTCAGGATGACGTCATCAGCAAGTTTTCCGGACTAACGAAGCTAGTACGAGTGATAGCTTACTGTCGCCGTTTCATGCACAATGCAAGAAGAGGAAGCGAGCGAAAACAGGCAGTCTATCAACGAGTGAACTAAACAATTCGCTGCAGCTGTGTATCAGATTAGTGCAACAAAAGGAGTATAAACAAGAAATCAAGGATATCAGTGCAGGTCGTCAAATCTCAGCACGTAGCCCTCTAAAAAATTTGTGCCCTCTACTGGATAAGAACCAAGTGCTACGAGTGGGTGGAAGGTTAGAGAACAGTAATCTTCCCTATGAAGGAAAGCATCCAGCCATTATTCCTTCAAATTCGCATCTGGCAACACTGATTTTGGAAAATGAGCATAAAAGGCATCTTCACGCTGGGTTACAATTATTAGTATTCTATGTGCGTCAACGATACTGGATCCCTAAGTGTCGTCAATTAGCAAAGAAAATTATCCATCATTGTGTGACATGTGTTCGTCTCAAGGCATCACCTATAACTCAACAAATGGGACAATTGCCATCTCATAGAGTACGGCCAGCACCAGCGTTTATAAATTGTGCGGTCGATTATGCAGGGCCAATAAACATCAAATCAACTGTCAGAAGCAAATCGCTCAAAAAATGTTATATAGCAGTATTTGCTTGTATGTCTACAAGAGCCATACATTTGGAAGCGGTCAGTGATCTCACAACCTTATCTTTCCTTGCAGCCATGAGAAGATTCATAGCAAGAAGAGGCAAATGCTGTAATATTTACAGCGATAATAGCAAAACATTTGTAGGTGCAAATAATGCGCTTAAAGAATTATACAAGATGTTACGAGAAGATACATTTCGTAAAGGGGTGGAGGAGTTCACATCTTCGGAAGGCATACAATGGCATTTCATCCCGGCGCAATCTCCGCACTTCAGGGGATTGTGGGAGGCAGGAGTGAAATCTATGAAGCATCATCTCGTCAGAACTACGAAGGGCGCGACATTGACCTTCGAAGAACTTTGTACGCTCTTAGCGCAAATTGAGGCGTGTCTCAACTCTCGTCCTATAACAAAAAGAACGACGACCCTAGCGATACAGATATTTTACCCCTGGTCATTTCCTAATAGGCCAACCTCTCACCTCTATCCCTGAGCCAGACATGGCAGCTCACACAAAAATACTTTCAAGTGATCTGGAAGCGGTGGTCGAAGGAATACCTGAACGGACTCCAGGAGAGAAACAAGTGGTATTTCCAAAAGAACAATATAAACCCAGGTACTATCGTGTTGTTGAAGGAAGCAAGCACTCCTCCTTTGTCATGGCGCTTAGGTGTAATTGAAGAAGTGCATCTGGGTAAAGACTCGCTAGTGAGAGTTGTTACTGTACGAACTGCAAGCGGCATTTACAAACGTGCAGTGAATAAACTGGTTCCATTACCTTCCCCAGTTTCTTCCCATCAGTGACAATTATGTGTGAAGTGTCTCATTGTTTGTTGGTCGTTATCCGACCAAGAGGGGGGAGTATGTTAGTATTTTCTTATTTCCCTTCCAAAATAGTGTGTTTTCTTGGCCCAAAGATGGCATTGTAATGCACTTTTTGTAAATAGTACCAGTTTCCAACTTTCACCCCAAAGACAACCGTTAAGGGAGGGAGAAGGGGGAAGAAGTGTCTTCGACCAGGAAGAGGGTTCGTCGCGAGGCACAGAAGTGAGCAGAGATGAACAGTGCGCGAGTGTTTGTGTAGTGCGTAAAATTAACATTCAATATTCACATAAACAACATTACAATACAACAATTGCTTATCAAGAACAATCAGCATAAATGGTTTGGCACTCAAGTGCAATAGTGCAAGACAATGTATTTTTATCACGTCAATTTCGTGTTTCAATTATAAACAATCGATCAAGTGAAACAATAGCTTCAAGTTATTTAACTTTATTAATCTAAATTTAATGTGCATATATTTCTTTAATTGACTTATATCTTTATTCAACTTATTATACGAGGGCTATCCAGAAAGTAGATTACGTTTTGGAATAAAAAATCAACAAAGTATAGGAAACAAATTTTATTATATACAGATGAAAGCCACACACAAATACTACTTTTCGACATAGTCACCATTCAAATTAAGGCATTTATCGTAGCGATGTACGAGCTTGGAAATTCCTTCGTCGAAAAATTCGGCCGCCTGCGACTTCAACCACTTCGTTACCTCTTCTTGCAGCTGTTCGTCGTCATCAAAACGCTGCATAGCCAGCCACTTCTTCATTGCTGGGAATAGGTGGAAGTCGCTCGGTGCCAGGTCGGGACTGTACGGCGGATGAGGAAACAACTCCCACTGAAAAGATTCAAGAACTTCACGCGTGACATTTGCCGTGTGGGGCCGGGCGTTGTCGTGAATCAACAAGATCTTAGAGCTCAACATTCCTCTGCGCTTGTTTTGAATTGCTCTTCTGAGGTTTTGCAGAGTTTGGCAATACCTTTGAGCGTTTATTGTAGTGCCTCTTTCCAGGAAGTCCACCAAAATCACACCTTTTCTGTCCCAAAAAACAGTCGCCATCATCTTCCTTGCCGACATTGTTTGCATGCATTTCTTGGGTTTTTGGGGAGAACCTGTGTGCCCCCACTGCATTGATTGCAATTTCGTTTCACAGTTCACGTGTTTCACCCATGTTTCGTCACCAGTAACGATGCGATCGAGTAAAGAGTCACCATCCTTATTGTAGGCGTCCAAAAAGTGCAACACTGCAGCCATTCGCTGATTTTTGTGGTCCTCTGTCAAGATTTTTGGAATCCATCTTGCACAAAACTTGTGGTAACCAAGCTTTTCGCTGATGATTTCGTGCAACAAACTTCGCGAAATTTGTGGAAAACTCAAAGAAAGTTCCGTTATTGTGAACTTTCGATTTTCACGGACTTTAACATCGACTTTTTCGACAAGTTCGGCAGTCACTTTGCTGGGTCTCCCACTTCGATCTTCGTCGTGAACATTGGTTCGGCCATTTTTAAATCTTATGACCCACTGTCGCACTCCACCTTCAGTGATAATGTTGTCCCCATACACTTCACACAGCTGCCGATAGATTTCTATCGGTTTACAGTTTTTTGCTGTCAGAAACCTTATTACTGCACGCACCTCGCAGCTCGCGGGATTTTCAATTAACGCAGACATTTCAAACCGTCACAGTATCTTAACGGAGCACAGCACGAACCTCTCACTAGCACGGCTAGATGCCGACTGAGCTGCGCAACGCTCTGACCCCAAGATGGCCGCGCTAGCCCTGCCCCTAGCGGACACAGACGAAAACGTAATCTACTTTCTGGATAGCCCTCGTATATATGATAAATTACTATTGAAAACGAATGCGATCATTATTCAACTCGCGTATCCGTGGATGAACCTCTTATGGAAATACAGTTCTGTTTATAAAATAACAGTGGTCCTCCAACTATTGCGCATCAATCACAGATACCAAACATAACAAACACTGGTTTAAACCCAAAAAAAAAATAATAATAATAAAAAGAACAAAAATGCGAATCGTGTGAACTTCATGGTGACGTTTCCACATGTCAAACCATCAGCATTAGTCTTATTTCCTTTTCACCTTTTAATCAAGGTGTCCCATGTTCAATTCTCGGTCGAACCACATGTGTAAACCAAGTAGCGGTTCGGATGTCACTTTAAGCGAAAGTCTTCTCCTTGATAACCTTGGTATTACGTAAGGATGTTAAGCCTAAACATACGAAACGAAATCAAATTATATATTTCTGAATGCCTGTTGTTTTATAAAGAAGCCAAGGTTGCTTAAATATATTGATTGAAATTGTTAAAATTTATCGATTGCCTACGTAGCTTCCAACATTAGCTTGGATTGAACTTTCAATGATATCTACATACTAAATTTGTAATTTAATATCTTAATTTAGCGTATTGATTTTAATACGTTGACCTTTAAATTTTACATGGAAAGCAATAACAGGATTTTCCCGTTATTGTTTTACATTTAAAATAATGACGGGATTTTCCCGATGGTTACGGCGGGAGTTTCTCAATTTAAAAAATTTGCTGACCGGACTTCTTTAAGTTTATGGGACCTCTTCCAGCATAACCCCGTTGTTGCATAATGACACCAAGGCGAAGCAAACTTATTTCTGTGAATATGTAATATAAATACATAAATCAAATTATCTAATTAAAAAACCTGGTTTAAACTCCCCAAAAAAGCCTGGTTTAAACTGCCCCCAAAAAACAGGTTTTTGGCATTTTCAGAATCAACCATAATTCTTGCCAACTTTGCTTACTTTTGTATATAGGAGGTTAATGTTTTTTATTATATACATTGGTTAATCCTTTGGAATTCATAATGTAAAAATGTTGAAGTAAAATTGTTTAAAATACCTTTTCGAAATTCATGGTTTATTTTCGAGTTTTTATATTATTATCGGCATCAACCACTAATTAAATGACTTTTTGTGTTATAGAGAAGCGAAACAAAGTCTACTTTATCAATTTAAAGCAGAAGTTTGAAAAAAGCCCAAAATTTCCCAAGCAAAAAAGCGAAGCAGAAAAAACCGGTTTTTTTCGAGCCCTTGCATCTCTAAAAATGACACGCCCAAGAAAATGTAAGAACTACACGTGTCTAATCGTCAAATAGAAGGCAATGATACCTTTATGTTTACAAGAACATATGATGAAGTGTGGGTTTTTTCCCGTAACTCTTATGGGACAAGGGGACATCATTGTCACGCAACGTCCGTGACAATATACACATTATGGTACACAAACCAGATCAGGTGTTCTTGTGATGTAGTGGTTAACGATTCGGGCTACGACGTAGGACGTTGGTTCGATCCCATTCAGGGCTACTGTTGTTGTTCTTTCAACAAGCACTATAATTACGTTAGATAGAGGCTATTTACTATGAAACGTTTTACTAACGTTCCTTGTCTTCGCGTTAGGATGTAGTCGGTTGCACACATACGAATTCCAAATCTAGAAAGAATAATAATTACATGGTTGTAGCAGTGAATCATGGTTTTGAATAATAATAATAATAATAATAATAATAATAATAATAATAATAATAATAATAATACGTTTTACTGAACGCTGGAATAGGCAAGTTATAACAATCATCAATAATGTTGTTTCAACAAGCTCGTATCATGCTTGTTTATGGTTCTCACAACATAAAGTCCGACAAGCCTAGTGTTGCCACGAGACGAGACATTTCTCGTGTCCCGTCTCGTCTCGTCTCGTAAACGAGACGAGACACGAGACGAGACGGAACCCTTTTAGACGAGACACGAGACGAGACACGAGACGAGACGGGACGTCTCGTGAAATGTCTCGTCTCGTCTCGTGTCTCGAAAATGAAAACGCTGGCGGGAAAAGACAAGATTGAAATTGCCAGTGGTCATATAGATTGCAAAAGGAAAATCCCCTTTGTAAGAAAACATGTTGAAAAGCCTTCATAGAAAAGTGTCCTCTGTCTATTGAATGAAACAATCGTGATACATGAGCTTCCAGGAATATCATCCTTAATGTCTTGTCCCCAATTCCCCTTGCTGAAAACTGAGGAATTCTCTTCTTTTTTTTTTTTCATTTCTGGCTGGAATGATGACAAACAAATTCAAAGACAGGGAAGATTTTTACAAGGTCAAGAAACCGAACTACCACCACCATCTATTCAATTTGAAAACTGGATAAGGTCTACACTCATTACAGGCTGTAGTTGAAAGTTCTGGTTGAGATGGCGGAATCTCTGGTGGCGGTATTCTTTTTGCTATAGTATGAAGAGAAATTAACCGAAAACGGCAATTGAAGTATGTCATCTTGCAACTAAAATTTTGTCTTCTCTCTCGTTCTCTCTCTCTCTCTCTCTCTCTCTCTCTCTCACACACACACACACATACACATAAAAATACACTTTTACCATTTTACCAATCGCCCGCTTATTATACTGCAGTCACCTCTTCGTTTGGAAGGCGGGCGCAGGACAAAAAAAGAAGATATTATCGACGAACCCTTCAAATTGTTTGCTTTCAGCAAATTTATGATACTAACAATAACACTTTAAATGAAGAGGTTTTACAGAGGGACCTTCGTTTTGTTACGCGGAAATGTTTGATCTGACCAGTGTGCGAAATTGCCCTCTGCTTCCAAGGTTCGTCGACCCTACTGTTCCTTTCCTCTTTTAAGGTCGCGTCATAACTACCCTTCTTTGAAAACCGAAGATGCAGTAAAATTGTGACGTCACGGCGGGAGCAGAAACAGTTTTCGCCCAAGGTCCTTGTCATTCACCCTTGTTTGTTTCTTTGATTTTTGCAGGAAAGTGAGTGATTCTTGCTTTCCTGTATTGAGAAAACATTAATTACTGTAGTGAACGTGTTAGCCTATAAACATGTCGAATTCTACACTAACTACTTGTCGCAATTATAGATCTAGTAGAAATACTACGGGTTCCAAAGTTATTTATCATGTATTTCCCTCGGTTCCTTTGCGGAAAGTTTGGCAAAAGAAATGCTGTCGGAAAGACATCTTTAAAGTTGAAAACGCCAGCGTCTATTCCGATCATTTTATTCCCGAAGCTTATGGACATAATTTAAAATGTGAGCTTCTAAATATTCTACCCAAGAAAAAGTTTAAACAAGACGTGCCTTTACTAAACTTACCTTTACTATACGGAACCGTGTTGATGTAAATAATGAAAGAATTAAATGTACGGAAGTTAGGTGTTTAAAGAAAAAACAAATCAGACATTGGGGTGCAGCCAGATGAAATAACTATTGTGACTGAAATAAAAAATAACTCTTTGTTTATGTTATTTTTCGTTTGTTTTGTGGAGAGTGAGGGGCATAAACCAAAAGAAGAGCTCTCCTTTTTGCGTAAAGAGAACGAAAAACTGAAGTCTAACAGTGTGTACAAAGTCAAAATAATATGTTTACAAACGAAGTTAAAAGAATTGGAAAGCAAATATAATAAAGAATTAATTTCAAAGACCAGTTCTAAAATATAATATTGTAATCGTTTCAATAAAGTGGTTAATAACCGGTGGTGGATATATTACGAAAAAGTTTTATACAGGGCCAAGTAAATATGCTAATGAATGGCAAGAAAAAACTAAGATGGATTGATTAAGATATCATTCGTGCATTAACACAACACGCCTCATTGATAAATTATACAATCATCTGCGGTTACAAGTTCGAATCCCCGTACCCAATGTGTCAACATTTCGACGTTGTATGCAAAAATTACCGTTTCTTCCTGGTATTCCTACCCCAGTTTTGAAAATTTTGACTTAGCAAGGGCGCTACTTAAAGAGTGTGGAAAAATTTTCAGTGCTTATATTTGATGAATTGAATGTTAATAGGCGTGTATGCTATGACCAAAACGTTTATTTATTTTTAGGACCACACAGAAATGTACAGGTGCCAATGATTCGAGGCTTAATAGATGTTTGGAAACAGTCAGTGTATTATGATTTCGATAAGACAATGAAAAGTAAAAATTACTATTCGAAATCATATCGAAAGTTGAAGTCTCAGGATTCAAGATAGTTGCGATTCTTTCGAAGTTCAATGGTGGCAATATGAGGCTATGTGGTGGTCTCGTTTCACCTTCTTCCAGGTGGATGGAAGCAATAAAATAGTATGAAGTTATATTTCGAATATTTCACAAAAAAAACTGTGAACCGAAGAAAAGAAAAAGAATGTGATTGGCTGACCGTTTTATGTCCTAAGAAAGACACTTCGATCTTGAAACTATTCGACAAGGCTAAGACATACTTCAGAATTCGGTTTTTGAGTAGAAAAACACAGGAACTCCGCAGGAGGAATGTTCTTTAAGACAGTGGATGCAAAGCTGTTCTTCAAGTGATACTCAATGCTATAGTGAGTACATATTGTATCTGTATGTAGTCTTTACTTTTATTGCATTTAAAAATTTGTTTTCTTTTGCAAATCGGAACACAGGCTTACCACACGATATTTGTCCCTGCTTCACCACGGTGTCGTCACACTACAGCTGGAGAAAGTGGCTACGCAGAAACAGCGAGTTATGAAGGGACCTGTAAAATCCCGGAACAGTAGGGTCGACGGACCTTGCTCTGCTTCCATGTTGAGAGAAGGGGAATACTTCCCTTTCCTAGTGAATAATATTCATTAGGACCTAAATTATCTTCAGAAATGGTTTCTTACAGAGTGTAAAGAACATTTGGTATAATATTCATGGAAATATTCATGGAACTCCATTGAAAGCAGAAAATATCATGAGAATGATCAAAATTCGAACATTGAAGAACATAATTAACAGAAAAGAAATAGGATACCCAAACCATAATTTTAAACCTGCTATAAAATGTATATCCTATATTTTTACTAATTCCTTACTCCCATGAAAGTATCCTGGGGAGGATATTCTCTCCAATTTTTTCAGACTGAAATCCTTTTATCCCGTACGATTTCGCCCCCTGACACAATACGAAAAAACACATGCTGTTAAAATCCATACACATGACCCTTCCGGGACTCAACCCGGGGCCTTCAAGCCGATGGTCTATCGCCGCAGACCGCTCAGCTTGGTATGAAGATGTACGTTGTATGATTGCGAATAGATCACGACAATATAAGAAACTTTAATTCAAAATGGCCACCCAAAAATCAATTTTTTTTAGACCACTAGCTAATCTGGGTGTACTGTCATGAGTTTGTTACACAAACGGGGCAACCACCATATAGTGGCACACACCCCGCAGTTATGGGAACAGATTTGTACCATGGAGGTGAAGACTGGCCCCAAGCAGTCTTTGGTCCGATGTGTCGTTCAGCTCCCATTACTATGGCACTTTAAGTAGAGCTTACTGTGCAGTAACATATAACATTTCAATCAAATACTATCCATTACTCAATAAAATTATTTGGTTCCGAGCTTTTTTAAAAAAAATAATTGCAACAAATCTAAACATGCTAAAATGGAAAGTAGTTTTTGGATTGGTATGGAAACCTAAAGGCTGGAATATATGAAATCAAAGTGTACACACATATCTATTTCTCTATTTATCTATATATCTTTCCATCTCTCTGTCTCTCTCTCTCTCTCTCTCTCTCTATATATATATATATATATATATATATATATATATATATATACAGACACTATAAAGCAAGTGGGCTGATAGTATACGATAGTGTCGTGGATGGTGACACCTTTACATCGAACTTTGCTTATCGTATAAACATTATTTGACATTAGTGTCTTCATCTTCGACGTACCTATGAGCAATTTACTGCATATTCGTGTATTGAAACTGGTGAAACAAATTTCAATGTTTCAGAATGTAAAAAAAAAAAAAAAAAAAAAAAAAGCCAGGGTCGAGAAGCCTCAGACAACTAACAGCAGAGATATATTATCTTGTAAACTATTTGTCCTTGCCTTGTGAGCTTATTTGAATTTATTTTTAAGACCTTTAGGCAACTTTGGCCCACCCCGAATGGATAATGATGGGAAAATTAGTGGAATCAAGAAAGTGGTAGGATACTAGACAACTTCGAAAAAACACACACATTCGAAAAATGAAATGAAATGAAATGAAATGAAATGAAATATTTGTGTTTTAGGTCCCACGGTTATGCCGGTTAGGCTAAAGGAGACGATGATGATGAGTAATGAATGAAATAGTGGAATGAAGAAAGTGGGATGAAACGGGAGAACCCCGAGAAAACCCACGCACACGGTGTTTGTCCACCACAAAGTTCACTTGGCAGGGGCTGGGATCGAACCCGAGACCCCAAGCACCAGAGATGAACGCTCTACCACTGAGCCACCGCGGCCCCCACACACATTCGATGTTTGTCCACCACAAAGCTCACATGGCACTAACCGAGATCGAACCGACTACCACATACACCAGAGGTGAAGGCTTCACGGTGTAGTTACCGTGATATTTCTTGTCTTTGTGTTCTGGTTAATACTTGTAACTTAGTTGTATCTTGATTAGCATGGTGCAGCCTGCTACATTTCGTTCCCATGGTATGCTGCTATATTTTTTACGAGATAAGACGAGACAAAACGAGACAAACGAGACGAAACGAGACGAGACGGGACAGAGCCTCTCGAGACGAGACACGAGACGGGACGAGCGCATTTTTTCGAGACGAGACACGAGACGAGACTTGCTTTGCACGAGACGAGACGGGACAGCCTGTAGTCTCGTCTCGTCTCGTCTCGTGGCAACACTAGACAAGCCGAAAGCATGTGACTGCCAACCTTGCCAAGCTGTCATACTGTATGAATACAGAGTATTGACTGTACTAATAGTAACAATAAATGTGTGAATCAGTGTTAGATAAAGGCAAGAGAAATGACGTAAAACCTACCTTGTAACATATAAGAGGAAAACTTAATCAGTTTTAAGATGAGTATGCAAGATGGCGCTTGCTGTTAGATTTTGCTACTCCTATGCTCAGTTTTATGAAATTTTTACTTACAAGCATAAATTATTTTACAAGTAGTTGTCTCAGTACGGAATATGAATATTATATTACCGTTTTTCGTGTTATGTTTTACATTGTTTTCACGTAAATATGATACACACGTGAAATACAAAGGTAGTTTATTATGACGATCATTTTAAACGTTAAATATGTAGCCTAATATGTGTTATTTCTTTTTTCTTCTTTTCGTTCCTTTCTTTCTTTATTTTTGCTGAAAATTAATTTGCTTAGGCGAAATATATCTTCTTGAAAATAATCTATTTATGTTTTTGAGCTTTCATATAATCACGAATAGTTGCCTGAATCCGTTAGTGGAAAATACTAATTAATTTCACTTATTAGGGAAGGTTGTGGGGTGTTACTCTGACTTCATATTGATAGTATGCTCAGTCGACTTCTTTTTACATATGAAACAATTATGCAACCGGAGAAATCCTCGATCGCAAGCTTGTTCGAATTATGAGCGTTAAAAGTTCAAAATTGAAGAGATTTTGAAAAAAGTTTGAAGAAACCATTTTTTGAGATACACGCTTCATTTTTGGTACTGGGGTGTTTCCTTGGGTGCTCGACAGAATGTTAAGGTCAACACGTACGCATTTTGGAAGATACGGAAACTTATTGGGGAAGGGTTGAAGAGTAATGGCGTCTTTCAACTTGCAAATTGAATCCTATTTGGCACACCGGGTAAATAGGCTAATAAAATTTATTTGAAAGCAACTGTATTGCCATTCAAGTGTCACTTTCCCATGTGGCCACTTAAACATTAAACAATGACATTGGTCTCCAAAACACTTAGCTGCGGAACTAACTATAACAGGACTTCCAACCCAGCAGGCCTTTGTGCATTGTAGAAAAAATTAAATATTTCAGTTTAACATCCGATGATTATACGCTTTAGGCTAAGGAAGACGATGATTAAGGCAAGTGAATGGTAATGGAAGAATTGATGGAATGAGAAGAAGGGAGGAAACAGCAGTACCTCGAGAAAACCCATGGACATGATGGTATTCATTGTGGAAGACGGTGATTTTGGGCTGGCTACCGCCTGGTTCCATACTCACTCATTTTTTTTTAAGTTTTAAAGGTTTTTTGACACCTCGTAACATTAGAAAATTGTTGTTTCCGTAACTACCGGATATGGAAGTGGAGATATAATTTTAACAACCGGTTCCTAGAACCTGAGAAATTTAATAACCGGTTCGGGCGAATTAGGTGAATGACACCCAGTGTTGGGCAAAATCAATTGAAATCAATTGCAATTGATCAATCAATTGAAAGTAATTGCTTTGAAAATCAATTGCAATTGATTTCAATTGCAATTGATTTCAATTTGTAATTGACAATTAATTTCAATTGCAATTGAATTCAATCATAAAATTTGCAATTAAATTTTCGTCAATTGTTAATTGTTAATTGGTCACCAGGCAATTGAAACTTTTAATTGTTAATTGTCAATTGCAAAGGGTGCAATTGAAACATTTAATTGTTAATTGCAATTGACAATTGAAACTTGTAATTGTTAATTGTAATTGTTAATTGCAATTGAAATCAGCAATTAAAACTGAAGATAAGAAGATGTGTGTGTATTGTGTTGTCCACTTGTTACTGTTTTACATATTTCAAATAAGGTACTTATAAGAAATGCTGGATACCTACCATCCTTTCCCCCCCCCCCATGGGAAGAAAGCCGGGAAACTAAGTATTTTTTAAAATATATTATATTTATGGTTCTATCCCCCTCGAAAGAACTCTATATGCCCGTCATGCATACAATACGAATGGGCACCAACGAGTTCGAGCAAGTTTTCTTTAAAACTCGACTCGACTCGAAGCAGACATCTTTGAGCTCGACTTGAGATATCGGCTCGAAAAATTTCTCCCAACTCGACTCGAATTCGGATCGAGTTTCCAGTCGAGTCGAGCCAATTCGAGTTAAATTCTTTGTGTTACTATCTTCAAGTATCATACATAGACAATATAATTATCAATGATACTACTACTACTACTATAATTAATTATCATTATAACACCGTGTACCTGTATAAACATGGAATATAGGCGGTTTGTATCGGAATACTAAAAATTAGTTGACTGTCGATCTCGGTCGTCAAGAAATCTTCAGGAGGCAAGGACATCGGTCACGAGGTTCTTGGTTTGAGTTCAGGAGGAGCAAGTATTCGGGCTCGAGCCAAAAATTATTAAAAGTTATGGGACTCCAGCCAAATATGTTCAAAACTGCTCGACCCGGGTTTAGGGTTGTCAACAGCTCAAGCGGCTCGCTCACAGCTTATTCACTTATCGAGCCGAACCGGGAAGTGAGCCGAGCCAACAGCTCATCCAACCGAGCCAGCTCGAGCCGATGCTCACACGAGCCGAGCCGAACCGAGCTGATTGCTTACCCCAACCGAGCCGGTTCGAGCCATCGGCTCAGTTAAGCTGACTCGAACCCAGCCTATGGACTCGTTTCAACGGAGCCGGTTCAAGCCATTGGCTCAATTGAGCCCAGTCGATGGGTAATCCCAACCAAGCCAGTTCAAGTTGTACGCTCAGTTGAACCGATCCGAGTCGGTTGACATCACTATTCCGGTTGGGTTTCTACTTTGGCTAAAAAATTGGACCGTGCAGTTCTCAGCCTTGATGGTAAGAATTACAAAAAATGATATGAAATCTTTAGTTTTACGTCCAACGATTATGCCGGTTAGGCTAAAGGAGACGGTGATGATAGGAAATGAATGAAATGAAGAAAGTGGGAGGAAACGGGAGAACCCCGAGAAAATCCACGAGCACGGTGTTTGTCCACCACAAAGTACAAACTGCGCGAGCTGGGATCGAACCAGGGACCTCAAGCACCGGAGGTGAACGCTCTACCACTGACCCACCGCGCCAACTGGTAAGAACTACAGTATATACTTATATTGGTGCTCACGGCGTCATTAACTTGTTCCGCCACCAACGAATTTCAAGGTACTTTGTTTTGCATCTTTTGTGCGTGTTTTGTGTCGCTTTATGCGCCTATTCCCACATTTTGTGCATCACCGGAAGTGGGTCAAAATGAGCCTACAAATATGGCGGAACAAGTTATTGCTCTTCCGCCACCAATGAATTTCGAGATCGTTTCCTTCACATCGTTTTGTGCCGTTTTGTGCGTCTACTTCCGTTTTGTACGTCGTGGGATGTGGGTTAAAATGAGTCCCCAAGGTGGGACGAAAACGATCAAGAGTTCCGCCACTATTAAATCTCGAGGTCGTTAATTTCACATCGCGTACCCTTTTGTACGTCTATTTCGACGTTTTGTGCGTCACTGGAAGATGGTCAAAATGGGCCTCGAAGGTGGGACGAAAATGACCCACTGCTCCGCCACTACCGAATTTCGAGGTCCTTCCTTTCGTATCGACTACTGAATTTTTGTGTTGTTTCGTGCCCCCATTTCCACGTTTCGTGCGTCACCAGAAGTGGGTCAAAATGGGCTTCCAAGATAGGACGAAAATGACCCACTGTTCCGCCACTATCGAATTTCGAGTTCGTTAATTTCACATCGCGTACCCTTTTGTGCGCCTATTTCGACGTTTTGTGCGTCACTGGAAGACGGTCAAAATGGGTCTCGAAGGTGGGATGAAAATGACCAAGAGTTCCGCCACTACTGAATTTCGATATCCTTCCTTTTGCATCGACTAGTGGATTTTCGTGCCGTTTCGTGTCCTTATTTCCACGTTTTATGCATCACCTGAAGTGGGTCAAAATGGGCTTCCAAGATGGGACGAAAATGACCAAGAGTTCCGCTACTATCGAATTTCGAGGTCGTTAATTTCACATCGCATACCCTTTTGTGCGCGTATTTCGACGTTTTGTGCGTCAATGGAAGACGGTCAAAATGGGCCTCGAAGGTGGGACGAAAATGACCCACTGCTCCGCCACTATACCTACCGAATTTCGTGGTCCTTCCTTTCGCGTCGACTAGTGAATGTTTCGTGCCCTTATTTCCACGTTTTGCGCGTTACCAGAAGTGTGTGAAAATGGACCTCCAAAGTGCGACCAAAATGACCCATTGTTCCGACACTGTCGAATTTCTAGGTCGTTTCCTTCGCATCGTTTAGTGATTATTTTTTAAAAAGTTTTCTGTGCCTACTTCCTCGTCTTGTGCGTCACCGGAAGTGAGTTAAACGGGCCTTTAAAGTGGGAGTTAAATGGCTCACTATTCCGCCACTATCGAATTTCGGGGATGGTTCTTTCGCATCATTTAGTGTGTATTTTGTACCGTTCTGTTCGCCTACTTCCACGTTTTGAGCATCACCAGAAATTCGTCAAAATGGTCCATCAATGTGTGAGAAAATAGAGCCATTGTTCCGCCACTATCGAATTTGGGGGGTCGTTTCTTTCACATCGTACAGTGCCTGCTTTGTGCCGTTTTGTGCTCCTATTTCCACTTTAGTGCTTCTATTTCCACTTTAGTGCGACAACAAAAATGGGTCAAAATGGCCTACAAGTATAGCGGAATAACTTAATGCTGTTCCGTCACCATCAAATGAGGTCGTTTCCTTCGCATTTTTTATACATGATTTGTGTCGCTTTGTGCATCAGTGGGAGAGGTTCAAAATGGACCTTGAAAGTGGAATGAATATGTCTTTCTCTGCCATATTTGTAGGTCGCCTTTGACCCACTTTCGTTGGCCTACAAAACGTGAAAGTATGCGCAGAAACGGTATAAATATGCACTAAACAATGCGAAATAAAAGCGACCTTGAAATTCGATACTGGTGGGAGAGTGGATCAGTTTTCTTCCCACATTGAATGCCCATTTTGACCCACTACCATTGAATCACAAAACGTGGAAATAGGCTTACAAAACGGTAGAAAACACGCACAAGACGATGTGAAGGAAACAACCTCGAAATCGTTCCTGACGGAACAGCGTTAACTTGTTCCGCCATATTTGTGTTTTCATTGGGAAGGCCGATGGGGGCTGAATTTGAACGTAAACACTATCGGGGGTGTCACTATAGGTCTGAGCAACCCCGATAAATATGGATTCGACACAAATTCTAGTACTTTTACATGTCCCGGTGAACGCCCCCTCAGACCCCCTTGGTTCGTATTGTGAAAAAATCTCCTCTGGCCCCCACCAACCCCCAACTAATATCGCGAAAACTATGAATGTGACACTAACATCTGCCATTTTCTACTATTTTTTACATATGCCGGTAAAAGTCCCTATAATCCTCTGGTTCCAATTTTGAAAAAAAAACAATGCCTCTGGCCTGCAGCCGATAGGGGCTGTATTTGGAAGTCAACGCCTGTGGAAGTATCACCATTCATCTCAGCGACAGCGAAAACTATGGATTTGACACTAATATCGGTCACTTTCCATTATTTTTACATGTCTCGCAATTCCCCACCCCCGGTGACTCCCGGCCCGCATACAATGGTAGCTAAATTTGAAAATCATCGCTAATGAAAGTATCACCATTGATCTCAGCCACCGCGAAAACTACGGATTTGACATCGGTCATTATGGATTATTTTTACATGTCTCGTGATTCCCGTTATAATGCCCCCGTTTCTTATCTGATGGGGGCTAAATGTGAAAGTAAACGCGGTCTTGAGTTTCACCAATGAGCTCAGCTACCCCGAAAACTATGAATTTGACATTAATATCGGTCATTTTCGATTATTTTTTTACATGTCTCGGAATTTCCCCCTCTGGTGACCCAAGGCCCACATACAACGGTGGATGAATTTGAAAGTCATCGCTAGTGGTAGTGTCACCATTGATATCAGCAACCGCGAAAACTATGGATTTGACACTAATATCGGCATTTTGGATTACTTGTACGTTTCGGCATTCTTCCCCCCCCCCCCCGTTGACCCACGGCCCGTAAGTTAATGCGATCGGAGTTTCACCATTGATCTCAGCGACCGCGAAAACTATGAAATCGACACTGATATCGGTCATTTTCTTCTACTTTTACATGTCCCGGTAAACGCCCCCCTGAGACCCCCTGGTTCGAATTTTTTCGAAAAAGCTTTGCCTTGGTGTGGGACCTGGACCAAGGTATCTTTGACCAAAATTTGGTAACTCTCGGTCGACTTGTCTGGTCCCCAGGCCGGTACCGGTAAACGTCCCCTGGAGACCCCCTAGTAAGGAATTTAAAAAAAAGCTCTTCGTCTTGGTCTGGGGCCTAGACCAAGCTACCCGTGACCAAATTTTGAAAAGTTTCGGTCCACTCGTCTCGTCCACAGGTCGCATAAAGATAGACAGATAGACACACGAACAAACTCTATTTTATTTATATTAGAAAGGTGAGATCCGCCGTTATTGTATTAGTGCGGTGCTTGAGCTATTGATCGTAAAAATTCAAACTCCGATGAGTGATAATTTTATAGGCTTGTTTTATTACAAGTTTAAACTCTTTAGTCAGTAGAGAAAAGGGCGTGAATCATAGGTCAGAGTTGATGGCAATGGGTTTTGGTGGGTCTGTGGGTCGCAGTGGGTAAGAGTGGTTTATGGTGGGTGGTGGGTCAGAGTGGGTCACGGTGGGTCGTGGGTCACGACGGGTGGTGAGTCAATTGGTCGTGGCTAAAGTTTTCATTGCCCCACGCCTTCTCTGAACTACAGTGTTGAAAATTAATCAGTGAAAATCAATTGCAATTGATCAATCAATTGAAAGTAATTGCTGTGGAAATCAATTGCAATTGAATCAATTGCCAATTAATTTCAATTGCAATTGAATTACAGAATTCAATTGCAATTACTTTCCACTGCAATTACTTTCAATCAATTGATCAATTGCAATTGATACTCCTTTTTTAATGGCCAACTGCAATTAACAATTAACCATTACTTATTTCAATTGTTAATTGCAATTAACAATTAAATTTACAGATTAATTGTTAATTGTTAATTCAATTGAAATTTGCCCAACACTGATGACACCATTAAACAAAGCAATATGCTCTGTCAACGATAAGGCCATGAGCGTCCGCAGCGGAGGCAAGGGGACAATCGCTTTACCTTGCATTTTCGAAAGGTGTTTGGTTGTTTCAAAACGCTTTTATCCAGAAACACACGTGAAGGCACATTATATTTGATTACATAGAATATTTAATATAGACCTATTTAATGTAGTCCACAAAGTTATGGAATAAGCCTCAATAATAATGGTTTTGCATTATGCGTTATGTGCATCAATGTATGTCGGTCTTTTGCCCCTTCCCCGCCCTTGGAAAAATCCTGTGATTGTTTCTGGACAAAAGTGTTCTTATTCGGAACTGTTATTATCTTCAGGTGTGCACAGTATCAAGTATGAACCAGTACTGAAAGATAGCGTGAAATTGTTTTCAATATATGTCACTCAAGAATTAGAGAATTCATACTTGAGCTTGTTATTGTTGAAGATCATGTGATATACGAAGTACAGCAATCATGGTGCAAAAGCAAGTACTTGCAAATCACTTGGAGAATTGAAGTGAAAAGAAGAATTGTCCTATCTATCTAGGTAATGATTTTGTATTTGTGCACGTATCCTTAATCTGCACTGTAGAGACATCTGGTTATAAATAAATGTATAACGTTTAACTGCCGTTTTCTAAGAAACTATTACATAGAAATGATATAATTTTCCTCTAAATGCAAATTAGTTGCACTTTAACCAGAAAACGATGGAATTTCTAAAGTAGAGATAAGTTTTACACCAAGGATTGCAACTACGCTTATAAAACACCATTTTTGAGCGTACTTACAGTCTGTTTTGTCCAAAAGATGAAATTTATGTAATGATTTTATATTAGTATACGCCTTCAGGCCCACGCGTTAGCTCGGCTTACGGCCTCCATCTCTTAGGTATCAACCTTTGCATCAAGAGTGAATTTTGTGCATTCGCTCTTTAATTACATTTCCTGAATTTGGCACAGCTGGGGGCTAGGCCCTCTGATCCTCACGTTTACTCGGCCTACGGTCTCGCACCTCTTAAATCCACAATTCTACCAAATTTCAAATTTTTTTCCTATTTCAACCATCTAAAAGAAGATTTTTTATCCTAAGAAAACGCCCATTTAAATAACATGGGAATTTCTTCATCCCCCCTTTAGACCCCTTAAAAACTAAAAATATTCACTTTTGGCAATTTTCCTGTATGTTAGTCCCGGAAGGCTACACTCTTACGAAATTTCATCATTCTAGTCCTTCCGGAAGTCTCTAAACATTTTGGGGTGTAGATGTCCCATATAAATAACATGGCGAAGATTTTTCAGTTTCCCATAAAACCACTTTACATTTGGAAATTTTTATATTTAGCGAATTAGATAGTTAACGCTAACGAAAATGTATAAGCATAACGAATTTTAAGTTTTTATTTCAATTCCAAGTACCTAAAATATGAGATTATAGGTCCAAAAAAAGGCCCATTTAAATAACATGGTAAAAATATTCAATTTGGCAATTTTTCTGTCGGTTAGTACCGAAAAGCTACAATCATGTCAAATTTAAGCATTGTAACCCTACAGGAAGTGACCAATAATTTGGGGGTGTAAAAGGTGTTCCATATAAATAACATGGGAAAGATTTTTCAGTTCCCTATAAAACCACTCTAAAGTTGAAATTTTTTATTTTTGTCAAAAGTGAATATTTCTAATTTTTAGAGGATCTAAAGGAGAGAGTATAGTATTAGTGTACCATAATGTGTGTACCACAGTGTACCATTAGTGTACCATAATGTGTATATTTTCACGGACGTTGCGTGACAATGTTTCCGTGTCCCATAAGAGTTACGGGGAAAATCCCACACTTCATCATATGTTCTTGTAAACATAAAGGTATCATTGCCTTCTATTTGACGATTAGACCCGTGTAGTTCTTACATTTTGTTGGGCGTGTCATTTTCATTATTCGTTCCTGTAGTTTGGAGGGCGAGGGAATTACTATGCAGTGTTTCAAACCCTGCAAACCTTTGGTGTATCTCGGGAACGGTTAGAGATATCGCTTTCGAACAAACGCTATTAGGATTCTTGAATCTTACATAGGCTTTCTATGGTGTTTCCAGCATTACGTCATATGGGCAGTTTTCCTCCTATGGCAACTGCAAAATTTCCATTTTTTTTCCGCTTTGCTGTGGCAACCCTGTTACCCACTGGATGTTGTGCGTTCTCTGGTTTACTCTTTCGGTTACTCCTTTTCATTTCGTAGTATTATTTTTCTTGCCCTTTTGCTTGTTTTGCTCTACAGACACTTTAATTTCTTGATCTTTGAAGCTTTATAACTTCCTTATTTGGCAACATTGACAGGTGCGGTTTCGCTTGTTGGTATTCCCATTCTGTACTAATTATTTTGATTGCATAAACTTCTATATGTTTTATTTAAAAAAATACAACTTTGTACTGTGCTGGCAACACTGTTGACCTGATAACATTGTATTGTACCTCAATAGACGTCCCCCGTCCACAAGTATCTGCATCCACCACATTCTTGCTAATATCTCTTCTGGTTTCCGATTTATTTAGGGCTGTCCAACATTGCTGAACCACCCTATATATATATATAAAAAATATGCGAAGAAAAACATTCATTGTATTGGACATTCTCTCCCCTCCCCCACTATTGTATCATGTACATATGCAAATCATTTTTGCTGCACACATCATGTATACGAACAAGAATTATGCTTCTAGACCACTTGTGAAATATATCTTATGTTATATGGGACCGTCCCGAAAATAAATGTAAATTAACCTAATTTGACCCCCTCTATAAACAACAAGTACTCATACATGTTACTATCATGTAGGGAACTACTTCATTGCTTCACATACCAATTTTTATGGATGTACCACAAATGGGGGAGGAATACCCGCCAAAACCTGATGAAAAAAATTTGATGAAAATTTAAAAAAAAAACGTCATTCTCCCTCTCTCGGCCGCAAATACGTACCCCCTACATACATATATATTTAAGGATTTTTCATATTTCCGTAAGTGTACGTAGGATATTTACGTTCAATATGTAGGCCTATGCTTAAATTCTACTGTATTTTAGTATCTTATGGAAGAATGATGCAGCCTGTGCGATATTGCACTATGCAACAACAAGATGTATCGCAGACATACAGACCAGGCCGGTAGTCAGCCCAAAAATGTAGGCGGGGAGGGGGCGTAGAAGTTAGGGGGCCCGATCCAGCCATCTTATAGTTCATTTGCAAGCCTACCGTGAAAAACTAAGGGGGTCCAGTAAAAATTTAGAGGGCGGCTCCCTTGAGCCACATGGATACGTGCCTGATGCAAACTACACAGTCTGTACGCAATTGCTTTAGATATGTACTTAATTATGTCACATACGTACAGTAGTAACTTCATGTGTATGTATTATATGTAGAAACTTTATATCCATGTATGGCAGTACAATCATTATCCTGAGATATATATGAGTGATACATATGAAAAGCTGTAGGTTACATACGACAGCATCGACAGCAATTCTCCTTATATATGGATCTTACATGTTCTCGTTACGTACGTTTCATTTCTTAAACGTACAGATAGCATTATGCTGTACATACATTTCATTGTTGTAATACACAAACCCACTCTGTTATATGATACCAGTACTACACATAAAGCGTTAGATATGTAGATTCTTTACGGGCAAATCTCTGTTTCCTACGGTAAGATGCTTGATCACGAAATTATAAGATTTAAGTAGGAATCATCAAACCTAGATTACCAAATATTTTAATTCCCAGAGTGGGGTAGATATAATTTGTGGCCTGAATCTAGCTTGAACAAAGTTTTAGCATCGAATATAATTGGTCTAAATCTAAGGTGCCATAAATGAAGGCCGTTGTACAACATTTTGTAGAGTAAATATCAAGAGGGTGAAGTTGCTTGACATACTCTGTAATAGTACTACCTTAACTGTATTGCCGGCTCAACTTAAAATTGTATTCTTTTTAAATAGCACCAACACAGAGCTTAAATTCAGGAAACAAAGCTACAAAGTCTGACAGAGGAGTGATCTACCACTATGTTAATGATTCAGGCCATACATTAGCAGTCACTATGGCAATTATTTATGAATGTGGTTTTGAACTCGTTCCTCATTTTCCCTATTCATCAGATTTGGTTTCCTGAAACTTCAATTCTTACCAAATGTAAATAAAGGTCTAACCAAAGGATGTTTTATAAGTGATACCGACTTCTATAAACCGTGGAAGATTTTTTTAACCGTGGAGTTGACAACTTAAGGATTTTTTCTACTAAGATAAGGACACTTAAACACTGCTGGAGCAAGTATGTTGAAGTGGAAGGGGTTTATGATAAGAAATTGAGGTATCATGAACTCTGTACCTCTTACATTTTCCTGAAGGCTCAAAACACTTCACTTATCTCGTATAAAGAAAGTTGTGGTAAGAGACATTTTTAAATACTAATTAAGGGTAAGTGACAATATTCAACAAAGTGCCATTTAAAAATCATTTCGTTTCTGTGTTAATTGAAAATGACACATAGATCAGAATTACTTCAACAACGATAATATCATGTGTACTAGGCGAGAAATGCAGCTGATTTGAGTAGTTTACTCAGAGTTCAAACGTATAGTCTTCCTTAGAAAAAATGTTACTTCGCTTGACATCTACTGGAAAACGATGAAAGGGCGTGGTAGAAGCTATAATCATTAACAATCATCAGAAATCTTGAGAGACTTTAATTATACACTTAGTATTCCTTTTACTTAACCTAGTTCGGACCGTGACCATCCATCTCACTTCTTAATAAATATATAAACGTTGAATGAGAACATATTTTAAATAATAATAGTAATAATTAATATAATAAGACGGAAAAGAAGAGTAATGTGAGATACAAATTTGTGTCTATCATGTAAGATTTATACAGTAATCCTTTTAGTCCTTTAAAATACGAGTTATTGACAAGTCTATGGAATAGTATTGAATTTCTCGGTTTGAAGAATATTGTTAATATTTGTAATGTCTTTGCTTCATTTTCCTAGATTTTTCTTTTTCGTTTAATTCACTGATAATCATGTCATAGCTATTCCTCAGTGATATATACATTCAAATTATCAATTTCTTTGTGAGTTTCAGAAGTCTCATGGAAATAATTCGACTGGACATTTATTGTTTAACCAGATTACTAACAGAGATTTCTCAAAGCTCAAGGATCCAGATAGGTTTTGAAATTAATTCACAGAACAATCAACTATTTTGTGAGCATTTATAATTAAACATATTTGAAGTTTTAAAAGGGAGAATAAAAAGCTAGTTGCCAGCCAAAGGAGAGTTTCTCAGTTCTCTCAATTGCGATTTAGAAATGTTTCTTATTCCATCATTGTTTCATATATGCAGATAGTGAAGTTTAAAATATTAGTTTGAAATTTAATTGTTCTCGTTTTTTTGGTAAAAACATGTAACTGATTTTTTTTAAAAAAAAATGTCCGAAGTGCATAAGTAACAAAGCAACCATCGTCAAATGAGAGACTTGCTTTAAATTCTCTGCCAGTTGAACGATAAGACTTGTTTGCGATACATTTGTTCTTTCGAACGTTCAATTACTTTATTATTGTTCACTTTTAATAAACAGTTACGATCGTAAGTACTTCCATATGTGAATTATTCTCGAAGTATAAAATAACTATTTTATCAGCTTTTTTTTCCATATTGTCCAACTAAACACAACAACACATTGAGCAAATCGATGTGATAAAAATATATATAACCAAAAACACGTAACAGTTTCAACATACAGTCTTCATCAGACTTCTGGCTACTTGGGAGTTGGTCACCGGAGATAAACTTTTAATTAGGTTTCACCCATTCATTGAAAGATAAAACTTGTGTGTTTCCACTTCCACTTGTTCAGCTGAGCACTTCTGCAATTAGAAATATACCTTTTTGCTTGAGACAAACCACGGAATAGGGTAGGAACGAGCAGATATCATAGAACCAGAGAACAGGACTTTGGTAAGAAAATGGAAAGAAGCCAGATGAATCAGGAAGGCAGGAGACAAGATGATGAATTCGAATAGAGGATTTGCGATAGAAAGAAAGATAACAAATGAAAATGAAATGAAATGAAATATTTGTTTTACGTCCCACGGTTATGCCGGTTAGGCTAAAGGAGACGGTGATGATGAGAGATGAGTGAAATGAAGAAAGTGGAGGAAACGGGAGAACTCCGAGAAAACCCACGAGCACGGTGCTTGTCCACCACAAAGTCCACACGGCGCGAGCTGGGATCGAACCAGGGACCCCAAGCACCGGCGGTGAACGCTCTACCACTGAGCCACCGCTCCCCCAACATAACAAATGAATAAGGGAACATAAACAAGGATAACTAAAAGAAAAGATATATCCAGCAAACATATATATATATATATATTAACTGAACAAATGTGCATATGTAGAGGTAAAAGTGGAAAAATACAGAGGTTAATTTTTAATTAAAGGGCGGATCCTAATTAAAAGTTGATCTTCGGTAAAAGATGACCCACTCCTAAGCAGCCAGCAGGACTAGAATCTGATAAAGCCGCAGTAAATGTGTTGAAACTGTTACGTATTGATATTTGTACACGCATTTTATGACATAGCCTTGCTCAGGATGTTGCTGTGTTAACAATAAGATATGGTGAATTTCTTTTTTGTAATTTTTATTCTGAAACAGGAGCAAGTTACTAAAGGTGCCGTAGAAAAGTTATCAAATTATATTTTAACATAGAAATTTCAATTTATTTTATTCACAAACTTGTTTTCTTGAAGATAAGATATGTTATGCATAATTCTTGAAAATAATGTTAGTTGTTACATATAAGAGAAGATTGATATTAGCGGTCATTTTTCATCAGTAACACAGAAATCAGTTTTAAATCGCACGTACTTGCACGTTATCATATACTCTTATCTAGTACATAAAAGTGTCTCTTCTTACTCCAACTTACCCCAACTTATTTATATAATTCGTTGCGCCAGTACCAGATGATTCTGAAACATGGATAGTTGCTAAGTAATTCCACGAACTTCTTGCGATAGGTCCCATAGTTAAAAGCTAGGTCCTTTTAAAACACGATGTTAAGCGGTTTCTGCAGTTTAAAATTCTAAACGGAGACGTTTTCGGACTTATGTTTATTAGGTTCAGTTAGTCATAAGATTGTAATGGTAGTACGTGCATACGCCTGTTACTCCACTCTTGAACGAACCTCAATATTAAATTCTAATTGCTTAGCAATAGTTACCTAGAACGATTATGTCGGCCGAGTTCGTTAATGGAGTCTATCCCTTAACATCTTGACAGATAAAGGTGGCTATCCATATCCCATTCATTCATAAAGGTACGTTTCGAGTAACACTAATATGCACCTTTTAAAACATGTAGAGACATGTGTTTACATGTTCTCTGAATTTTATTCTAAGAAGAGTTTGCATGACACAAAGTCCTTATGGTGTAGTACTATATCAATTCTGGTCAAGATCGAACAAATCTCGTCGATTGTGTAGATAACTAATTCACGAAACTTTGTCTAATTCAACTTTGACTTTAAGTCTAAATTCGATTATCCTTAACAAAGAAACCTAAGGCTTTTGCAACGGAATAGTTACAATACTTAATTACTAAGAATGGGAAATGACTTGTTTCTTACAATCACGGTCAGATAAAACCACAACTTCAACATCTACAGTTGTGTGCGACTTGGACATTTCTGCCCACCCCTCGCGGTAGCGCAAGAGAGACAGTGCCGACATAATAAAATATGCCCTACTGATGATTGGAAAAGGATAACAGTCAAACTATTTTAAATATTATACATGATGATCTGTAACTAAAGTATTCATAGCCGTGCATAGGTTCCATCTGCTTCTTGTAAAGACGATTTTATTTCTAAGCAAATATGTAACAATATAAACACAAGTAAGTTATCAATAGTCACATATATGCTACGTATATGCTATCCACTTTAAAGTTATAAAGAAAGTTATTAATATTCTCATTTATATTCTAAATTATGAACCTTGTTAACAGATTATTATACAATGTTTTCAATCGAATTCAACGTTACTATGAAACGAGCAACATACAAATGAAAAATATTATCAAATTAATATTATAATTTGCTGAAATATTTAGTGAAATAATGTGTTTTCTTTTAATGTAATTTTTTTCTAAAAATTAATTATAACGTTAAAAATTAATTATAACAAATTCACTGATATTCATGAAATGAGAAGTAAAAATGTTTATATAATTTTGTATCATAGTTTCTCTTAATTATATGTTGATAACATCTCGTGTTGTACTGAATCCTTTAAGCGATCATACACGGTAATTATTTACATTTTGTGAATGCAACTGAAGGCCTGAAACATAAATTTTTAAAATGCATTTTTAAATCCCCATAGAAAACTTTGGAAGCCTGTACCTAACGGCAAGCTAAATGAAACAATCAAGCTTCTACTCAGCATAGATATCATTTCAAGAACTAACAAATGAATAGCGTCATTCCTTTGCAACTCGTCCGTTTCTCTCTAGCGGAGAGTTTCTCAAATTAGGAAAACGAAACAGTAATGCATTCTTTTATAAATACTTGATAGAGTCATCTTTTATATAATGGAAAGGATAAGTAATTGACATGGATAGTGGAGGCAGAGCTGGAAAGAGGTGACAATGAATCTTATAATATTCTCTTTTTATTGTAATTTTCGTCTTGCTTTCTAAGTAGATAAATAGAGGGATACCTGGAGGACTATTAAAACATTAATAATGTTTAAAATTTCAGAAAAAGAAAGATTGCAGATGCTATGTGAACTCAACTGAAGACAGTAGTGACCTGAAGGAAGGAGCAAAATGTGATCGTACTCTGTGAAATACTAGAAGAAAAACCTAGAACGAACAAGAAATTATTCTCTTCCATTCAGAATGTGGATGGAATAGCTGTCCATTTACTTGTTCACTGCGCATCCCCAACTTTTATTCGAGTCTTTATTTCAAATATTCTTTCTTCCCTTGAAACTTCACATTCCTTGATTATCAAGGAGAATTAAAATAAGCTTCTTTTCTACAAAGCAGACAACGGAAATGAGAAATAAAATGAGAAAAGAAATAAAGAATTAGGATACTGCAAAAAAAAAAAAAAAAAAAAAAACTATTCTGTTTTCATTTAGACTCTGAATCTTCTCGTTCCTGTATCACTATGTATATGATTCTTTACATCGATCTTACTCTCTAATATCTAAGCTCTTTTGCAAGATTATTCTCGTTTTATTTTGCATTATACTTAGGTAGTATACTCATTGGGGTTGCCTTTTTATACTTGTATAGATATCGAATTTGTTTTCCGTATAATTACAAAACCAGTATACATACATTAAACATCGACATTCTATATTGAAGGGTAAGTGAAGATTGAGGTACTTCAATCCGTCTTTAGGTCTATCAGTTATTAATCACAAATTTATTCAATCTGACAAGTATGTTATTACTTATGATATTTGTGTTTTTCGTTATCATGTCATTCTATTAGCTTCTGCCTATTGTTAAGAGTGCTGAATATATAGCTTTTCCCCGAAAATAACTAAAGTACACATAAAATTAAATTTTCAAGCAGACAGTGCTAGTACTAGTAAGCGTATTTCTAAGAATTTTATACATTCTATAATTTTCTGTCTGTGACTTTGATACACTACATATTTACCATAATAAATGAAGTCTATTTGGCCTTTTGAACAAGATTCTAGGTTATTCTCCTTCTATCTGCTATCAGGCTAGTTTATCCGTAACACACATTTATCTAGTCTTTAAATCTGGAAATCTTCATTCATAAATCTTTATGGCCCTAACCTTAGTGGAAAAATATGTTTAACTCTTTTTATGGAGATAATGAGTGTTGTGGTGGTTCCTTATAAATTTAATTTTTTTACATCTCTGATCGAATAATAGTCGACAGAGGAGCGTTTGAAGAAAAGAGCAAAGAAGAGAAATCTATCATTCATCAACAGACATGAGGGATAAATTTTCACAAAGCATACGAATCAATTCCAAGCTTCATTTAATATCCATTGAATTAATGAAAAATGTGGAAGTACCGAGCAACCAATAATATTGTTTGAACTGTGAAGAATACATATTAATATCTATATAGAACTTCCCATAATTGTTCCAAAATAAAAATAATGAAGTATTCCCTTAGCTAGTGGGTTCCTTTCTGCAACATGTGAATGCAATTCATTTTTAAAAAATACATTCTACTTCGAAATGACCTATAAATTGGTTTGGTTGTTTTGCAGTCTTTTCATAAGCATTTTAACATTTCAGTGTAAGAATGTTATGTCGTAAGGAATTTAGTTATACATTACCATACAGTAAGTCTAATAGTTGAAGGTTAGTTGTTGTATCTTATGATTTACTCTCTTTGTGGTTATTTATAAATTTCGAATTTATTACACACCATCTTCTGAAATTCAGTTCTTTATGTGTCATCTACTTATCACATTTAAGGCATTCATGTGTTATATTGGATCAGGCCCGTAGCCAGCCTGATTTATTAGGGGAGGCAGAAATAAAGACTGAGAAGGCAATGACAGACATCAAATCACATCATAAAATTGTACATTTATTTATTATTTACAGAATCTGTATTTATTTTTGAATTATCGAAGAAGTAAATTTTGTTTCATATTTCTGTGCTTAATACAAGCTCTTTGCGAGGTCTTTGTTTCATATTAATAATTAAAATTGAAGTATTTATTTTTTAAACATTAGAGCAAAATTATATTACAGGAATTTTAGATTATATTAATACAACATAGGAGGAAATGTTTTAGTCGACATTTGCACTCAATTTTCTGCCTTTCAAAATAAACGAGACACTACAAGTTATTAATATTCACAACTAACGTTGTGGACTATGATACTGTTGTTTGGAAGTGAACCTGGCATCCTTGGATGCTTGTCATGGTTGCAATAATAGGGTACGGTTTGAAATTCTTGAAATAGGTAAACGCAATGAAAATGTTTGATGCACCTAGCGAGAAACATATAATTTGACACAGAAATGGGTAGAATTCACAAAGTTGAATTTAATTTGGTAAATATAATTGCAGGAATTTCATTGTTTTGAGTCAGTTAGAAAATTCTCATCAGCGGTATTTTAGAGGGCAAAATATAATTTAGGGGGCAGCGCCCCCTCTATCGCCCTCCCTAGCTACGGGCCTGTACTGGATACATATAACGATACATCAAATATAACACTCAAATTTGATTGGTTATTTTACTTCTTCATAAGTCTATTTGAGAGTTATGTTTATGGGCTTTTATTAGACAATTCAATTTATGAGTAATGGTATTAAAATGTAGTTATACTCGTACTTTCTCTATTAATTTCTGCATATATCCATATATTTTAAGCAGCCTGAAATACTTACAAAAGTAAAATAAAAAGAACTTGTTGATAACGGTCAATACAAGAGACAAAATGAATGAAATTCATCTTTGGAAAGGTTTCATGAAATTCTTTAGATAGCTACGTAATAACCAGTTGGAATTTCCCCCCAACCCCCATTTAGCTGCAAAAATATCTCATTCCTTTGGTCCATCTTCTTCTGTTGGAAGCTGAGATTGCGGTTTGACCATGCTCCGCTGGACAGGAAAAGAGAGCTTCTACAGCTAGAACCGATCAGAGCCAGTGCTCTGCCAGCTTTGATGTGATTCGATGAAATACACGTACTTGAACAACGACTATGAGAGCGGGAGAAAGGTCTGGAGTGGGAACGGGAGGTATAGGGAAACGGAAGGTCCTTTCTACGATACATGTTAGCAATAGATGAACAAGAGAAAGGGGAGAGAGGAATGTATTTCACGAAGATGACATAGTCAGCTTTTCTGCACAGGCTGTTAACATCCGCAAAGTTCCAACATAAAAAAAAAAAAAAATGCTGTAATAGAGAAGATATTGAGGTCTTTCATGAGTTTGCGTATGTTTGTGCTAATAGATTTCTCTCTCCCTTTCTGTATATATATAAGTGTGTGTGTGTGTGCATATACAAGTGTGGGTGTGTATTGCTTAATCATCAGACGCTGAAATCTTGTTAGTTGCGGTTTGCTCCACTGAAGATATTTTTACTGTCATTTTCTTTTGTTAAAACTAATGGACTTGTAGTTCGTTGACTTCGGTCTTTATACAAGATTGTTTTCTCTAACAATTAAGAGTAAGTCTTATCCTAATCACTTCTCTTTAGCTGAAAGCTAATCCTTTCCTGTAGTTTTCCTTCCAAGTAAACTATTGAATTGCTCCAAAGAAAAGAGATTTGTGCTTTTGTGGTTTATATATAAGAATCTAAACTACGTGGAGTCTGAAAGGATATCTTATGTAGGATTAAGATTAAGAGATTTTTATCTCGTTTGTTTTCTATAGTTTAATATCTATGTTTCGACTTACAAACTAATGAAGATTGTATCAAAATTCAGTTTTGAGTGACGATAAAAGTATAGAAATGGCTCGTAAACTAAAGCCAGCATACAGCTAAAGTAATAGGGAAATTATGAAATTTTGTTAATGAAAGAATGTTGTAAATAATTTCTAAATAATTGATTGAATTCATTAAAGTTAATGATATGAAGCTATATGCAGCGTTTTCTTAAAGGTGGTTTGATACCATAAAGTGGTTTAGTGAATTTTACACTTTAAAACAAGGGAAAGCTTCCATAATAATATATTTTTGACCAGCTTAGTTTTGTTCAAAATGTTCATTACTAACATTAAGAATAGTTCAAACCTCTACTGCTTTATCTTCCGTGGGTAGTGTAGGTTAAGAGAAATATATGGATTGTATTTTCTGGATATGGATTGTGTTTGACCCATTTTCTAGGCCTGTCTGTATTGTACATTGACTCTTAACATTTTGATGCATAGTTCGTTGGATATTGGCTTGGAACACTCAGTTCGAACTCTGCCGTTTGTATCTGAATGGAGAACCACTTTCAGCGGCCATTTTGATACACGCTTGCCAGGAATCAAAACAAATTTTGTACTAAGTTGTTTGGTTTTCCACGATCTATCAAACAAGGTATCATTCTACCTATATCCACATTTGAAATTTTCAAGTTGGTCCCGGGACCCCATGATGGAGGCCCTGGGGATACCGTGACAACACCATTCCATGTTGCCTATGGCTTTTGACTTTTTCATTTTTTGTTTCATCGTTTTCTACTCAGCCGTTTCTGATTTATAAGTATTGGAAATTTTATCTGATACAGGACTATTATTGGGAGCCATCTTGAAAACGGTGCCCCATATCAAAAAGTGTTTCCTACAAAAATTGTTAAATTTTCCAAGCTCTTTCGAAGGAGGTATCACTCGACCTATGTTCCCATTTAAAAATTCCACGTACACCCCTCCCCCAAAATGGAGGATGGGGAACCTCTTGTTTGACCCATTTTTAGGCACTCTGTATTGTACATTGACTCTGAACATTTTTCTTATTTGGTGTATAGTTCGCGAGATATTGATTTGTAACACTTATTTTGACTCACTTTGTATATATATATATATATATATATATATATATATATCTTCACTGGAAAGGCATGTTTAACTCCAATTACTTAGTCAACATTTTTACTAATATATTTTTATTGTAATATTTTTACTATTCAATATTGTTTACATTTCATTTCTCAAATAAAAATCTCGCAAATTTATATTGGAATAATGAATATTCACAAATAAATTATTATTTAATTTACGTAAATGCCGTATTATCAATTTGAACTTCGTACTTTAGCTAATAATAAAATCATAGTCGTATCTTTATTTCAAAATATTGGGCCTTGTAAATAAATCAAACAAATCAAATTATACTTATGCTTTCTACAGATATACTTATTTTGGTCTCTATTCGAAATTTTTTTAACCAGATCTAGTAGGAACCATTACAGAAACCTCGAGAACAGGTAAAAGAAAGTACTTTGATGGGATTCGAGCTAACCATTTAATAGTGCTTTACGATCTACAGGCGAACGTCTTAGACTCCTCGATCCCAGCGACAGCTTACGATCTTAGCAGACATGTTCAGAGTAGCACTGCTTGTTATGGAATTAAAATGTACTTTGTATTGTCTGAAGTTTAAGTCCGGTTTACTTGATGTAATAATGTTTTGTTTTAAGTTTACGATGTTTGTTACTTTGACAAATTATATATGTTATTAATATAGGTTCTATTACATATTCGTTCATAAATATTATATAAATTATCAGAATTATTTATGACTTTTCATGTTCGATACCAGCTCGTTCCGTGTGGACTTTATAGTGGACAAACACCGTGCTCGTAGGTTTTCTCCGGGTTCTCCTGTTTCCTCTCACGTTCTTCATTCCACCTTTTCACTCATATCTCGTCATCAACGTCCTCTTTAGCCTAACAGGCATAACGGTGGGACGTAAAACTTAAATATTTCATTTCATTTTTATATACAGGATGGTAGGAAACTCCACCGACAAAATTCGGGAGCTGATTCCCGACACCCAAAGAAGAAAAAAGTCCTTTTACACTTTTCTCTAGGACACAGTTTCGGAGCTACATCATGCCGAAAACGCGGTAAATACACTTTAGAGCGCTATATCTTCTCTATTTCGAATGATAGAGGCAAGGCTGCATGGTCACCTCAAAGGAACGAAACCTGCTCTATTCAAAGATGGGTATGTCGCAATCAAAAAATCAGTACACAAGGGATTCCCCAAAGGAGCGTAGAGACTCCCGGATAAACTGTCATGTAAAGATACGTCAAAATAGGCGTGAATGGATAGGTTTCCCACCTGGTAACCATAATTAGTTGTAACCAAGTCGAGATCTCAAGCAGAGACGAATTGAGTTACGCGTCATATTAGGTATGTGTGGTTGCATAACCACCAGGTACTGATCGTGACCAACAATGAAGTTGTGGATATGAAGTGTGGGTGAATACAGTTCGGGAGGTGACTCCACAACTAGAAACAAGGAAACAAGTCATGAACAGAAGTCGAAAGAGGCGGCGTGGTCCAGCAGGAACCGAGCAAAAGATCGCCCACACACCGTGGGTAAAGTGTGTCACATCGGTCCACAAAATGAGAAAGAAAATCATACTCAAGGGAACTGATGGTGCAAACTGAATGGAGCAGATGGAACTGCGCAATGGGAGTCCATGCAGTAGGAAGGGGATTTCGCAAAGCAGACATAGTAGGGGCATTGAAAAGTGAAACAGACGTATGTACTATGACGTGTTATGTATGGCTTACGTACGAACTGTGGGGTGAGAGCTGGAAAAGTGGGGATTCTCCATTGCAGCGTCGGGGACTAATACAAGGGAACACCGCCGGACATTTGTGTTGGTGCAGCGGTTCCGCAACAAACAGAGTACGCAGATATTGCAGGGCCGAGAATCGCTATAGGCCCTACCAAGTAGGCAACTGAGGAATGGAAGACATGGACAAAAGTAAGCATGCGCACAGGCGAACATGGACTGTATTTTCAAGGATGTTACAATATAGCTCGCACTGGTGTCCGTGATGAATTAGTATCACAAAGAATGACACTAAAGGTTTCAGAAGCCTTACAACAGTCTTAGCTGTGGCAATACTAAAGAAGATGCACAAAATGACGTCTATCACTCTGAACACAGGCATTCAGACCTCGTCGCACAGGCCGGCGCACACGTCGAAGGGTGAATGATTCTTCCCGCAAAGCGTCACAAGCGGCTCGGACGCGTTGTTCCAACGTTTGGATATCAGGTACCGGAGTAGCATAAACAACAGTTTTGAGATGTCCCCATAAATAGAAATCCACGTTTAAATCCGTCGACCGGGCAGGCCATGACAGGACCGCCACGGCCGATTTACTTGCCCGGCAAAACTGTGTTCAAATAATCACGCACGGGGCGACAGACATGCGCCGGGGCACCATCGTACACCATCGCCGGGGCACCATCGTACACCATCGCCGGGGCATCATATACCACATACGTTGTCGTAAGACCAACGGCACATCCTCCAGAAGTGTAGGAAGTATCTCGCGTAAGAAGTTCAAAAAGATAGCCCCAGTGAGTCTTTGTTGAAGAATAACTGGTCCAATGAGATGGTCACCCAGAATCCCTGCCCAAACATTGATACGAGACTGGTGCTGGTGGCGGGCCTGTACCATTCCATATGGATTATCCACAGACCACAGATGACTATTATGAAAATTCTGGATATCATCCCTCCCAAATTGGGCTTTATCTGTGAACAAAATGGAGAAGAGAAAACCAACAGTTGTTGCCAACAAATGGAGAACCTGATTACAAAAGTCCAGCCTAGGAGGAAAATCCCCTGGCGATAGACCCTGTACCCGTTGCAAATGATATGGGTAAAAATTGTTGGCATCGACAACACCCTCTCATGACTGACATTATGCTGACGGGCAAGCTCCCTAGAACTTACCCTCGGGTCATCGAGCACATGTCGTAAAATGCGTTCTTCTGCATACACAGTGCGTTGTTCATGTGGTCTTCCGTTTCATACATGGCAGGGTGAAACCTTCCGGTCTCACACAAACGACGAAACAGCGTTGCAAATATTGTATGATGCGGTTGGCGTTTATTGGGATATCGATCGTTGTATAACCGGGCTGCCTGCCTACAATTTCCATGTACTTCTCCATACACAAAAATCATCTCGGCCTGTTCCTGATTGGTGTAATGGGCCATTGTCACAACACACTACACTATGAACGTGATTCACAACACACAACGTAGTAGTTGCCCACTTCAACTTTACGGATGACCGACAGACAGACAAGGTAGGTCTGCTCAATGGTGATGTTTGTTGGTTGTGCACTCAGTGTTTCTTCAGTGCTAACTCCTTGTGCATCGGAATGACCTGGACTGGCAACCTGGGGGTCTTCTCGAGGCAAATCAACGAAATACGTATGTAGTGTGGTTTAGCCGTATGTAGCTATGGCCCTCTGTTTGTGACCGTGCAATGTTCCCGAAAGTAGTCAATGTTTTGCTGTCAGCAGTGTTCGAATAAACGAGGGGGTGCAGGGGAAATCACCCTCACGTAAAAGCTTATCCCCGGCTTATAACATGAAAATAACATAGTATCCCAGGCAGCAATAATTAATACCACTGCATTGTTGGTTACCATCAGTACCTGGTGGTTATGGATCTTCACCACAGCGAAATGAAACTACCGCTAATTTTGAAGATTTTTTTACAATATCTTGAAAACAAATAACATTATTGGAAAAATAAAAACATAGCGCACTAGATAATATTCTGAATGTGATACCGTTATCACACCTCACCTATCTTCTTTGAGTGTGCCGCTATTTACAAAACCCACAGAAAATGCTAAATGTTTCGGCAGTTGCAAATGGAAAGCAGATAAGTGAGTTGTGATGACGGTATCACATGCAGAATCATAATATCTAGCGCTGTATGTTTTTTTTCTTTCCCAATATTTGTATTTATTTTGAACATATTATACAAAAACTATAAAATTAGCGGTAGTTTAATTTTCGCTGTGGTGAAGACCCTTATGCAACCACACATAGCGAATATGACGTGTCCACCATTTCGTCTCTGTTTGAGATCTCGGCATGGTACCAAATTTCACAAAATTAAATCCCCACGTTAAGCGGGTTTGCATATCCAGGCTCCTAACTATGAAAACATTTACGCTCACTCCAACCTCAATCATTTCACGAATTCAACCTGTTTTCCGTATGTTATTAGGACATAATATCGATTGTGATTTATTCTAAAAACACTTTTATACATTGCAAGAGCTGTAACGTCCAAATATTTACTGAGAACTCATAGTCGTATCGGAATAAACAAAAGCGAGTATGGAACAGTAAACTGCTTTCACAAAAGGCAAAAGATGTGCAAAGGCATACAAAACGGTCGAGTGGTTTGAGTCGATACACTACCAATCACATGTTCGTGTGTTCAAACCCGGTAGCAAGTTGTTTCTTTTTTAAATGTCTTCCTATTTTCATCCGGAGGCTGAAAATATTTCTTTGAGTAACTCATTGAAAACTTCTTTTGTTTCAAATTCGATTAGAACGGAACATTATATGAATTGCGAATCTTAAATCCATAGCTAAAAAAAAAAAAAAAAAAAAAAAAGAAGAAGAAGAAGTATACTCATTACTCCATTATCCTCTGATTTGTAACGAAAAACTATTTATAAACAGTGGTGACTTCAGAAAATTATCCTCGGGGGGAATTTGAATATGCGAGTGGAGGGCAAACATTGATAGTCCACATTGAGCACGATCGAATATATGGTCCTGAAGCTCGAGAGGGGTCTCAAATTCTTCCTCAGATCACGTCCTGAAAGCATCATTGCTTAAAAGCTTTTCGTAACAAATATAATATTACACTTGTTTCTAGTTCTACATTTTGTATTGGTAAAATCATAACTTATAGAGGATTATAATAAAAGCATAAAAATTACAATACCAATCATGTATAAATTATCCTGTAAGTTACGAACTTTGGTACAGATTAAAACTCAAATATTTGTTTTCGGATTGCACTTAGAAGTAAGTCCTCTCTATATAATCCTGATTGGAAAGCCATGTATAACTCTAATTAATTAATCAATATTTATACAAATATTTTTTTATTTTACTATTTTTACTATTCAATATTATATACACATCATTTCCAAAATCAAAATCTCGAAAATGTATATTGTACGAGTGCAGATTCGCAAATAAATGCTTATTTATCATATATATTGGTCTCTATTCGAAATTCTATTTAATCGAATCCGACAAGAACACAGACAGAAACATCGAGAACAGGTGAAAGAAAAGAGAGAAAAAAAAGTGCTGTACCCGGCGGGGATTCGAAGTTAGTTCGAATGGTGCTTTATAAGCCTAACGCCTTAGACCACTCGGCTATGGTAACAACTAGTGATTGTTCTAAAGGCTTCGAGTAGTAGTTCTTATTACAGAATAACATTTTCTATTGCCTAAAATTTAAACCTAATTTACTTTGATATAATATATCTATTAATTTGTTTCATGAACACGTTTTCGTTACTTTGATGAATGATGTATGTTGTTGATATAGATTCTATTACACGTTCTTTCGTAAATATTATAGAAAGTATCAGGGTTATTTATGATCTTTCATGGAAATTGACTAGTGCATGCGCAGTACACAGACAGTTCAATTGGAAGGTGAAGAAGGAAACGCTAACACACTGTTAGAATGTTTCCCTCGCAAGCAGTAGTTCCCAACCGAAGGACGGCGGGACGCACTTCGTCCTCCTGGGGTGGCGTGAAGGGTTTACGAAGTCCCTTCGTTGTGTTATATTTCTTGAATGATTATGCACAATATCCAGTCACATCTTCTACACATTTGGAAGTGATAAATCGTAGTATAAATAAACCGTCCTCCACACACAGTGATTGTTGCTTTTCCAAGATTATAAACTGAAACACTTTTTATTTCAGTAGAATATAAAAGTTTCAATGGGAGGGGTTACAACCCTCTCAACTCCCTGGGTCTTTGATATGTCACCGCCTAAACTGTAACTTTCAAGTTAGAATCGAAAAATTGAGACATGTGACCTACTAAATATATTTTTAGTTCATTATACATTTTCATAAATAAAATATCCACAATTACAATGACAGTAAATGCTAAGTAATTATTGTAAATCTTTGTACTTTCATTTTCCCTCTTTCTTCTCAACCGAGCTTGAAAAATGTGAAAGTGGGAGGTTAAGAATTTCAAATATTACGTATATTTTTAGCGTATTACGAAATTATATTTAATAGAATCCGGCAGGATCACAAACAGAAACGTCAAGAAGAGGTAAAACCAAATTGTACTGTGGTGGGATTCGAACTACTCTTGAATGGTGCCTCAAAATCTCTACCCGAATGCCTTAGTCCACTCGGCTAATGTGACAAGTTGAAAATATAGTAAGCGTGTTTCATGTTCAATCTTTTGTTACAGTATGAAATTTATTTTGTATTCTCTGAAATCTAAGCCTATTTTGGCCTGATGTAATAGTCTGTTGAAATTGTTTTATGTTTACGGTATTCTTTACTTTGACGAATGATGTTGTTAATATATGTTCTATTACGTATTCGTTCATAAATATTACAACAATTGTCAGGATTATTTATGATCTTTCATGAAAATTGACTGGTGCATGCGCAGTAGAAACAGAAAGATGCACTTTACCGACATTTGTCATACACACCAGAACGCACACTTCTAACAGGTTCTGAAAATGCCTCGCTCTAAAGGTTGTGGAGAACTGTCTGTTGCTCTGAGAGGAGAAATCATAGGCCGAGCAAAAATGGGACAAACTGTGCCTCAGATTGCTAGAGATCTGGGGTGTGACAAGAAAACGGTCAAGAAATGGGTTCAGCGACATGAAGAAGGTGGTGAATGGTTCAGGTCTCGGTCAAGAAGTGGAAGGCCAAAAGTGACAACTGCAGCTCAAGATCAAGCTTTAGTTACAGAAGTAATCAACAGACCTCTACGCCACACATCAATCCTCTTGGACAAAGCCAGAGAATATAATTGTTCTCACGAAACAATAAGAAGAAGATTATTGGGGGCTGGTCTACACTGTTCAAGACCCGCTAGGAAGACTCTCCTGACTGAAACTCACAAGGCCAGACGAATGGAATGGGCACAGAATAACATAACCCAACCTCAGTCATATTGGGACTTAGTCATCTGGACCGACGAGAAGGTTTTCAAGTCTAACCAACAAGGCAGAGTTATATTGTATAGACCCCGCGGAACCAGGTATGCTGAACAAAATATTATCAGAACTTCTTGTTCAGGGCGAATATCAGCAAACTTTTGGGGACACATGACGGCTGCTGGTCCTGGAGATTTGGTTGCGGTGCCTGAGAGAATGAACAGCAGTGTTTACATTAATATCCTCGAAAATACGTTGTTACCGTCCTTAGAAAGAAACTTCCCCGAACAGGAAGAATATATATTTATGCATGACAACAGTGCTGTTCACACTTCCCGGCAAACACGAGAGTGGCTAAGTGAACATCCAGAGTTAATTTGTATTGAGTGGCCCCCTCTATCCCCAGATTTGAACCCAATTGAACATCTGTGGGCCTACATGGTGCAAGAATGGGAAGAGAGACGTGAAGACAGAGACCAAACGTTTCTTCAAAATCATGTTATGGAACTGTGGCAACATTTTCGTGACACACCGTCGTATTGCTCGAGACTTGTATCTAGTATCCCCTCCAGACTTCAAGAAGTTATTGACTCTGGAGGTGATTACACGAAGTACTAGTGTGTTATTTTTTGTGTAAACATTTATTTAAGTTTCATTTATTTATTATATTTTTTTAAGAGCAAAACTTTCGTTCTTCATTCTTTTCCTTTGCTTGTTTACTTATTAGTTCGTTAAAACGTTAAGGAAGAATAGTATATCTTCAAAAAGTATTTGTGAATTTACTTCGAACGTTTCTAAGAATACATTTACCTTTTTTTTCTTACTCTATATCATGCCCAATATTACTTTCATTTCAGTTAATTAATAACTTTATTTCACATCTCGGATAAAAGTATTATTGTCATTTTAACGATGTTTTTCCTTTTGATTGTGTAATTTCTAGTTTCATTGAATTATCTCAACTCGAATGAATAAATCACATTTTGTTTATTGTCCCTTCCTTAGCTAGGTTCGAATTCGAGAACAAAGTGGTGTAATTTACCTTCTTTATTCTTCATATTGTGCAGTAATGACAATATTAATTATTTTTCATGAGTCCAGTTGATCAGTGAGAACTTGGACAAACATTAACCTGGTGATTCTTTACGCAATGACAAGCGTAAAATACATTTTAGCTGTTCTTTATTCTTCACAGCGATGAAACATTCTAACAGTGTGTTAGCGTTTCCTTCCCTCGCCTTCCAATTGAACTGTCTGTGTATTGCGCATACGCCAGTCAATTTCCATGAAAGATCAAAAACAACCCTGATACTTTCTATAATATTTACGAAAGAACGTGTAATAGAATCTATATCAACAACATACATCATTCATCAAAGAAACGAAAATGTGTTCATGAAACAAATTAATAGATATATTATATCAAAGTAAATTAGGTTTAAATTTTAGGCAATAGAAAATGTTATTCTGTAATAAGAACTACTACTCGAAGCCTTTAGTACGATCACTAGTTGTTACCATAGCCGAGTGGTCTAAGGCGTTCGGCTTATAAAGCACCATTCGAACTAACTTCGAGACTCCGCCGGGTACAGCACTTTTTTTCTCTCTTTTCTTTCACCTGTTCCCGATGTTTCTGTCTGTGTTCTTGTCGGATTCGATTAAATAGAATTTCGAATAGAGACCAATATATATGATAAATAAGCATTTATTTGCGAATCTGCACTCATACAATATACATTTTCGAGATTTTGATTTTGGAAATGAAGTGTATATAATATTGAATAGTAAAAATAGTAAAATAAAAAAAATATTTGTATAAATATTGATTCATTAATTAGAGTTATACATGGCTTTCCAATCAGGATTACATAGAGAGGACTTACTTCTAAGTGCAATCCGAAAACAAATATTTGAGTTTTAATCTGAACCAAAGTTGGTAACTTACAGGCAGTGGCGTATTTACGATTTTGTTTCGGGAAGGGCTTTGCTAACTTTCGGGGAGGGCTTTGCTTGAAAATGTTAAAATTCTGCAAGATATTTCATATATTTTACTACAGTAAGTAAGATTTCGGGGGGGGGGGCTTTAGCCCGGAAGCCCCCCCTAAATACGCCACTGCTTACAGGATAATTTTACATGATTGGTATTGTAATTTTTATGCTTTTATTATAATCCTCTATAAGTTATGATTTTACCAATTCAAAATGTAGAACTAGAAACATGTGTAATATTATATTTGTTACGAAAAGCTTTTAAGCAATGATGCTTTCAGGACGTGATCTGAGGAAGAATTTGAGACCCCTCTCGAGCTAAGAAATTTCCGCCTTCAGGACCATATATTCGATCGTGCTCAATGTGAACTACCAATGTTTGCCCTCCACCCGCATATTGGAATTCCCCCCGAGGATAATTTTCTGAAGTCACCACTGTTTATAAATAGTTTTTCGTTACAAATCAGAGGATAATGGAGTAATGAGTATACTCTTTTTTTTTTTTTTTTTTTTTTAGCTATGGATTAAAGATTCGCAATTCGTATATTGTTCCGTTCTAATCGAATTTGAAACAAAAGAAGTTTTTAATGAGTTACTCAAAGAAATATTTTCAGCCTCCGGATGAAAATAGGAAGACATTTAAAAAAGAAACAACTTGCTACCGGGTTTAAACACACGAACATGTGATTGGTAGTGTATCGACTCAAACCACTCGACCGTTTTGTATGCCTTTGCAAATCTTCTTTTGCCTTTTGTGAAAGTAGTTTACTGTTCCATACTCGCTTTTGTTTATTCCGATACGACTATGAGTTCTCAGTAAATATTTGGACGTTACAGCTCTTGCAATGTATAAAAGTGTTTTTAGAATAAATCGCAATCGATATTATGTCCTAATAACATACGTAAAACAGGTTGAATTCATGAAATGATTGAGGTTGGAGTGAGCGTAAATGTTTTCATAGTTAGGAGCCTGGATATGCAAACCCGCTTAACGTGGGGATTTAATTTTGTGAAATTTGGTACAACTAATTATGGTTACCAGGCGGGAAACCTATCCATTCACGTCTATTTTGATGTATTTTTACCTGACAGTTTATCCGGGAGTCCCTACGCTCCTTTGGGCAATCCTTTGTGCACTGATTTCACGATTGAGACATACCCATCTTTGAATAGAGCAGGTTTCGTTCCTTTGAGGTGACCATGCAGCCTTGCCTCTATCTTTCGAAATGAAAGATATATAGCGCTCTAAAGTGTATTTTACCGCGTTTTCGGCATGATGTAGCTCTGAAACTGTGTGTACTAGAGAAAAGTGCAAAAGGACTTTTTTTCTTGTTTCGGTGTCGGTTTCCTACCACCCTGTATACGGATAATGCCCAATAATGAATTTCGGAATATGAAGTACTGTGAATATGCAGTCGAAGGTTCGTAGTGAGGCACGTGCGGTGTTGCTACAGCATAACACGAAGCAGAGTGCTTGAAGTTGTGAAAACACTTGATGCAAAGGAAAGCCCCAAATAGCACGATAGCGAATACAGTCAGCACATTTCCAGATATGCGTAATGTTTAGCAATGGCTACAAATATCGTTATGTCTAGTGAACTGAGTGAATGTCACTAATGAACGAGACCCAATGTTAAGTACATTACATGAATGATCTGATTAAATGTATAAGAGATTTGTGATTTGAAATCATATGTATGATCTTAATAAGTCTGCAACCATCCACCTGATTTCAATGGTACTTGTTCCTTTCAGTTGTTACATCGTTACGTGGATAAGCAAGGAAGCAACAAAAAGCAAGGTTGCACGTTGGCGCGCCGTGTCGCGGGGTCAATCCCCACTAAGAGTCCAAGCTTTGGACTCAACAACTAAGAGATGGATCGGATCGCATTTGAAACTTTCGGTCCCGTCTCCATATAGCGCCGCTGCTGAAAAGGGACGTTGAACATCTTAACAAATAAACAATCAAACAATAAACAATTGTTATAAACGTACAATTGAATGATACTGTAGTGCGCGAATGTGATATCTAAATGAATTGGTTTAGCTCGTTAAATTAAACGTAAGTCCTGCTACGGTTTCGTTGTCTCTTCGGGTACCCAAGCCGCTCGTGTTAACGGATTCCAAAATATGTAAACAGAACAATAAACCACCTTCATATTTTATATCTTGTCTTTATTCCTCCATTTAAAGTTACATCAAGATTGTCTTCGTGTCCATTTTGTTAGGTCTATAAGGCGGGGACGTTATTACAAAATAATAATCATAACGTCATACTCTTCTCATGTTTATTTTTGCTTACAATGCAACTGCTGGAGCCTCAAATCTATACGCCTATTCCAATTTAGCAACGACAGTAGATTAAGTATAGAGAGAACCGGGTACGATCATTGTGTCAGTAGCCGATCTTGAAAGTAAAAATTGGCGGGGGAGGGGGTGTCAGTATTTTGCTATGTAAAATACGTAATTTGGACTGCGTTTTGGTATTTATGACATTAGTGATTTTCTAGTAACGCAGCAAAATTGGGGGACCAAGGCCCCCCGACCCCACCCTAGATTCGCCACTCTTTGTTCAACCATTCTGAGTGGCTTTCTTCAGTTTCACAAGTCGAATGCCAAGATGGTACCTCTATAAACGCTCTGGCCGCAAGATTGCTTGCGTTTGTGTCTGAACTTTAGTCGTCGGATGTCATTAACTGTCATAATGTAAACAGATTTAGGCTGCACTTAAATGCACACGCAGTCGAACTCTGGAGGGTATTGTCGACCTTGAAAAACAAAAACAACATTGATTATCATTTTACTGTGTGTAAGGAAATTGGTTTCTGGTCTTCTTTAAATATTAAAACACGTAAGAGGTATTTCAGTTTCACACGATAATTTTAACTGAGTCCAGAATATTCAACAAAAAGACATTGTCCTTGAAATGACAGTACATAGCGTTTTTCTTACGTCCAAAACTGTTTATAGGAACAAAAATACGATAGAAGAGATAAAATAAACATTGATTAACAGAGTCATGCTGTTAGTGGGATTCGACTCTAAGCCATATGACAGACGAGCACCTAAAGAAGCTAGTCTACCGAAGACTGACGTGTATTCTGGAAGCGACTGTGCTTGTGTGCAGTGCTTACTGTCTGTGCTTTATAAAACACCGTAGTGGGAAATGGAGTTTACTTGGGCAGAATTAAGTGATATGCATCTGGCATATGGTGCAGCTTTGGGAAATGCAAGGGAGGCACAAAGACTGTATAGAGAACGTTTTCCAGAACGACGGTGCCCCCATCACACTACATTTACGTCAATTGATCGGCAGCTGCGAGAATCAGGTTCCTTACATATACACCGGCCTGATGCAGGAAGACCACGAACAGTGAGAACACCAGCATTCGAAGAGAATGTGTTGGACCAATTTGAACAAAATCCCTGAAAAAGCACGCGGGTCGTTGGACATGTGTTGCATGTTCAGCACCAGCAAATGTGGAACGTCCTACATAAAGAACATTTCTATCCATATCCCACACGTGTGGGATTTGCCCGATGGTACCTGCGGCAGTGTGTGGAGAATCCGCAGTTTGCGCGGCATGTTTTGTTCACAGATGAGAGTAGTTTTACTCGTGACGGATATTACAATGCTCATAATAGGCATATGTGGGCAGCAAACAATCCACATGCAATGTTTCGCCGAGGTCGTCAAGAACGATTCACAGTTAATGTGTGGGCCGGTATAGTGAATAATGTCTTAGTAGGATCTTATGTATTACCTCCACGACTGAACATGCATACTTACAGTGTGTTTCTTTCAGAGGTACTCCCGGAACTGCTAGAAAATGTCACCCTTGCAGTCCGGCGACAAATGTGGTTCCAGCATGACGGAGGTCCACCCCATCGGCCGCGGCGTGTTCAAAATGTACTTTCTGTACTTCATATTTTTGGGAATCGATGGATCGGGCATGCTGGTCCTGTAGCATGGCCTCCTAGATCACTGGATATGACACCTATGGACTTTTACCTATGGGGACACATGAAGGAGTTGGTCTACCAGACACCAGTGGGGAACGAATTGGACCTTGTGGGCCATATTGTCGAGGCTTCCGCAAGAATTCGTGTTAACCACGACGTTTTTCCTAATGTGCGAGACGAAGTGCTTCGACGCTATCTCTTGTGTTTTGAAGTCAATGGTTCACATTTTTAGTAGATTTCGTGACGTTGTAAGGTACAAGTGAATTACAAACACCATTTCCTGCTTTGACTCGTCTTCTTCTGTCTTTGTGCTTTGTGTATTTTATTTGTGTGACTGGACTTTATGCTTTACAGCATTGCACGGCACCAACTATGCTACTAATATGCGAATAACATTATCGCTATTCCCAGGAGGTCATTTGTCAGCTGCTTCTTACGTATGTTAATACTATACTCCACAATGCTGCATATTTAATATACATTTGTCCACGATAATTTAGGTACATTTTGATAGCGGGTTTGCATCTAGTTTCAACAGCTCTCAATCACTCTGCTTCGTGTGTTATGCTGTAGCAACACCGCACGTGCCTCACTACGAACCTTCGACTGCATATTCACAGTACTTCATATTCCGAAATTCATTATTGGGCATCATCCGTATGTGGCGGTTATGCAACCACACACAACAGGTATACAAGTGTCCATTATTTTGTATCCGTTTGAGGTATCGTCTTGGTACCAGGAAGTACTGTTAACGGGTGAGGAAGTCGTCCTTTCATACCCCTTTCGAGCCATCTTCACTCGGCAGATTATCCGGGAATCCCTATGCTCCTTTGGGGAATCCCTTCCGCAGGCATTACAAGATTATGAAACATGCATGTTTAACAAGAGCAGGTATGACTTCGTTGGTGAGTTTTTAAACCGCACCCTCTACGTTGAATAGTTTCTGAAATATACGCATTTGAAGATTCATTCCCCACGGTTTCGGCGCCTTATATCTCCGAAACAACGCGTTTCCGGACCCATGTTTACTAAGACTTTTTGTTTCTTCGTATGAGAGGATTTACCTCCCAAAGTTTGTCGGTGGAATTTTTTGACACCCGATATATATATATATATATATATATATATATATATATATATATATATATATATATCAAGGACTGCACTTTCCTCTAGTGCTACAGGCAGATTGTTTTTTTGATTCACATCCATGCTAATGAGTATTGACAAACCTTACTCAGCCCTTAGAAAACTCGTAGCTCGGTTAATACTCTAATACCAATAGTTTAGTTTAATTCATAACGTTTAATTGCCGGTGTCGCTTAAAATTTTTATTGCTCATAGTAGATAGAAGAGAGGACAATTCAAATTATTAAATTATTCCGAGCTTCTCAAACACTTGAAGTTCCTGGAAGTAAGAGCTCATTTCAAAATGTTAATTAATGACCAATTTCTCCTAGTTCGCAATTTCTAAGTGGTAGTTTTTGCAAATAGCTATTCGTTTATTGTTTTTAAGGAGTTCGTTTAAAAAAAAAAGATCCTTTGCCCTGTCCGTTGGTCCATCCAGGAGACAATTTCGAGAACTATTTGACCAATCATCATCATATTTTGTCAGGATGTAGAGGGACGAAAATTAAGAACTGAGTTCATTTATGGAGCCAATATTCAACCCGAAAGTAATAGTAATTAATCATTTTCGATTTTAATGTTATCGCTACCGTCAATCGGGGCAATGCTGAACCCACTTTGTAAACCTGAACAAAAAGGAAAAAATTATTAATTTTTACCCTGAGTGTAAAATATGCAATAAATCTGTATATTAAAAATATACATCAGTTCTGCAGATATATAAAAGACAATACAGGTCTTGCATTATGTATTTTTAGCCCCACTTGCCAAAAGAAAAAGTTTTGTACTAGGCCTATTTGCGCCATTTTTCGTAGGTCAATTTAATAGATCTGTACTTTCATTAGAAATGTTTTCCAGGCAGATTATTGTAGGAACTGTACCAATGTCGCTATCTGCAACTATTACTGTAGTGGTCACCCAAGTTGTATTGCCTAAAAATTTCTTTATTCAAAGAGGAACAAAATGTTACCGAAATGGGGCAATGCTGAACAGCGAGGCAATGCTGAACAATAATAATGTAGACCTATTCATAGTTAGTTAATTTACTTGCTCCATTTTGTGCCTGATAATGGCGCATAACAAAACAATGTACACTCGTGTCCAAAATAATTGTCTCATATCTATAATTGTCTTCTTGTAGGAATATAATTTGATACGGGTATTTTAACTACAAATCCCTTTTCTTCAAGCTCATTTGCTACATGGGAGAATCCTCGGTCTAGTACGAACACATCACCTGTTTTGTACAACATCTTGAACCAGGTTTGATTCATTACCATGCGGAGAACTGCTCCATCTGACGAGTTTCCATCCCAGAAGTCATCTTCGATTTTCCTAGTACGGACTGTATGTATCCGTTCGAGGCACGATCACCATTGGCTTTACACAGTTTCGCTTTTTATGTCAAGACTAAGACATTATTTGATATCGAAAATTGAGGCTCTTATTCAAGTACAAGTACGTACCACCCCACACCGTTATTATCGATTCATCGTTAGTTCCGTACAATGTATTTGCGAAGATTGATTGTTAGCTCGAAGAGCATCTGCATCATCTTGTGTTTCTATTTTTACACTGATATGTTTTGGAACGAAGTTCATCCACATTGACTGACGATCATTCTGAATACATCTATATACACGAGTCATATCCATTTTATATCTTAGTCCAAGTGATCTTTGGGATTCACCAGTGTACAGCATTGTCAGATATACTCCAAGCTTTTTCTTATTGCACTTCGATTGTCTAGCTAAGTCATCAAACTGAGCTTTAGTTCTACCTGTAGCTAGTGACATTTCCACATCTGACATTTTTGAGAAGGGATCGTTTGCCTTCTCATGTACTGAACTACCGATTCTTAGTCCTGTGATGAGTTTACCCATTCATTTACTGGCAGCTCTGAGTCCTCACTGATCTTGTGTTGAACCACTTTTCAAGTGCTTCTTGCTTGAAGTTGTCATCTTTTTCGAAGTGATCACGACAGAACCTTGTACCGATAGGAACAACTATGGCCTCTTCAACCATCACTTAGGTTTTTGCCTCTTTTGTCACGTTTCGTAGCGGTTTTCCCTTACACCCTAGTAAGCACTTCGATTTCGTGTTTGATGTTCTAGAGAATGATAGCTTTGCAGTTTTCTCTTCTTCCTTTTCATTCGCACGAACCACATCGTCACTATTCCAATCTGTGTCCGATCCAGTGCCTGATTCCGAACCTGCACTTGAACCTGATTTGGAAGCTCATCTCGATCGGCTTCGAACATTGTCTCTTCTATACATTTTCATAGCACACGAATTACAGAACCACTGTCCATTCAAAATTCACTTTTGTGCACGTTTTAGCTTATCAATACGTTTATTACAATTAGCACAATGCATGTTTGATGATGATGCCACGATCGTTGACCGCGAAGCTTCCTCGGTGCCTTCCGGATGTGCGGGTTTGACCTCTGTCGATGATAGAAACTCATGGCCGCGCGCCGTCGGAACTGCTCCGAGCGGCCACGCCCATGCTCCATGTTCTGCACGTGTGCCACAACAGGAAGTTAGTCCCGTTAAATGCTCAATCGTTATTCATCGATGCATAATGGCCCCGCCTGTGAACGAGTAGTTAGTTACTCGTACATTTTTTGGACCGGATACTTCGTATCCGATCCGGGTTGACCTCGGTTCGCAGACCTCGGTCGGGGGAGACCATTGTTTCGTGTCTACAACACAGCCAACTTAACCAAGCTCACTCACCAAATATTCGTATATTCTCTATAGACCTTATACTGCCTCAGTGTATAAGTTCTATATAAAATATACATTGGGATGCTACCTATGGCAATTGAGGCAATCTCTTTTATTTTCGTTTTATTGTTCTTATTTATTGCCTTTTTGACATGAAATTTGCCACATACATGTCTTTGCCGATTATACACATACTAACATTATAAGAAATACCGGGCGAATTCGTTATCAAATTATATTCCTATAACAACATATTTATAGACATGCGACGATAATTTTGAACATGAGTGTTCATAGACAATGGTATTTATTGATATGTTTTTATGATGAACATGGAAATCGTACTGCAGTAAAGTTGGACAGTGGTTATTTGTTAAATACTTAGGAAAGTAATCAGTGAAGCATTTGTTGGCCAAGTAATTCAAGCAGTTGATTCTTTTTATTATATCAGATTTGTTCGCGAAAATATGAATAGTACTATGTTTTACTGGCCAGAACAAGGACGTGGATTGTTTCCGCTGATGATGTGGTCCTGCTGTTGTCTCAGCCTGTGCTAGACATAAGGGGCACTACTATGTCTTTTTCAGTTTCGTTTGAGGGACTGAATGTACAGTAAATAGATCTGCATAGAGAAAATCGATGTTCGTATGGTAAATAGATTATTTTTAATGTTGCCCAATGTTTTTGTGGCAAATCTCTTTATTTTGTTTCATTTATGCTCCTGTTAAGCATTGGTACTCCTTACAAGCACGAGTAATATATTGCTTTTTCACTTACTGTGAGAACTGCATTTTTTTATTTTTTTATTTGGTACCGGTATTGTACACAAAGGATCAGCAAAAACAGTTTATTAATGTGTACTGCATTCACAGAAGCAGAACAACTATATTAAATTTTAATTCTTTTCAGTGTTCACTTTCAATGTTTTTTCGAGTGTATAATTTTTGTCAGGTTTTATTTTTTAGAGAATAGTCAGGCTCCTTGGTTCATTAAGGTCTCATGCTGAAAGTATTTTGCTTCAGTTACACTATTTTGTTACCCAATTCGCCTAATAGAAGTTCTATCTTGCTCAACTTCCATTTTCCATGTGACCTGTATGTAAACGGACAAAATCTGCCAGAAGAATGTCATGTTACATATCTACAAAATCAGCTAAAAGAACACGTCTCTACTGTACTAGCATTGCCCCTCTGACAGGCAGCTACGTCAAGATAATAACAATTCAACTGACTGTATCAGCATTGCCCCGCCCTTGGGGCAATGGCGGTACAGTACTAATTATTATTGTTTCTGTAATATGTTAACACTAATTAATCCCATTTTTTCATTAATGTGAAGATCTAGAAAGGATGTATATAAAATAATTTTCATCACAATTCCAGCTGTAATCATTTGAAGTTACATACATTTTTACCCAAAACGTGAATCAGCATTGCCCCATTTGACGATATAGAGCGAAGCTGTTTCATGTGATCAAATGAGTGTCTCAAGAATAGATTTATTGTTTACAATATTGTTAACTCTCTACTAAAATGGAAAGTGGCCGAACTCCACTACAACTTCCGGTTTCAATATTGATCTACCAAGAACAAAGGCAATAAGAAATTGCTAGAAATACAATAAGCAATAACAGAAGCGGATTTATGGAATCAATTCAGTGTTCTAAGAATTGGTACCGTCTCCTCCCTTAACTCCTTATTCAAACCGAATGTGACAGAAATCAACTACTTTCGATTTTATCTTTGATCGTTAAAGAGTGTAAACTTAAGCAAATACTGAGAAGCAGTTTGATGCAATCAATTAAGTGTCGTACGAATACATTCCATCAACACTGTAATTTATCTATTAAAACAAGAAACTTTTAACATTGATCACTATGAACGGAAAAAAGCGGTTTTCTGTTATATATTAAACGTCTTAATATAATCCATCTCTACCTTAATCTTTCTACTTAATCTGGAAATTGGTAAAACTTCTTTCTACCTTTTCTGGTTTCTATAATAATTGTGATAATATAACACCATAGAGAACAAACTTCTTCATGTGGTGTCATGACACACACACTATTTGTTGAAGGATCCAAGAGGTAAAGGACCCCTTATTGCCGACTACCTTATGCTAGCTATTATCCGAAGAAGGTAAAGCTACTTCTATAGGAGAGAACACATAATATCTGGGATTACCTAAAAATGTCCTGCAGTGTTCTGCTTAGTGTTGTAAAACAACGTTTTTTCCTGTGAAGTTTCTTGTCAATAAAAAACATCGTTCTTTTATATGTTTTTTTCCTTTTTTTTTGTACCGTAACTATTATTTACTAATTTATGTTGCAGATAAGTCAAATAATTAGTAGAACTTGATTCGAAGCCCTCGTAACTTAAAAATCCTTTGTTTCTTTGTATCTATACAACCAAAATTGTGTGATTATTGTACATTTGATTACATTTTTTGACTAGTAATTCGGGTTGTCTTTTTACATCTTAGTTCCAATAGTGTTGCTGGGAAACAGTGTGTTTTAAAATGAATATTGAGAAATGAAATGAGTTTTACGTCCCACGTTTATGCCAGCTAGGGTAAAGAAGACAGTGATGATGAGACAGGAATGAAATGGTGGAATGAATAGAGTGAGAGGAAACGGGAGAACTCCGAGGAAACTCACGCACCTGGTGTTTGTCCACCATAAAATTTACTTTGCGCGAGCTGGGATCGAACTAGAAACTCCATGCACCAGAGGTGAACGCTCTACCACTGAGCCCCCGCGGCTCCTATGAATATTGGGCTTTAAAGGGTTTGTAGTACTTATTACATTTAACGCTCAATTATAAACAATACATAAAAAAAAGCAACTCAAACAGTTTTTGCTATAAGCGTTCAATGTGAGCACCATTCCTCACACGGCACACATCGAGTCGATAGGTGAAAAAGGCCCATAAACTTACTGCCACACTGAGAAAAGAAAATCGTATGTGGCTTACGGAAAAGCGTATGTTACATTTGTAAATCCTGTAGTTTTTGACTTAACGTACAGCAAACGTATAACTGAAAACGCATTTTTATAATACTTTCTGTAAAAGTGTACCATCTGTACGTACTTTCCGTATGAAACAATATAGGCGGTCATTATCTCACATACAAATGGACGTATATAACATATAGCTGACGAATGTAACATACATATATGTATGTAATATTACAACGGCATGATGTAATATACAAGGGCAATGCCTACGGATAACATATACTCAGTACTGATTTCTGTAGTAAGCAAGAGGATTCCGTATGTTTGTACAATATACCGCTGTTCGGAGAACGGATTTTTCTCAGTGTCTATGGCACAAAACACATACAATTTGGAGGAGTCTGGTTACAACTGTAACATATTCTGAGGATTTGCTAACTCCCAGATGCGAACATTAAGAATGTTCACATTAGCACTTGGGTAAAATGTCGATTTATTACTGAAGACGACACGATCCAGAAACTCTTCATCGTCATGTAGTAATGTTTCATTTGCAAAACTGGCACTAAAACTTAGTCTGTAGGCTTTAGATCTTCTAGCAACTGCAAACGATAAGGACGTAGTTGTAAGCGTCTCCTTAAAATTCTTCACACACACGGTTGCACTGTAACCACAGATTCATTCTTTGCAAAAATTAAAACACGAAAAGCTTTTTGCTCTCTAGTCGCCATCTTTGATATTAGCTCTTCCTAACGGCAGACAGAGGAAAAAGTGCATGCGCATGCATGTGTACAAAACTGTTTGAGTTGCTCTTTCGTTTGATATTATTTATAATTGTAAGTTAATTGTAATTGATACTACAAAGTTTCAAAACCCTAATATTAATTTTCAAACATCTTACATTGCTTCAAATTATGTCATCCTATATTCATGGCTTCTATACACGACTCCAACAGTGCATTACCACCTGCAATTCTCCCTTTTCTGCAATAGTAGGCAACCCAAAAGACACTGGCGTTGAGGTGGTTGAGAATTAGAAAGGCGTTGGGCCAAATCTCAGTCTAGTTACAAATATAGCAGTGTGGCAAACTGCAAATAAGAGAATAAAATAAATTAAGAATGACGATTTTATTAACGTGAGAACAATGGATTATATGAAAAGTTACAAAATGATCTTCCTTAAGCAGTTGAAACAAGAAAAATGGAAAGAAATAGATAACAAAGGGAAGCAGATTCTCTTAATTTTCCAAAAAACAAAAATTTAAAAAATGGAAAAGGTTACATAATGAAAAGGTAACATAATATAAATGCCTAACAGCACAAAAACAAAACATTCACATGAAACGAAAAGAAAGACGAACACAAAATAAGGGACGTCAGTGGCGTAACAAACTTGCGGATAATAATAATAATAATAATAATAATAATAATAATAATAATAATAATAATAATAATTTCCTTTTCAAAATTTCAGACTTTGCATAAGAGCGTATTTGCATATAGCCGTCATGTGTGCATTTTTTTGTCAGTGACTGGTCCCAAAGGCCAGATGGGAGAAGAATAAAAACATTTCTTAACATAAATCCAAGACATTATTGTAGAAATTAAGTTTTATTTCTTCATCCGTAGCAAGTCTTAGGGACCTCCTATACCTCACCCCTCAAATATCGATATCGAAAATTTATTATGTTGATATATCGATGTCGATATATTCGCGATATCGAATGTTGATATGTCAATAACAATATTAATCATATCGATATATCGACATATTGGGCAGGCCTAGATCCGAGAAATGATGCAATAATAATAATAATAATAATAATAATAATAATAATAATAATAATAATAATAATAATAATAATAATAATAATGATAATACGAATATATAGAGGATGCTTGAAACATTCATTAAGTCACTTTCAAAATGAAAGTGAAACTTAGTGGTCAAATAAAATATTCAACTTCCAATAGTACTGTAGATCTCGGAGACACATCTAGCATAATGTCAAACGTTTAACACATGCTTTGTTTCCGCGTGGTTCGGTTGCAAATTCGGTAGTGTTCATTGGACGTACTGATCAAAAATACATTCTAATAAACCAAATAGGTAGCTCAGGTCATACATTCAATTCCAGACTACTAATGCGAACTGAACAAAAGGGAAGAAAGAAAGGAAGAAAAGAAATGAAAAAGAAAGAAAGAGAAAATCAATGAAAGCTACTTTACTGCTAAATTTTTATCAGAAGCACCCTATATTAAAATTCCAAACTGTATCATAATGAAATGATACAAATGTTCAAAAGGAAAATTGGATATTCCTTAAAGACGTAGCAGACCTTGCATGTCTCAAATTTCAAATGTGAATAAAACACATTGAATTATAGGATGGAAACAAATTTTGTGTCAAACTAATACAAATAAGATGTTTTCAAATAACCAAAGAGGAAGACATTTTCATGTCATCTCCGAAGATTTATCTGTTCCAAACGATTTCATCTACTAGGGACATAACATTGTAATTCGCACAGTTGGAGCAATTATTTTATGCGAAAAAACTATATTACCTGGCGGGGTATCAAACCGAGAATTTCCACGTGGAAGTCTTGTACGATAACCACTACTCCAACTACTGCTCTACCAAAACTTTGCTTAACAAGTGGTGTGCTGTTTCTTTTTAGAACGATAACACGAAAAGTGCTGCAGATTAATGAACTGTCTCGGATGTCCTGATAATTTCCTTGTTCTTTCCCAACCAACATTCGTAAATGGTCTGTATCATGATACAAGTGTTTGCTTCCACACTCTTAAGGATTGCTCGTCCGGTATGAAAAGTCGATTCTACAGGATCACTTTGTTATAAAACTTGGGCATGAACAAGACTCGAATCTTGGTTGGATAAGTGTACTGCTTGTAAGTCTGCTACAATACACTATCATGCCACATAAGACTAAATACCAAATATTACTAACTTCATCTTTGGAACGAACGGCTTCTATTTGTAAAGTTATTTACACCCAAATGAACAACGAAATTAATTTATTCGACGACCTAGAGACAAGTTAGTGCCCACTAATAAGCGAAATAACAGATAATCGAGGAAAAATTACAGAAATAATAACATATTATGTAGTAATTTTGCCGTGCAAGTTCAAAAGTAGTCGATTATTATTATTAATAATAATAATAATAATAATAATAATAATAATAATAATAATAATAATAATAATAATAATAATAATAATAATAATAATAATAATAATAATAATAGAAACTATACTGTTAAGGTGAACAATTATTATCATCATCATTAAAATAATGTTTAGCTCGTATTCCCAAATAATGTATACAATTTGAGGTTTTGGTAACACCCCTTTTTACTATTTTACGCCCCTTTCCCCCCCAAAGAGCTCTACCCCAAATCACGTTCCAGACGACTATAGTAAGATTGCAGATGAGTGTTATTGTACTTTGTACCTATAATACTCATGTGCCCCAAATTCGTTACCAATAATAATCATTGAGAAAGACTGCCTCAAAAATTTAACATTCTATCTCCCAAAGGAAAATGAACTTTTGTGCTTTCGTGCCTAAAGAGGGGCTTTCTGTTATTTACTATTCAGATTTAAATCACTCAGACTTTTTCAATAAGAATGCAAAATTTCGCATTAATAGTGTGAAGAATTCATGTTCTTCCAGTGCTGTAATAAAGTGTACGAATTATGGAACATATATATCTGGACAGAAATAGGGGACTATAGAGGTTTTAATCCCAAATTTGCACTACATTGAATTCCCTAGATAATAGAAACCATGGATGGAAGATTTTTTTTAAAGACCAAACCTGCAAGACCAAGACCAAGACCAAGACTCTTGCACAAGTACCGCTACTACTTGAACTATAAAAAAGAAGGAAAAATCATTACATCTCTTACTTCAATTTCTTGGCTTCAGTAAAAGTGCCGCTGGAGTACATGTATTCCCAGTAGTTTATGCAATCCGTACGAATCGATCTGCCCCTGTAGCATACAGCAATAGTATGTCGTTTTCTGAATTGGTTGTTCGCATTTTCTGTAGATGTTACTCGTTTGCAAGCCACACAGGTGTCATCTTGCACAAGTGAGCTTTTTTGGTGGACAAACATCGTGTGGGTTTTCTCAGGATTTTCCGTTTCCTCCTACTTTCTTCATTCCACCATTTCAGTCATTTCTTACCATCACCGTCTCCCTTAGCCTTGGTTCATAATCGTGGAATGTTAAACTAGATACTTCATTTCATTTCAAAGTGTATTAGTGGTGTTCTTCCAAAACTAAAGAGAAATGTAGTATTGAACATCGGTAATTCCGTATACTATAAATGCCGACTACATCCGTTTGAAATTTTTAATGTGTGCTCATAAAATGAATATCGAAAATAATATTTTCATGACATTGACAAAAACTTAGTGCATGTGACCACAAGTTTGATTTCATGGGCGGATGCTTATACGTTGAATAATTGTTTATCAATATAACTTTTAGCATCTTTAGATATACGGCACGACGAGGATTCAGCGATATAACATTATACTACAACAAGAAATCTATATTATATAATTGAAAGTGATTATGTTTGTGACTCGTAATCTCTTGAACCACCCAACCGATCTGGATCAAATTCTCAACATAGAAGAAGTTCAGGCCTGGAACTATTTTTATCATTTTACTTAGACGGTGCAACGTAGGGAAGGGGAAGGGGGAGATATATATATAAAAAATAAAAATAAAAGTGACTGTCTTTGTGACTTCATCACTCTTGAACAAGCCGATCGAACTCAATAAAATTTTCAACATAGATGAGGTTCGGAGTTGGTGTGTGTTTTTCATACCAGTTTGACAGTAGAATTTAGGGGAGGGTGAGGGAAGAGATATATAAAAATGATCGAAAATGACGAATATTAATGTCGAATCCATAGTTTTCTAGGTTCCTGAGTTGTATATTGACATTTCCGATACCGTTTACAACCGAATTCAGTCCCGTAAATTGGAGGAGTGGTAGGGATGCGCTCGAGTCGAGTCGAGTCGAGATTTAAGCCTGTCTCGACTCGTCTCGAGAAAATGTTGTCTCGACTCGTGTCTCGACTCGAAAATATGGTGCTGTCTCGACTCGTGTCTCGACTCGACAGTCTCTGTCTCGACTCGACTCGAATTCGAGTCGAGACGTCTCGAAATTCGAGTCGAGACAAAATATACGAGTTAAAATATACACACACATCAGCCAGACCGTTATGACTACCTACTTAATTGTTAGTATGTCCACCTTTTGGCACGAATAACAACGGCAACGCGTCTTGGCATGGTCGCAATGTTCCTCGGTGGGTCGCTGGAGAGAGTTGGCACCACATATGCACACACAGGTCATCTAATTTCCGTAAATTCCGGGGAGGGGGTGATGCACCCTCACGCTACGTTCAATCACATCCCAGATGTGATCGATTGGGTTCAGATCCGGAGAGTTTGGGGACCAGCACATCACTTGGAACTCGCTCTTGTGTTCCTCGAACCACTCCATCACACTCCTGGCATTGTGACATGGTGCATTATTTTGTCGAAAAATTCCACTACCGATGGAAAACATGGCCGTCATGAAGGGGGTGTACGTAGTCTGCAAGCAGCGTGCGACACATCGGCCGTCATGGTGCTTTGCTCGAGCTCCACTGGACACATGGATGCTCACTTGAATGTTCCCTAGATAATAATTAAGCCGCAGCCAGTTTGTCTCCGTCCCGCAGTACAGATGTCAAGAAGCTGTTCCCTTTGAACACGACGGATTCGCACCCTCACATCGTCATGATGAAGAAGATATCGGGATTCATCAGACAATGCAATGCTCTGCCATTGTGCCAAGGTCTAGTGGTGATGGTCACGTGTTCATTTCAGTTATAGTTGCCGATGTCGTGGTGTTAACATTCACCATCGTTAGGAGTGTTCGGTGCACTGTGTGTTCAGACTAGTGTTGTGAAGGCCTGTGATAAAAACGGAAATTTTGGGTAAAAAACATTTTTTTTACTGTTTTCCCGAGCTGAGGAAAAAACGGAAAATTTCGGTATGATCAGAATCATCATTCTTGTTAATCACAGAATCATTTTAGTTAATATGTTAAATCAAACAAATATTTCATAAAGATATCTTCATTGTTCTATGTAAAATTCCGGAAATTTTGAAACCATTAGAAAAAATCATTTGTTCGGAAATATTGGCAAAAACAGGAAAATGTAGTTTAAAAACTATTTGTTGGCCTGATGCTAGTGATCTTACTTGCTGTAACATGTCTGCAACATATACAGTGGGAAGTGGAAAATCCGAACTAATTGGGACCACAGGTATTCGGATTTTCAAATTGTTCGGATTTTCGAAAATGACCAAGAAAATATCTTTTAGGCTTACATATGCTGTACGGTATGTTCTTCTATCGATACAGTGGTTATTCAGTACATACAGTAATTACAATACCGCACGTAAGGCTACTTACATGTAATGTTTCTGAAGAACTTGCTTGTACTCTGTCACACTTAAAACTTATAGGCCTAAGAAAAAATAAAAATAAAAATACATGACAAACAATTACATATAAATGAACTTTTGTAAAAACACTGACTTCACAACGTCGATGGACACGCTATTGTTTGTTTATCGCTAGCGTTAAGACAAAATGTAAAAACCTTCTAGGGACCGCGTTCGGATTTTTGACGTTAGGATTATCGACGTCCTAGTGTATATACAATATTTTCGCTAACGGAAAAATACTTAGAGCAACAGGTTTTAATTCTACTTTACACACATATACCGCACAAGTGAGTAAATTTGAGCAGCGAGAAATATATTAAATGAAACTTCCGTTAGTTATTACAGACTAGCAGAATATCCGTTCTTTGCACGGGGAGAATACGTTTCATTTTTGGACACAAAGGGCACCAAAACTGTCACCAATGAACTTGTGGAGCCCCAAAACTATGAATTTGACATTCATATCGATAATTTTCAATTATCTTTACATGTCACCATCCTCCTTAGAGTACTAATGGGGCTGAATTTGTGGATTTAAACGGCATCTTCTGTTCATTTCAGCAAGTATGGATTCGAGGCCATTTTCGATCATGTATATATATATATACAGAGGCGGATCCAAGGGGGCTATAGCCTCCCCCTTCACACTCAAGTATACACTGCATAAAATGGGCTTCAATCCTGCTTTACACTGGATAAAACTGCAAACTATGGTTTAGCCCCTCCCTTGATCATATCCTGAATCCGCCACTATATATATATATATATATATATATATATATATATATATATATATATATATATATATATATATATATATATATATATATATATATATATATATATACTGTATATACTGCTCAAAAAAATTAGGGCTTCAGCTGAAATATCACACAAGACCTTAAGATAGTGTATGAATAAGCTTGTGTTTGACTCATATTATCATACAAGAAGGAATGCTTTAAGATACACTAGAAAAATGGGGCATATACTGGTGTTGGGGCACGGAAAACCTTGTTCACATGGCTCATGACACAAGTGGGTTATGTGTGCACCTCTCGAACTGCTCACAAACAGGCAAGGCAACAACACTGATTGTTCCTTAATATGTCATATGATCACTTCGAATAGCCAACAGGGCCTCGCACTTGCGTGGCATGGATTCAATCAGATTATCGATGAGTTCTTGGGGGATGTTGTGCCACTCATCCAGAAGAGCGACTTCCAGCTCTGGAATAGTTGTTGGATTTACTGGCCTAGCAGCAATTCGTCTGCCAAGCATTATCCAGACATGCTCAATTGGAACGAGATCCGGAGAGCATGCTGGCCACTTCATCCGAGCGATACCCTCAGCATCCAGCATCTCATCCACTAACCGAGCTATGTGAGGACGAGTATTGTCATCCATAAAAAGGAACGAATCACCAATGGCACCAGCATAAGGAAGAACAAGAGTTTTCGTGATCTCATCCCTATATCTGAGAGCCGTCAAAGAGCCATTTCGGATGATGTGGAGCTCAGTACGCCCACCAATGCTGAATCCTGCCTACACCATCAGTACACCACCATGATACTGGGATGTTTCTCGCACAAACATGGGATTGTGTCGTGTTCCACACTCTCTCCAGATGAGAACACGTCGATTATCAGGCTCTACACTGAATCGAAACTCGTCAGAGAACAAAACATTGCCCCATTCATTGCGTCCCCACCCACGATGTTCCTCCGCCTACGCTCTTCGATCAACACGGTGTCATGCAGTTAATGGGACACACACGATAGGCCTACGTGCGTAGAGACCACCTTCTCGAAGGCGATTGCGGACCGTTTGAGTAGATACTGTGCGTCCTGTTGTTGTTCGGAAGGCTCGCGGCAGCAGAGTTGTATTCTGACGCCGGTTTCGACGGGCTGTTAACAAGAGATAACGATCGTCTCTGGCTTTGGTTGCTAGTGGACTGCCCTGTCCTTGTCTTCTTTGAACACTTCCAGTTGTTTGAAATCGATTCCACAATCGGGAAATCACACTCTGTGCCACTCCTATGGCATGTACCACCTCCCGCCATGACTGACGAGCTTCCAACCTTATTGAGGGCCGCGGTGGCTCAGTGGTAGAGCGTTCACCTCTGGCGCTTGGGGTCCCGGTTTCGATCCCAGCCCCTGCCAAGTGAACTTTGTGGTGTACAAACACCGTGTGCGTGGGTTTTCTCGGGGTTCTCCCGTTTCCTCCCACTTTCTTCATTCCACCCTTTCACTCATCTCTCATCATCCCCGTCTCCTTTAGGCTAACTGGCATAACCGTGGGACGCAAAACTTAAAGATTTTTTCCTGGCCCGCATACAATTATAGCTTAATTTGCAAATCATCGCGAATGGAAGTGTCACCATCGATATTAGTGACCGCGAAAACTATGGATTTGACACTAATATCGGTCATTTTGGATTACTTTTACATGTCTCGGTATCTGACCCGCCCCTCCCCTCCGGTGACCACCGGCCCGAATAGGATGAATTTGTAAGTTAATGTGATCAGAGTTTCACCATTGATTTCAGCGACCGCGAAAACTGAATTCGACAGTAATATCGGCCATTTTCTACCACTTTTACATATCCCTGTAAGCGCACCCTGAGACCCCCTGGTTCGAATTTAAAAAAAAAGATTCGTCTTGATCTGGGGCCTGGGCCAGGGTACCCCTGACTAAAATTTGGTAACTCTCGGTCCACTCGTCTGGTCCCCAGGCTGCATACAGACAGACAAACACAAACAAACTATTTATTTTATTTATATTAGACTAGATAGACTCTTGCAAATTATGCCAGATTTTTATATTGTCTTTCCGAACTAATTTTAAAGACACGCTCCTACTTATCTTTATACATATACACAGTATATCTATATTTATATCTATCTATATCTATATATGTATATAACAAACGCAGGAATTACACCCTAAATAACGCTTCTGGAGGACCCCTTTCTCAAAAAAAATTGCTGGGGAAACACTTGTAGAAACTTCAGTTTTCGTGCCAGACGATTACCGAGACCTGGTGAAAAAAAAACTCCTTTAGCGATCGAATTAAAAAAATAGTTCTCCTCAGGTTAGTATTCGCTGAGAATATTATTATAAAATTTAAATTTTATGGGTAAATCAGTAGACTTTGAATACATCCACATCGTATCCACTGAGTTGCGAAATTGTGTACCTCCAGATATGGGCGGTCGAAGAAAATTTTCTAGGGGGCATCTTCAATGTTTGCTATATTAGTCTTGCATTTAATGTGCATGGTTTGTTATATTACGTATACGTGAGCCAGGGAGGTTCATTCTTATCAAACACGGAGATTATGAAGGAGCAGATCTACTGTACAAAATATAATAAAACATCTCTTTCGGATTTCTATCATCCCGCAGTCCAACCTGGAGACGGAAACATGAGAGATAGGCTTTTTGTTTTTAAACAAGATAACGTGCCTAGCGAATGCTTTACATTGTGAAGATTGTATTAGTGAAAATTAAACGAATATAATTTTACAACTTAATATACATATCACTAAATGTTGAGCTCCCCGTTGCTATGTGGTTAGCGTATGCGCCTTTCTCGAACGAGGTTTGATTCATGGTAGGAGCTCATGTGTTTCAAATCCGACGTTAAACTGTACGTTCACGTCTTGTAGAGCTTTGCTCCTGAAAACGACGCTAAACTATAATCTAATTTAATATTACTAAATATTAAAAAATAATGACTTACCAAGGTGACGTCAATTTGGCAGTCATCAAATCCATTTTATACTTTCACTTAATCCAGTGGATACTAATATAACAATTACAAGACACACGCGCATATAAATACTCAGAAACAAGTACATACATACGTACACATACACAAATACGAACCCTTCAAATCTATTTACATGTGGTGGACTGCGCTGCATCAAGCATTGTTATCTTCATCATCATCTTCTCATGTATCTGCATTATTTGATTCATCCACAGATTTGTTATTTGTACGCATCATTCATTTTTGCATTTTCGGGAGGGTTCAGGGTTCTTTCTTCATTTCTGTATTGGAAAGAGAATCAGAGGAGGAAGGGGGAATTTATACTTTAAGAATGGATAATATTTTGAGAAATATATACAAAACATGCCGCTTCCGACGCAGCACTGAAGCATTTCTTTTAGCGGTCATACCCCCTCCCCTCTCAAGTTGTAAAGTGAGAAGGGACTGAAACATCCCAGACACTCAGGGTTCAGTTGACAATAATAAAACTATGGGTAAGTAAACATCTTGTACAGAGTCACGTTTTGCTTATTTTTGAACATTTCTGTGAATTCAACAATACAACAGCGGAAATACTAACTGGTTTTATTACTCCAACCATCGCTTTAACCAAGGGATAATTCCCAACGGTCAGTGAGCCATCTAAATTTTCGTTCTTTTTCTGTTCTCCAGAGGAAAGAATGAGATTTTGCCAAGATGCTAAAGTCAAGATGTTATATGCTAAATGGGAGTGAATTATGCTAGATCTAGCACCAAGATGCTAGATATGGCTTCACTGGCGGGCTTCGATATCTACAGAACTTTCTGCCAAAGCATAAAAAAAAAAACAATTGCACAATAGTTTCGATAACATATGTGTGGTTCTTCGGTAGGCTACACATCTGGTAAGAAGCTCATCCCAAAGAGTAGTTTGGACAAAAGATTCGTAGCCGGCTTGTATAGATAATTGAATTCAAATATTCAAGTATCCATTTACTGAATGCCCATATCGTGTATGCATGCATTTGCATGCATTATTTAATAAGTAAATAAAGTACACACACAATTAATTATGTCAGTGATAAACGGTGTTTATTGAAAAAAACCCTCTCCAAACAATGAAGATTAATCTTAGACTGGAGAAATGGTTATCCTTCGTTTTCATTATCATTTGGCCATGAAACAAACGTCTGACAGATATACAACCCCTATATACCACTATGTGATGTTGGGATATATAACTCGTAGGGTATGATGCTTTACTTTTTCAGAAATTTCAGTACTTCTAGTGAAATGAAATCTCTAGTTTTACGTCCCACGGTTATGGCGGTTAGGCTAAAGGAGACGGTGATGATGAGAAATGAATGAAATGGTGGAATGAAGAAAGTGGAAGGAAACGGGAGAACCCCGAGAAAACCCACGAGCATGGTGTTTGTCCACCACAAAGTCCACACGGCGCGATCTGGGATCGAACCAGGGACCCCATGCACAGGAAGTGAACGCCCTACCACTGAGTCACCGCGCCCCCACAGTACTTCTTGTGTACCCCTATAAATGTAATAAAGAACTAATGGCTATGTTTTCTTAATATAAAAATATTCAATTAGAACTGGACAATTTAAATAATATTTGGAATCGACAAATGAAAACGGCACGTTTCTAGCACTTGTGGGTTCGAGATCTCATTGTTGAAAGGATTGGAGACAAACATATAAGCTTTTCTGTGAGGAGAAACATATACGCGTAAACCTAGTATTTTAATATATAGATAATAATTGGAATAGTTTTATTTTCGAGTGCTATTTTTTAATATTCGCAATATTGAAATTTTTGAACTTAAATTTTTCGCGTGTTTGAAAAAAAAAGAGATATCATTACTAGTAAAATTAACCTAATACAAACATATTTATTTTTTCAATTTTTCCGGAAAATCGAAAAAAACGTTTTTTTTAAAAAAAACAGGTTCAAAATTTCCGGAAATTTGACAACACTAGTTCAGACACACTTGTACTTTGCCCAGCATTAAACTCTGATCTTAGTTCTGACGCAGTTCGCCGCCTGTTCTGTTTTACCAGTCTGCCCAGCCTACGACGTTCGACATCTGTAATGAGGTGGGGCACACAACCCCTCGACATTTGGACGTCTTTTCACCTTGGTTTCGCCACTTGCTGAAGACTATCACCATAGCACTCCTTGAACACCTGACAAGTCCTGCAGTTTCCGAAATTCTCGTGCCGAGTGTTTCTGATCGAGCACTTTCTTCAAAATAATATTAAAAATTATAGAAAAATTTTCGAGACATTCGAGTCGAGTCGAGATTTTTACCAGCTGTCTCGACTCGACTCGAGTCTCGACTCGAAAATTCGAGTCGAGAAATGCGTTTGTCTCGACTCGTCTCGAATTTTACAAAGTGTGTCTCGACTCGAATCTCGACTCGAATTCGAGTCGAGTCGAGTCGAGATTCGAGACATGTCTCGACTCGAGCGCATCCCTAAGGAGTGGGATATACATAAAAACGATAAAAAAAATGACCAAATATTAGTGTCGAATCGATATTTTTCGGGGTCGCTAAGATGATCAGCGATACTTCCGATCCCGTTTAAATGCAAATTCAGCACCGCAACTTTCGGGAGGTGGAGGAAGGAGATATAAAAATTATCGAAAATGATCATTGTCAATGTCGAATCCATGGCTTCCGAAGTCATTAAGATGAACAGTGACAATTCGATGCCGTGGCTCATAACATGAGGGAGGAAGAGATATATAAATTTATTGAAAGTGATCGATATTTACCAGTACCGAATCCATAGATTTTGGGGTCTCTGAGATGAACAGTGACACTTCTAATTAGAAATGGGCACGAGCGAGTTCAAGCGACTTTCCATTGAAAGTCGATTCGACTCGAAACAAGCATCTTTGAGCTCGACTCGAGAACTCGGCTCGAAAAATTTCCTCTAACTCTACTCGAAATTCGACTCGAATTTGACTCGAGTCGAGCCACATTCTGTGTGTAGTTTCAAGTACTTTCTTCAAGTATCCTACACAGACAATATAATTATCACTACTACTATAACATTATTATTATTATTATTATTATTATTATTATTATTATTATTATTATTATTATTATTATTATTATTATTATTATTATAACAACACCGTATATAAACATGAAAAGTAGATGGTTTGTATCTCAATACTAAAAACTAGTTGACTGCTGACCTCGGTAGTCGTGAAGTCTAGGAGGCAAAGACAACGTTCACGAGGTTCTGGGTTTGAGATCCGGAGGAGCAAGTATCCGGGCACGAACAAAAAATCGTTAAAATTTAGAGGGCGCCGGCCACACATGTTCAAAGCTGCTTGGTCCGGGTTTAGAGTTGTCAACGGCTCGAGCGGCGTACAGCTCATTCGCTAACAGCTGACCTACCCAAACCGACACGAGCTGAAACAAACCGAGCTGATCGCTCACCCCAACCAAGCAGGCTCCAGACGATGGCTCACCTGAACCAAGCCGGCTCGAGCTGTTCACTCAGTTGAACCGAGCTGAGCCGGTTAACATCTTTACACGGGTTGGGCTTCTGCTTCGGCTCAAAACTTTGACTGTGCAGGTCTCAGCCTTGCTGATGAGAACTACAGTAATACTTATGTTAATGTTCACGGCATTTGAGGCTGTCTCGTTATAAAAATCCATTGTCGTCTTGTTAATCGAGACGAGGCGAGATAGGAGCAGTGTCTCACCTCGTGAGCAACACTAAAAATAGTCCACATTATTGTGTACATTTCTCATAGCTTTCGCTTTCCAGTCTAATGAGTCAATAATTTCAAAACGAGTTAAAGCAAGCTAAACGTGCGAGCCATTTTTCAAACTTGACTCGACTCGAAACTCGACGTCAAAACAGTGACTCGGCTCGGAACTCGACTCGAGAAAATTACCTTTGACACAACTAGAATTCCCTTCAAGTTTCGAGTCTAGCCGAGTTTTATCTCGACTCGTGCCCATCCCTACTTCTTATGCCTTTTAAATCCAAATTCAGCCAGCAACTTGGGGAGGAGGAATGGAGAAAAAAATATAAATAATCGAAACTGACCAATATCAGAGAACGCTTTAGTAATAGTAAAAAGTGACTGACTAACGAAACATATTATTATTTTTTAAAATTTAACCTAACGAAGTGGGTAATTGATGCTTTAATCCATATTCAGAAGTGAGACAAATTTTTTAGTTATTTCAAATAACTTGGAGTTTGATGCCGTTATTTTGTACTTCTAACATAGATCAAAAGTATTCATATCAATTGAGCTTACACAAAAGAAAGACAATTGAGTCGTTTTCAGTTTCAAATTATTCTAAAATATTAAGAGGTTTGGTTATAATAATTACAATTTTATTTTTCTCTCTCTCTCTTTTATTTTTATTTATTTATTTTTTGGTGAATATTGCTAAACATATCATCATCAGCAGCAGCATATTAACAATTCTGCTATTATTAGCAGTTTACTGAGAAGCTTTGATGTACGATGATCCTAAGGTAGTCTCTTCGTCTTGACGCAGCGAGTTTCTGTTTTAATACTTTCCTTCAACTACAGTCTCCTTCGCTCCCTCCCTCTCTTTCCTTCCACCATACCCTCTAGCACGTCTCTTATAATACGGTTTCTCCTCAGCCAATCCCAACCAGTTTCTCTTCCTCTTCTTGACAATATCTAAAATAATTCTTTTCCCTCCTACTGCCAGTGGCGTATTTAGGGAGGGGCTTCCGGGCTTAAGCACCTTGAAATCTTACTTACTATAGTAAGGTATATAAAATACCTTGCAGAATTTTCACATTTTCAGGCAAACTCCCCCCCCTGAAAGTTAGCAGAGCCCCTCCCGAAACAAAATCGTAAATACGCCACTGCCTACTGCTAATATTTTTAACACCTTCTCATTCATTTTCCGTTCAACAAAGCTAATTCTTTCCTTTTTTCTCCATGCCTACATTTCGAAAGCCTGCAATTTTTTCATCGCTTTTGCGTAATTGTCCATGTTTATGCCCCATAAAATACACTGCTCCACAAAACTTAAGCAACCCGAGAGAACGTGGCATAAGCGACGTGTGGGGCCCATTCAACACTGGTTAGTGGCATGCACATACACAGAGACGCGTCAGAGACACACAGGCAAGGCGACCACACGTTCTATTGCATAAGCAGCACCGTTTCAAGCGCGGTGAACAAATTATGCCATGAGGCGTACACCACAGCGTAGTAGTGTCCGAGGCTCCAAGCATTGTGTTAGTGGTTCTTGTGTGGGGTACACACCTTGCAATGACTGATAGACGACATTTGAGTGACTTTGACCGCGGGCAATTGGGTGGTTGGAATTGGGTCGATCGCAAGTGGAAGTGGCGCAGGAATTCAACGTGAACAAAAACGTTGTGTCAAGGCTGTGGAGTCGCTTCCAAAATGGAGGTGAAGTCAGTAGACGTCATGGAGGAAGCCGTCCGAAGAAGACGTCGGCCGTCGATGACGGATTTCTCACAATTTCTGCCAAACGTAACCGTCAAGAGTCACACTCTCTACTGGCCAATGAGTTGTTTCAGGCTACAGAACAACGCGTGAGTCGTGAAACTGTTCGTCGTCGGCTCAACAGAGCAGGACTGTATGCAGGAAGGCTTGTGCTGTGTGCGCCATTGAAAGTGGAGCACAAACGTGCGCGTTACACATGGTGTGAGGAACATGTTGCATGGAGGAACACCAGTGGGCACGTGTCATGTTCTCCGATGAGTCGAGATTCAGTTTGTCGTATGATTCTGGTCGGACTTTAGTGTGGAGAGAGCCAGGAACACGCTATCATTCAAACTTCATTGCTGAAAGGCCTTTCTATGGCGGTGGTTCCATTATGGTGTGGGGTGGAAATATGCTGAATGGGAAAATGGACCTCCATATTGTGCAACATGGCACTTTAACAGCACAACGGTACCGGGATGAAATTCTGAATGCACATGTGCGCAATTTCCGCGGAGCATTTGGCCCAGACTTCTTGTTCATGGATGACAATGCCCGCCCACACCGTGCACATCTTGTTTCCGACTATCTGGAGAGCGAAGACATTACGCGTATTGCATAGCCTGCATATTCACTGGACTTGAATCCCATCAAGCATGTGTTGGATGCTCTTGGACGGCGAATAGCGCAGTACAGTCCACCACCATGCACTCTTCCTGACCTGGGAGCAGCTCTCCTCGAGGAGTGGCAACATCAGCCACAAGACTTGATCAACACTCTGATTTGCAGCATGGAGGCCAGATGTCGTGCCTGTATAGCTGTTCGTGGTGGTCACATACGAGCATGGAGGCCATATTGACTGCCTATGCCCTCGCACAATCCAGCTTCACCTGTTGAGGTATTGTTGTGCTGAACTTTTTGGTCACTCTGTACATCCTAACTGTATTGTTCGTCTTCACTTGTGTTGCATTGTGCATCTAGAAGGTCGGTTTGTTCATTATACTTGGTGCAGTGATGGTGTCGTTTTATTTTCTGCCACTTTCTTCGAGTTGCTTAAGTTTTGTGGAGTAGTGTACATATTGGAATCAGTAAAACAAAATCTCAATATTTAATTGGAAATTTGTTCAATACAGGCATTAACTAATCGTAGTTGAAAAAAAAAATTGACGCCTTTAGAATGTAAAAATATTTTTGCAATTCATGGTATTTTAATAATTTGTGCCGTGCCGTCTTGATTTTCTTTCATGCGTCTCAGAGGTAACCTCCCCAGTTTAGGAACCAATGGAGTGTTGGATTTGTTAAATAATATAAAAAATATTACGAAACGTTGTGATTTGTCTTATAAGTAGTGAAACGTGGGCACCTATTAAAAAAATAAAGATCATCACCTATGTTGTACACTATCATCATACGTACACCAAGGTAAACTATATTATATTTAGAAACATACATTTCATTTCCATTACTATTGGCGCATTGTAGAATTGATTATCCCTAATATCAGAGTAAAATTTACCTATGAAAAGCTTAAGATTTCTTAAAAGCAGGACTTGCAAGACTCTTGCAAGCAAGACCAAGATCAAAACCAACACTAGGTGTGCAAAAGCAAGACCAAGAGCAAGGGTTCCAGTGCAAGACGAAGACCACCCGAGTTTTAGTCTTGGTCTTGCATTTGCTCATCACTAGGGTTGAGGGAGAATGGTGAAACTTGGAAGCGTTCCGACACATCAGACGGAGCTAACAAACATCATGGCGGCCATTGATTCGTATTCGAAATTTCAAACGCAAAGGAAGTCATACTAGATGCTGTAAGGCTAGAAGTTTACCAGAACTAAGCTTGTGCGGTTACTTTAGTCCTAAAACAAGTTATTTCGGAGTTAGAGATTTTAGTTGCAAAAGTTGATTCCTATTTCAGAACACTGATGCTATTAAAGTTATTTTAAAATAATAAATTTTCGAAAAGTGCTGTTTGAAGCATACTTCATGTTGTACTAACATTAGAATATTTTCTACAAGCCTATGTAATTAGTTGTTTTTTAAGTCAATAATTTATTGATGAAAAATAATATTTGGGACGTTCAGAGCACAATGGATCCAAGTCCATTTACAATAAGGTTCAGTTTTACCCAGCAAATGGATTCGTTCTCAAAATGTAATATCTCCGCAGTCAAAAGTTCGACATACACACAGAGCCCGAAGGGCAAGATATGGCATAAAGATATAGGTCAAACCTGTCCGTAATAGGGCACACACACATGTCGTAATGCTACTAAACATACTGCGAACAACGTGAATAATACTGTCACGAAACACACTGCAAGAAGGTGCTAGAAATATTAATTTTAGTGGAAATAATACTAGTTTAGTCACTAGACAACATTTAAAAGATGCTAAATTTCTATTCTAACAATATAAATGAACCCATTGTTTTTGATAAAAAATATCCTTAAAAATTTCTAGATCAAGCGACAAAGTGCTACATTGGTAACACTGATAAGAGACAAACGACAACTGCCTTACGTTTCCGCGCATGTGTCAAATGATCAAAACATAACATACTAATCCGTCAAAACTCATGAAAACAAGGCAGTAGATCATTTTGACATACTTTGTTCACATTTTTTAAGTTCATGGCGGACATATCCGTAATGTCAAAAAATCGACATATTTCCTTATGTCCACCATTAGAAGGTAAGTCATTTGTACACAGTAAAGTATATCCAAATTTGAAGACATGCATTTTTGTGTCGTTTTGAGTCGTTTCGGGTTCTGTGTGTAAATGTAAATAAAACCACGTACAAGGGCGTAGCATAGTTTCATATGATAGCCCCGCGTCAGTGAGGCAGGAGGGCAGCCGCCTCCACCTGCATTCTAAATTTCAGATTTTGGGGGTGGTAGGACAGTTTTAGAAACCTTTAATAAGGAAAGTCCAACAAAACAAATTTGAGGTCCTTACACCGAATAAATACGGAGCAAATATTGATCAAAACTGGAAAGTTGCTTAGGACCAATTTCCAGAATTTTAAGCAGACCATAGCAAACTCGAAAATAGAGCCATCTTTGAAATCCTTGAGCCAACAAATATACAAATATACAATAGGCCTATAGCTCCTTACGGGCAATAGAAATGAGTTATAACTGACCAAACGTTGTATTTATTCTTTGTAAGGACTTCATATTTTTTTTTTGTATACTTTGCTCAGCAAAAGGTTTCTAAATCTGCATTACTGCTCCCAAAATCTGAAATTCAGGCTAGAGGTCGTATGACCTCTAAACGGACTCACCTCTCTAGCGGCAAAGATATAAAACTCTAGATTGCACCTTCTCGCGTAGTTTTTCTTTCTTTTATTTCTTCTACTGTTACTGAGTGTAATAATATGCTCAGTGACGAGCCTTCTCTTAGAGATGAACAAATGAAGGATCCGTTTTACAAGGATATTTTTGATTGGTTAGAAAACAAGGAAAAGAAAAATCGAAAATTGAAAGAAGCATTTTTTCACGATTAAAGAAGAAATTTTGTATAGAAAAAAAAACATCTAGTGGAATGACATTTTTAGTTGCTGTATCTGTTTCTTTGCGCTATAGAGGTTTTTCTAAGGCTTTAGTGAAATCTGTATTTCCTTAATATGAAACAATACATCTATCAGAAATGCAAGGAATGTTTAATTTTCAGACAAGCAAAAACAAACCTGTTTCTGCTTATGGTACGTTGCAAACGTACCCCCAAGTGCTGCCCTTCTATTGCCTTTTCATAGATATCGGAGGGGTGTACTCCCCGAGCAATATTTTGAGACACATATATTTGATTGTCGTTGTCGATGCTGCTACCCATTATACTATTTTGGTTCACTAGCTGATATAACAGCGTCTTCTGTAAGTAGTTTTCTTTATGAAAACGTAATTTTGAAATACGGTATTTTTAAAGAAATTGTCGCAAGGTCCATGCTTTACTAGTAACTTATTCAAGGAGTTGTGTGCAATGGTTGGAGCTAAGATTCGATTTGTAAATGTTCAAGCTTATTAATCTAACGGGACTGCTGAGATAGCTATCCGAAACATTGAACAGAGACTGAAATCTGCATTGTGTAATAAGGGTAAAGGAAAATGGGTCGAACTGCTGCCATCTGTCGTGTTGGCCCATAATTTAACTGTCAATTTATCCACTGGATAGAGCCCTTTTGAACTTTTGCATGGATTCAGATGTAGAATGCTACACGAAGCAACTTTAGATACCCCCTGTCAATTTCAAAACAATGCTGAATGTTTACTGCAACTTGGAGAAAAACGAGACAAACCCCATGATAATTGGTTCCAGAGACATAAGACGGCAACGAAAGTTTATGACAAAGGTCATTCGAAACCCAATTTTAAAGTCGGAGACAAGGTGTGGATTTTGGACAGTACCGTAAAGAAAGGATCCGCCAGAGCTTTTAGTGGACGTTATTTTGGTCCGGGAATCATTCAGGATATTGACCACCCAAATTCCTATTTTGTTAAGTTCAAGACTGCTCGAGGAAGATTCAAGGTTGATTCGATTGCGGTACAAAGATTGAAGAAGTACTACGAGAAACAGCAGAAGGAAAACGAGGAAGAGGGAGAAGATTACGTTGACTTGAATATTCAAGACGTAGTGGAAAATGCTACTACGAATGCCTGCCGTGCAGAAGTACAGGAAGAGAAACAGAAGAGAGAGAAAGATAAAGAAGAACATTGTGAAATTGTTTTTAATCCTGCGGTGAACATGATAGAAAAAGAATAAGATATTCCATCTTTGAAATTTCGTGAGGTTGTGATTGCCAACCAATTACCCACTTGGGCTGAGACAGGAAAGAATTGTTCCGGTTTGAAATCGAAATTTGGTTCCAATTCTGTAATCAACAAGAAAATCAGTATTTTTTGAGGAGATATCACTATGATTAAAGCTGACGCTGTTCTCGACCCCACGAACGAATTACTTATTCCATTAGGAGGAGCAGATAGAAGTATTTAAGAAGCGGAGAAGAAGAATTTCTTAAAGATTGTGTGAAAATACGCTCTTTGAAACGAGGACAAGTGAAGATTGCTCCAGGCTATAATCTCCCCACTGATCATATATTGTTGACGTGTAGTCCCAGAGATGCGAACAAGAAGACTTTGGAGAATTGTTATAACAATTGTTTTGATTTTGTGTTGAAAAATCAGTTTTCAATTGTAGTTTTCCCCTCCATCGCTGCCGGTGCATTTCATTTTCCTAAAGAATCTACTGCGAGGATTGCATTGTTAAATACACGAAAAATTTTAGAGGGTCTTTTGGACAACGTAGACTGTAGTGTATTGTGTATTTTTAACAAGTAGAATTGGTATCTCGATCAGCGTCTTTTACCTGTGTATTTTCCCTTGGAAGAAGGAAAAGAAACGGAAGCTGTTTCTCTGCAATGAAGTTTAAAAAAAAAAAAAAAAGAAAAAAAGAAAAAGAAAAGGAGAAAAGAGACGGTTCTCGAACGATTTGATGAATTAGGAACATCTGTGAAGTTGGTGACGAATTTTGTTTTGACACTGGCCATGTCATTATGGAATTTGTTTTCGGTTGTTTTTGTTTCTAACTCTTGCCGGCAATAACAATTACAACGAAGAGAAGGAGAAAAAGGAGTACGGGTACTCATATAGACATCATTGTTTTTTCAGTCACTTAAAACTGTTGGTTAACTTTGTAGAACACGTCTCTTTATCCTGATTATAACCTGAATAGTTAGTATTTTGGCGCCAAATCGACATCTTATTGATACACTATGCTTTGCAGAAGAAAATAAGGGAGACAGACGCAACTATGAATTGATATTTGTATGCTATCTATGTTATGATAGTAATGAAGAAGGAATTCCTACGATTTTCTGCATTTTTCAAGATGCATTTTGACCCAAATGTGGATGTAAAGAAGAATGAAGTTTTCTTTTCCTGGATTATTTTGATCTGATCCTACGATTTGTTATTAGTTATTGGAAACATAGTCAGTCAATGTATTCTTTTGAAAGGAATATACACTGTCATATCCTCTTGTGTGATTTTAGTGACTTTTGAATGGTCAATTTTTCATTGCCTGCAGTATATATAGTGAACTTGCGTATTTCATCATGACTTGGGATTTATGTATGACGAAGATTTGTGCTTTATATGATATGTATTCCTGTATATTTAAAGAATGGACTTGATTCCACATTTTCCTTTGAGTTCACGTACTTTTACTTTCATGCAAGAAGAAAGAAGATATTTTCTCTTTTATCGTGTATTTTAGTTAGGCATTTAGAAATATGTTTGGAGATAGTCTGTCATGTTGATTTCATTAAGGTTTTAATAGCCAGTGCAGAGGGCTATAACTCTACCAATACGTAGGTAATTGAGGAACTAAATTCTCCACAATTCTTTTTTTCTAAAATCTGAAATCAACATTCTTTTGTGATGTTTTTTCTGTTCTTTTTCTTCCACCGCGTAATAATTATTTTGATTGTAGAGTTAAAATTGTATTGATATTGGAGTTTTTATTTACTATATATAGATATATACGTATGAATTACGGTTTAGTTATTACTTTTGCAATTTTCCCCCCTGATTTTTCACCGATTTTTATTCATTCCATTATTTTATTCAATTATTTTCCCTACTCTCATATCTTACGTGTTTTAGGCAGTCATTAACTGTATCCCCTAATTTTTGTGATGCTACTATAATAAACCTGTTTACCTACTCCTATGATCTACTTGTACCGAATGAACTTTCCAGTTATGTGATGTGTAAGGATATTGTACCTGCGATTTCCAGACCTACATCTTGTGCTTACAAGCATCGCACATATTTATGTTGGAAACGGAAAGGATGTGCAGCACCAGGATATCAAGATATTTGATATGCTATAACACTGACTTGGGTGGCCATCTTGAAAGCCGCATTCTTGGATATAGCGTATGGTATTGAAATGAGAAGCGGGGTGAATGATATATCAATGTAAGGTAAATGCAAAAGGAAAACCAATGATGTAACCGCGAAAAACATATGTGTAATGGTATGGACGGGACGAAGTGTAGAAGACTCGGGCAAAACAAACGTGTATTCGAAGGGCAGAATAATAGGGCAAGACCCCACGGTAAATGGTACGCGACAAGTAACTGCAACAGTGTCTGTGCATGGAAGTGCATCCGCCTTGACAGATTATACCTTCCGAGGATATTGGTGCCTTTCCCTGATATTGTGACTGTTTGAAACCGTTGTGAAACAGTGTAGCAAACCGTGCAAAGGAAAAGATACATTCGTAAAGAAATGTAAGCTAGAACAGGGCTGGCTTTTCTCATCCGTACGTGCTTTGTTTCAGATAGTGTTGTTTAAACAAACCTGGGCCGAAATGTGTCTTGTTCACACGAAACTGCAAGAAAATTGAACAAGAAACGTACAAAACGGTGTCCAGGAGTGGGCTTTGATCACCAATCCAAGATGATATGTCCTACACTCCGGAATGAGGTGCCGAATTGCTGTTCCATAAGAGGTAGTCCTTTGTAGATTATGTAGTCTCCAAATGAGTGATCGTATCGCGGGTTGCAATTATGGTTTTCACTGTTCCAAACGGAATCCCAATATCCTCTCGAGACCTGTAAATATTGGCCAGATATAAACCAACTTTGGTGTGCGAGAAGAGTATAGTTTATTGAATAAAAATAGTTATGTTTAATAACAGAACTCTACGAAGAAGAGCCTGAAATCGTCAGCTCGGACAGGAAGAGGGTAAGCTCGGCTTTTATTCGATACTTCATTTTTCGGTAACTGCTGCTCAGATCTGATCGAATTTGGTACAGGAATAGCACAACATCTATTGAATATTTATCGCTTATATCTGGTAGCCAAGGAGAGGATTGGCTGGATTTGTGTGGTATTTTATTTCTCACTAGCTGACGCTCAGATTTGAACAGAATTTGGAAAGCAAGTAACCCATCATCTGGGGAAAATACAGATCGCAAAAGCTATTGACCAAGTTTGGCGTAGTACATGATCAGTTCGACTTGTTCATGTTGCGGTATTTATTGGTAACTACCGGCCGACCTCAAAGAAATTTTGCTAGCATGTTGCATATCATATAAGGAATTTAGATCCCTATATTTTATTACCATTCTCCGCAAAGAGAGTTCATCTCTCAAGCAAGGTTTTTCAAGTGACACACTCCGATTGGTTTGAAACTCTTGGAGTGGATAAAGGAGTCAAAATTGGGACATACGTGTTTCTTTTTATCGGCCAACGTGGTGCATGAAGCGGGTAAACACCCCCTAAAGTACGAACATAGGACAATATTACACATTTTAGCAAGGCCATAACTAGCGAGGCACAATGGGAATTTGCTTGACACTATTGGAGTGAATAAAGGAATAAAAAGTAGAACATATGTGCTTTTTCGTATCGACCAACGGGGGGGATGAAGGAGATAAACATCCCTCTAAAGAGCGAACATATGACAGAATTCAGCAAAGCCATAACTAGTAACGCACAATGGGAATTTACTTGAAACTCCATCAGTGAATAAAAAAATCAAAAGTAGGACATATGTGTTCTTTATATCGGCCAACGTGGCGGATGAAAGGAGTAAACACCCATCTAAAGTTCAAACATAGGGCAATATCACACAATTTAGTAAAACCATAACTAGTAACGCACGATGGGAATTTACTTGAAACTCCTTCAGGGAATAAAAAAGTCAAAAGTAGAACATACGTGTTCTTTATATCGGCCAACGTGGCGGATGAAAGGGGTAAACACACATCTAAAGTGCAAACATAGGGCAATATGACACATTTGAGCAAGGCCGTAAATAGGAACGCACAATGGGTATTGACTTGAAACTCTTGGAGTGACTAAAGGAATCAAAAGTAGGACATACGTGTTTTTTTTTTTATATATCGGCCAAAGTGGGGAATGAACATCGCTCTAAACTGCAAACATTGAGCAATTTAACAGCATATAGGAAAGGCCATAACGAGCAACGCACTTTTCTATTCGCTAGACGCTTTTAAAATTAATAGAAGAAGCAATAAGTAGAAAACATTGTAATAGCAGTCGATACATCTGGCAAATGGCAGATCAATTACGAATATTGTGTCATCATCTGCATGCAATGTGAGAAGTGCTATGAATTCCTGTTGCTACGGATAGATTTAGGACAACAATAGATGGATCCCTTGTAAATATTGACCAAGGTGAGAGATAAGAATTGGCGTTTGTACCTGTATTAGGAAGCAATATCTTGAGTGTTTACAGCATGGTTACATCACACGATACTGTAAATTAAATTACGAAAAATTCATAACACAATTGGACATTGAATTTCCTTCGTTTTATCTTTGATAAGCATGTTACAAGTGGAATGTTTTCTAGTTTTAACAAAAACAATCTCTCCAGGGTAAAGCGTCTATAAGAGAAATATATTCAAGAACAAGTGTGCCGATAAGTTATTAGTGAACACTGGTTAATGTGTTAATCGTATGTCTTGCGTCCTATATATCACTGATGACGCGATGACGTGCACTGAACGATATACATATGCGTAGAGATGCAAGGGCTGGGAAAAACCGCCTTTTTTTAAAAAAACTCCGTTTTTTCTGCTTCGCTTTTCTGCTTGGGACATTTTGGGCTTTTTTCAAACTTCTGCTTTAAATTGATAAAGCAGATTTTATTTCGCTTCTCTATAGCACAAAAAGTCATTTAATTAGAGGTTGATGCTGATAATAATATAAAACCTCCAAAATAAACCATGAATTTCGAAAAGATATTTCAAACAATTTTACTTTAATATATTTACATTATCAATTCCAAAGGATTAACCAACGTATATAATAAGAATTTTTTAACCTTCTATATACAAAAGTAAGCAAGGTTGGCAAAGTAAGCAGTGTTGTTTTGAAAATGCCAAAAACCCGTTTTTTTTGGGGGGGGGAGAGTTTAAACCAGGTTTTTTGGTTTAAACCAGGTTTTTTTATTTAGATATTTTGCTTTATGTATTTCTATTACATATTCACAGAAATAAGTTTGTTTCGCCTTGGTGTTATTATGCAACATCGGGGTTATGTTGGAATAGGTCCCACAGCTTAAAGAAGTCCGGTCAGTGAATTTCTTAAATTGAGAAACTCCCGCCGTAGCCATCGGGAAAATCCTGTCATTACATTAAATGTAAAACAATGACGGGAAAATCCTGTTATTGCTTTACATGTAAAATTTAAAGGGCAACGTATCATAATCAGTGTATCGTTTGCTATGATAATTAATTAATACACTTAAGTGTATTACACTAGAACGTATTTATTATTAATTTATAATTCACTTTACAGCGAACACACATTACATTACATGCGCTGTGCTGTCACAGACTATATCGTGATACCACTGTCAATGTGGCCAGAACCACTTGACAACTATTGCATCCATTACATCTCCCCCTTTTACACATAATCTTTGAACCAGTAAGGCTTCTTTACTTTTCTTTCGGACCTACGTGGCTTATCACCAACTATTCCCCTTAGATTGACATCAGAACTAGTTTCTGTCACATTTTGATTTCTCGTTACATTGTCTTGTTCTATGGGTTCTTGATTTTCTTGCACACCCTGTACATTATTGTTAGTTACATCATCATACTCACACAAGTTTTGAAATTCAAATTTGTTTAGAGACTTTCTTAAATGTATTTTATTTCTGCGATACGCCTGATTGTTTGTTTCTTTTACTAAATAGATCTCGGGGTGTTTTCAACATTAATTACTTGGCCTGGCACCCATATCTTATCCTTTTGCAACAAACAATTTTCCCCTGGTTTAAATTCAGGCCTTATTTTAGCTGTTTTGTCATAAAGCATTTTATTTTTCTGCTGCTTCTTTAGTAACATTTTGCGTACATTTTCTTGAACCTTTGGTTTTAGCAACTCTACATGTACTGGCAACTTAGTTCTTACCCTCCTACTCAAAAACATTTGAGACGGTGACATATCTGATCCTAATACAGGAGAATTGCGATATTCAAGTAACCCTAACCTTAGTCTCTCCCTTCTTCTTGGCTTTTCTTTAAAATTCTTTTTGAAATTCCTACCGCTTTCTCTGCCAATCCCTTCGACCTTGGATACCTTGGACTACTAGTTACAATAGTGTAATCCCACTCTCTAGCAAAATCCCTGCATTCCCTTGAGCTAAATGGTACATTGTCAGTCACCACAATTTTAGGTATACCATGTGTTGTAAATACATTTTTAAGTTTGTCATTTACTTCTACAGAACTTTTTGACTTCAGTGGTAAAAGTTCAAGCCATTTCGAGTAATAATCCACTAGGACTAGAAATGACTTACCCCCAAATTCTAAGATATCAACACCCATTTTTTCGAATGGTAAATTTGGTATGTCATGGGAAATTAACGGTTCTTTGGTATTTGACATTCTGTACTTCTCACACGTCGTACATTTAAGTACCATATTTTCTATATCCGTTGCTAACCCTGACCAATACACTATCTGTCTTGCTCTTGCTTTAGTTTTTTGCACTCCAAAATGACTTTCATGCAACTGGTTTAATACTTGTTTCCTTAAACTAACCGGTACAATTACTTTTTTACCCCAAAACACTAGCCCATTTTCTAGAGTAATATCCTGTCTCAATTTATGATACAATTTTACACTGTCATCTAATTCCTTCTTATCATCTGGCCAACCCTTGTAATACAGATCCAAAATTCTACCTAACACAGGGTCTAATTTAGTTGCTTCAATGAACTGCTCTTTACGTGCATCACTAACTTGTGAGAGGTTAGACTATGGATTACTTCAGTAAGTGACCTGTCGTCTTCTTCAACCTCATTAAGATATGACCTTGACAACAGATTTGCAATGTGCATGTTTTTGCCTTGTACAAAAAAGTTTAAGATTATAATTCAGTAATTTGAGCTTTATTCTTTTGTAATCTACTAGAAGGCACATCTGCTACATATTTATTCATTATCGAAACTAGAGGCGTGTGATCTGTTTTTACCTCTACTTCCCTACCATAGATGTACAAATGAAATTTTTTCACCGCATATACAATACTAAGTAACTCCATTTCGACCTGTGCATATGATTTCTCAGTTTCTGTAAGGCTACGAGAACTCCAGGATGCCCATTTTATTTGAGACAGCAACCCAGCCCTTCACATGAAGAATCACATTGTAATGTAATTTTCTTATTTACGTCAAAATTAGCTAACACAGGAGCACTAGAAAGTTTTTCTTTTAACGTTTCAAAAGCCTCCCTATGTTTCGGTAACCACTGCCATTCAATATTTGATTTTAACAATTCCCTTAACGGTGCAGTGATTGTAGAGTAATTTGGAATGAACCTATTTACGTAATTTACCGTGCCAATTACTCTCTGTAGTTCTTTTAACTCAAGTACAGCTTTCACCATGTCCCTATTAGGTCTAATTCCCTCTCTACTGTACACATGCCCCAGGTATTTAACTTTGTGTACCTTGTATTGTAGTTTTTCAGGATTGAACTTAATGTTCAATTTTCTTGCTCTCTCTAGCACTACATTCATGATTTGATCGTGTTCTTTTTCAGATTGTGCCCCTATTAAAAGATCATCAAAATAGACCACTACACCAGGAATATCTCCAAAACACTTTTCATTTAATTTCTGAAACACTTCTGGAGCTATGCTTAGACCAAAAGGTAGCCTTAGAAACCTCCAACACCCATACGGCGAGCTAAACGTACACAATCTACTTGACACTTCATCAAGCTCAATTTGATAGAAGCCATCTTTCCAATCTAGAACACTGTACACAGATTTTTTATTTAACCTTGCTCTAGCTTCTTCCACAGTAGGGATTATTGCATAATTTCGTTTAAGAGCTTTATTTAAATCTTTAGAATCCAAACACAATCTCAGGGACCCATTAGGTTTTTCAATTATAACTAGATTGCTTACCCAACCCATTGGATTTTCTTCTTTACAAATAATTCCATCTTTTTCCAGTTTTTCAATTGCTTGCTTAAGTTTAGGCTGTATACTTAGCGGCACCCTTCTTGGTGGCTTTGCAACAGGTTTTACGTTTTTGTCAACTTCTACGTGTAGTTTCCCCTTGTACTTACCAATACGTTCAAATACATCTTTATTTTGATTTATAAAACTACTCTTGGCCGTTGTTGCTACAATATCAACAGGTACTCTTTGTATTAAATGTAACTTTGTGCACGCTCTTAGGCCTAATAACGGCTTAGCTGCGTTACTTACACCTTCAACTATTACGAAATCCAAGTATTCATCCGCGTTTTTTGACACACAATGTAAGTTTACAATACCTACGGGTTTAATTTTATGACCACCATAGACTTCTAACAACATTTTGTAGGCCTAACCTTAAATTGTTGATTTACACTTTTAATTCTCTTATTGGAAGCACGTTGACTTCTGCACCTATGTCCAACTTAAATGTGATCTGTTTATCTTCCACCTGAATGGTTTCTTCCCATTCTTGCCTTGCTGACATTACTGCATTAATGTGAGATATTGACACTTCGAATAAATACAGTACATTACTTGTGTCCTTCGTTTCCGCTACTTCTTCCTGTATGCACTGGACTTGTTTAGCCTTCCACCCCACTGCAAAATGATTAAACTGTTGACACTTTCTGCACTGTTTACCGAACGCTGGGCACTGCGCTTTCTTATGTACTGTGTTGCACTTCTTACACTTGTATTCATTATTGTGAAAACGCGGGTTCCTTGCAGTTTGTTCTTTACACTTATTTTTGTCCTCTCCTGTTGTCCATGCTTTTCCTGGCGGAGCTGATGACTTTTTCCCACTTGCAATTTTTCTTCGCACTTCACTAACTTGTTTGTTCTGTATGGTATATGCTTGTTGTCTGCTCAATTCCGCTGCACGTCCCATTTCAATAGCCTTATCTAGTGACAGTTCTCCTGCACGCAACATTCTTTCCTGTAATACCTTATCACGTATTCCTAACACAATACGATCTCTTATTGTCTGTTTGGTCACCAAATTCACACGTCTTAACAAGTTTCTTTAAATCGGTAATGAATGAGTCAAACGATTCTCCTTTATCTTGCACACGGGAGTTAAAAACATAACGTTCTACGACCACGTTTTTCTGGGGATTGGAGTAAGTTTCAAAAGTTTGAACAACTACCTCGTACTTCTTTTTGTCTTCATCACTTATCTCAAAAGTGTTGTAAATTTCTACAGCTTCTTCACCAACTACATTCAGTAATATAACAACTTTGGTGGCACTGGGCTTTAAATCTTGGCCGCTTGCAGTCATATAAATATCAAAATTTTGTTTGAGTTTTCTCCACTTCTCACACAAATTACCGGTAAGACAAAGTTCCTTCGGGACTTTAGCTGACTGCTTTTTTAGCTAGATGACAGTCTTACTGTTAAAAGATAACCGACTGCGCCATGTATCGTTTGCTATGATAATTAATTAATACACTTAAGTGTATTATGCTAGAACGTATTTATTATTAATTTATAATTCACTTTACAGCGAACACACATTACATCGCATGCGCAGTGCTGTCACAGACTATATCGTGATACCACTTTCAATGTGGCCAGAACCACTTGACAACTATTGCATCCATTACAATCAGTACGCTAAAACTGAGGTATTAAATTACAAATTTAGTATGTAGATATCATTGAAAGTCCAATCCAAGCTAATGTTGGAAGCTACGTAGGCAATCGATAAATTTAGTCAATTGCTATCAATATATTTAAGCAACGTTGGCTTCTTTATAAAATAACAGGCATTCACGCATGCAGAAATATACAATTTGGTTTCGTTTCGTATGTTTAGGCTTAACACCCTTACGTAATATCGAGGTTATCAAGGAGAAGACTTTCGCTTAACTTGACGTCCGAACCGTTACTTGGTTTACGCATGAAAGGGTTGTGGTTCGACCGAGAATTGAAATTTGGACACGTTGATTAAAAGCTGAAAAGGAAATAAAACTAATGTGGAGGGTTTGATATGTGGAAACGTCGCCATGAAGTTCACACGATTCGCATTTTTCATTCTTTTTATTTTTTGTTTTAAACCAGTTATTAAAAAAACAGCTGGTGTAAACCAGCCAACCCTAAAAGTAAACACTTCTTTTAAAAAATACACAAATAATAACAAAATTGTATGTAGTATTTTTATTTCAAAATATTCCATACCCTTTTTTTTGAAACAAAATTAAATTAAAATAAAACATAAGAGAAATACTTAGATTTATATGATAGACTTATAGGCTGCACATCTAGAGATTTTGGTTCTGTATATTCTTGAAATTCTACAGTTAAGTGTTATATAACGACCGTCACGGTTTACCCAATCCTCAAGTTTTCAGAATTTTTAACAAGAGGGATTCAACATATCATTACGGACCTCCCCCACCCAAAAAAGGACTACGGAATATATTTGAGTTAAGCTAAATACAACTGCACAAAAAATATGACTGAGTGGTTAGCTTTTGCGCTTCTATCGGGAAGTCGGGGATTCAAGCCAGGATTCGACCATTCTGACAAAGCTTTTCTTCATTCCATCTGTGAATGTAGAAATAGTGCGTGTGCTGTGAGTTGGCTGACTTCCTTTCTTATTGTTTTTAAATCGTTATTATTACTAATTACCAACAGTGACGGTTTTGCGAAGGTTAGGGGAAGCGGTCTTTCGGACTGAAGCCTATTCCCCAAAGTTACGGAATGTCTAAAACAAACGAAATATCTATTAGTTATGCCTTTACTTATAAACTTTAAGCTCCCGTCAAATAAAAATTACGAATGTTTAGAAAAACTAAACATTAGTAAGAAAAACCCCTCCCAAAATTTTTTTCTAAATCCGCCACTGATTCTCAGTATAAAATGATCTTCAAGGCTGTATCTGGAAGATTATTGCTAAACATATAAACGAAACGAAATATTAATAATGCCTGTACTGAAACTTCAAGCACCTCCCAAATAACATTAGAGCATTTGAGAAAACGAAACAATCAGAGAAACCTCTCCCAAAGTACTTTTCTAAATCCGCTACTGATTATTTGTGTAAATTGGTATTCAAGATTGTATCCGGAAAATTATTGCTAAATCATTGCACAGCTACAGTATAACAGAAATGTGGAAGTACGGTTTGACGGATATATTGAAAAACGTACGTTTTGACGGATATATAGAAAAACATAAGTTTAACTTTTGCGCTAGAAGCTAGAGTACTAAGCTCTTAGAAATGAAACACGGATGACAAACTAAAATGATCTAGAGAAGAAAAAATATCGATAAGTCAAAAGTTAAAATAAAGTTAAATAGCCTCTAAAATTGCCCTCAAATTCTTCATCTTAGCTTTAATTCGTAAAACATGTGCTCCATCCATCTTGATGGTGAATTTCAGAGGCAAATATGCCATTTAGGTCATGAAATTCTTATCTAACTATAGAATATACCATGAGAAGGCTACTTAGATAGAAAAATCATGAAAATGAAAAAAGCCAAAACTTCCAAAATTCTCGTTTTTCCCAAAAAAGCCGTCTTTTTATGTAAAAAAAACATCGATTCAAAAAAGCCGGCGTTTTTGCATCTCTACATATGCGCACAATAAGGCATGCTTATCATTATGTTTATTAGGCCGTAATAAGTCAAAGCTTTAGGGCCCTATTAAAAATGCCTGTAAACCCATTAAATGTCATTCATCTACTTGCAGTCTATTTTGCTATTGTAGACATTCCAGAACCACCTCCAAATAGGGCTGAGATACACCTTGCAAACTACCTCCGGGAATTAATCAATGACGCTGCAGATACAGTCATGTCAAGATACAACGAAGACGTTACTGTACACTTTGATTTGGATGATGAAGTCATTGAACCAATTGATATCACCAACTCTGGAGAAGCCGATGAAACTTACGATGAATATGTGCAAAGGAGAGCATCAGAGACCTACGGTATTATGAGTGGTGAGTCTGTAGATTGGAATACAAAAGGAACGCAGTTGAATTATGGAAAAGTGAAAAATGAAAGAAATTGTCGCAACATCCGTTATGCGACACTACAAGAAAATAACGTCCCGAAAACATTCCTACCGTTTGTAAAAGCAAGTCTCTTCTGGTGAAACACGCAAAGACCATTGCGTGAGGTGTCGCTTGCCGTGCTTCAGAACTTTCAATCAGCCGTCGGTGCACATTTACCTGTGCATGACGTAGATCTACGCTTCATTTACGGCCTCAGACACAAGGTTGTGAGTATTCAAGCGGGCGCTCGATATTGTTTCACGTAAAGTAACCAAACTTATAGCTATTTTCCATATTAGCCAATGTGTATCTCTAACGGCGTAACTAGTTATGGTCTTCTTAACAGGTGTAGTGTTGCGTATGTTCGCAGTTTAGGGAGTGTTTACCGCCTTTATCTCCCACGTTCGCCGATATAAAAAACACGTATGTCCTACTTTTGATTCTTTTATTCACTGCAGTAGTTTCAACAAAATTCCCATTGTTCCTTTCTAGTTTTTGACCTTGATAAAATGTGTCATATTGCCCTATGTTAGTAATTTAGGGGGTGTTTACCCCCTTCAACCCCCACGTTGTCCGATATAATAAAATACATATGTCCTACTTTTGATTCCTTTATTCACTGAAGTAGTTTCAAGCAAATTCTCATTGTGTATTACTAGTTATGACTTTGTTCAAATGTGATATTGCCCTATGTTCGCACGTCAAGGGGTGTTTACCCCTGTCATGCGCCACTTTAGCCGATATAAAAATACACGTATGCCCTACTTTTGATTCCTTTATTCACTCTAGGAGTTTCAAGCAAATCGGAGTGTGACACTACAAAACCCTTCTTTGTCAGTATCAATATGTATTTTTTTTTATTTCTTGGCAACTATTGCCCGGATTTAAACGAAATTTGGTTACAAGTAATCCATCGTCTGTGAATTAAAATATACATATTTGGTGGCCGAGGTTGCCCAAGAAAAATCTTGATTTGATTTGAATATGGAACTTTATTTCTTGGTAACAATTAGTCAGATCTAAACCAAATCTGGTGAATGGGTAGCCCATCGACCAAACAATAAAAATCGCTAAATTTTGTTATGGGCTCCTTCAAGGGGAGGCTACGCACGACTTTTTATAGAACTTTATTTTTCGATAATCACTGTCAATTTGAACGAAATATTATTGGCAAGCAGCCCATTACCTAAGGAATAGAGATCTCTAGATTTAATGACCGAGCTAATCCAGGGACAGTATCGACTCGAATGTATATGAGTAAGCTAACTACTTGCGAGATCTAAACCAAATTTATTTTTTCAATTCTGAACCAATTTTGGGTAAGTATACATTCGCTTAGGAAATAAAGATCTCTGTATTTGTTGACTAAGCTCGGCCATGAACAAGCTCCGCTTGCCTTGTATGCTGTACTTTATTTCTCTGGCAAAATTGGCTAGTTTTGAATGAAATTGCGTTAAAATATAGCCCATCGTCCATAGAGTATAGATCGTTATATTAGTGACTAAGTTCAGTCAGGAACAGAGTCGGGTCGATGCGGATCGTCTTATTGTGTTCATTTATTTAACGGTGATTGCTGACTGAAACTCATTAAAATTTAATGGACAACGACCCCAACGTTAAGGAATGCAAATCGGTATATTTGGTCACCAATCTTGATAATGAATAGACTCGGCTCTTCCTACATATGATGCTTTATTTTTCAATAACTATTCACGAAAGTCAACCAAATTTGGTGGACAAGTAGCCGATCGCTTACAGAATGAAGATGGCTATAATTGATGGTCAAGCTAGACCAAGAGAAATATCGAATCATCTTGTACGTAATAAATTATTTCTCAGTAACTACTGTTGGATCTGAACCTAATTTGCTAGGTAGGAAGCTCATCGTCTAGAGAATAAAGACAACTATATTTGATGGCGGAGCATGTCCAAAAAGAAGATCGGCTCTTTATTTCTGAGTAACCAATGAGCCACCATGACCGTTCGTTTCTTTTTGTGTATGATACTTCATTTCCTACTAATTGCTGGCCAGTTTTTAAAGATATTTTGTTTTCAAGTAGCTTACCAATTAATGAAATATATTTGTAGATGGCTATATTTGGTGATCAAGCTCTACTAGGGAAAGAGTAAGCTTGGCTTTATGTAGTATTTCATTTTCCTGTAGCTATTGGCCAAATCTAAACTAAATTGGCTGTAGTTTTCAATTACCACTTAACGGATCTAAACGAAATTTGTTTTCCAGTAACTCATTGTGTTGGTATATTGTGTGTCCGAACTCGGTAGGAAGTAGATTCGGTAGTCAATTAGCGTATTGTCCAGACTTGTTGGCTGAGCTCAACAAGGGGCTCATTTCGACTAGTATATACTGCTTTATTTTCATCAACTATTGACCGAATATGAAGGAAACTAGTTTGCAAGTAGCCCCTCATCTAGGTAACAAGAATCTCCATCCCTCGGTACCAAGATTGGTGAGGAACAGGCTCAGTGCGACTTCTATGATGTATTTTATTTCTCGGTAACTATTGGCCGAATCTGATTGAAAAATGGTTGACAAGTAGCCCATCTTCTAGGAAAGAAAGATTGTTATTTTTGATAACCGAGTTTGCTAGGGACATGCTCGAGTCGCCTCGTCTCAACTTGTATTTGGTATTGATTTCTTTGTTACTACTGGCCGGATCTGAACGAAATTCGATGAGTAAATAATCCATCATCTAGACTTTAAAAGTAGCTATTTTTCTTTTCGTCTAGGGACTCGGCTCTGCTCGATTGTCTCCACTTCTTCGTGGTACTTTATTTATTGTTTACAATTGGCCGGATCTCAACTAAATTTTTTGGGCAAGTAGTCCATCGTCTGATTAATGGAGATCATCATGTTTAGTGGCTGGACTTGGCCAAGAACGAATTATACTCAATTTGTATATGAAACTTTATTTCCCAGCTACAACTGGCCGGATATGAACGAACTTTGGTTTGCAATAACCCATCGTCTAAGGATGGAGATTTGGCAACATTGCCAATAACCCATCGTCTAACCCATAGATCACTATAGTTGGCCAGCGAATTCGGCGACAGACGGACTCAACTTGGTTTGTATATGATATTTCTTTTGTCACTAACTACAAGCCGGATCTGAAAGAAATTTTGTTGACAACTACCTGTACTCTGTGGAAAAGAGATCACTATGTCTAGTTACTGAGCTGATCTAGAGACAGGTCCAACTCGACTTGTATGTGGCACTTAATATCCCGGTAACTATTTACCGGATCAGGGCCAAATTTGGAGGGCATTTATCCCACTCTTTAGGAAATCAAGATCGGAATATTTGGTGCTCGAAGCTAGAAGGGGATATTTTCGGCTCGGCTTGTAAGTAATACTTTATTTCTCGGTAACGGTTGGCCGAATCTGTAATAAATTTTGTTGGCTTGTAGCCTATAATTTAGAACAGATGTGCCAAACTCTCTGTTTACATCGGACCATGACTCGTCTTCTGCGTCAATCGGCTCAACCGGAGAAAATAAATAAAATATATTTTCAAAGGCAAAATAAAAGATATTATTATATTAAACATAAATAATCAGGTAAAAACATTCAAACGCGAGTTTCTACTCTAGAAGAAAAGTTAGAAGTGAAGATTTGACACACTTATCATCACGTGTAAAGTACAAAACAAATTAAAGGGAGTGTGTTTTATACCAAACGTTTGCCTAGAATTTTTTAAAGTTAAAGACTGAATTCTAAGAGTGGATCTACTATGTCGTCTATCTGTCGAGTGGATCTATCTGTCGAGTAAAAAACTCTCCATATTTTCTTTACTTTTATCAACAGATGTTGAGAAGATGCCATTCATTTAATAAAGGAATTAATAGGAACTCAATATGGTACTACAGTTCAAAACCAAGAATTCAGTTAAGTGGATGTTCCTAAATTTTACAAATAAGACGATTACCCGCCGCGGTCACAGAAAAGATCAAAGGGTCTTTTCTGGTAAGATAGTGAAATCGGCCCTTGATCTAAATTGGGTCGCTATTGGCCAAAAAGGCTACTCTTGACCTAAAACTACCTCAAAAAACATTTTGACCTCCTATCCCCCTCCTTACCGAATTATCGTATCATACATGCTCACAATTGAATATTTTTAAATTTTGGTGGGGTGGTCCAAAAATGTTGAAAGTTTCGCAGATTATAGATACTATGTAGATGCAAATGTGTATTTTTCGCACAGTTTTTCCACCATTTTATGGCCCTCTAGGTGAGAGCCCCCTTCAAATAATTCTTTGCCAAAGTTCACAATTTTCCTTTCTTTTGCGTCCCTTCCGCTTCGGCGTTTTTCGGCTGCTTCGATTGTGTCTATTTCGAAACAGTAACACCAAATATATGTCCCCAACAGTGCTTCAACTTAACCGACTCTTGCACAACAAAGTTACACACAGCTCGCGGTAGAGAGAGCATTGATAGATACGAGGAACCGACTGTATTTGTTTACAGTTTTATTTCTTTTTGACAGTATTGCCATCACTTTCAGACTCCGAAAAAAAATATGTTGTACCTAAGGTTGTAACAATTTTTTTAATCAAAAAGTCAGGAACGTGTCCTCCCCCCCAAAAATTCTACAATTTTTTGAAATTTTCAACGCGCAAAAAATAGAGAAAATACGCATTGATGGTTTTGATAAAAATACACATTTACATCTAAGTAGTATCTACAACCTGTGAAACGTTCAAAATTTTTGGACCATCCCCACCAAAATTTAAAAAATATTCAATTGTGAGCATGTATGATGCGATACTTCGGTAAGGGGAGGGGTAGGCGGTCAAAAAAATTTTTGAGGTAATTTTAGGTCAAGGGTAACCTTTTGTGTCAATACAAACCCAATTTGGATCAAGGGCCGATTTCATTATCTTACTAGGAAAGACCCTTTACATCGTACATGATTCCGGTGTTCAATAGTATGTATCAGTGTAAATAAAGTTTCTCACTTATGGAAATTAACAAGTCCTCAACGAAATCCAAACTGTCAGTCATTCATGTGAAGTCTGCTCCTAATGCAAGCAGCATGTCTCCTGACATCAAAAGCCCACTGCTCTTAAAAGTTGTGCGGTATTATGAAAGAAACAATAGCTATCCATCTACTAACCTGGATATCCTTGTGGTCTTTCTACTTTTTAAAGAACTACAGCATTAATTAAAATTTTATGTTTTTACTAAATTCTTAAATATGTTTTTGAATGTTACATGCACTAATCATTGTTTGACCCACTTGAGACAATTTGATATGCCTGATCTAGAGAATAAAGATCACTATATTTCGTTTCAGAGCTCATTGAAGGACATACTCGGCTCGATCTGTATAGGATAAATTTTTCTCTATAACTACTGTCTGTGTGTGTACAAAACTTGGTAGGCAAGTAGCGCATAACCTAGTGAATAAATATCACAACATTTGATGGATAAACTTAGCCAGAAAGACCTTTACTCGATTTCTATGTAGTATTTCATTTCTCGGTATCTATCAATTGGATCTGAACCAAATTTGGATGGCAAGTAGCTCATCATTAGAAGAATATAGATTATTGTACTTAGTGGCTGAGCTCGGCAGGAGACAGCCCCAGTTCAACTTGTATATTGTACTTTATTTCTTGGTAACTATCGTCCGAACCTCAAACAAGCTGTGTTTGCAAGTTGCACATCGTCTAAAGAATACAATTTACTATGTTTGATGACATTTCCTCCAGGGACAGAATCGGGTAGATTAGAATGTGGTACTTTATTTCTCAATAACTACTGGTCGGATCTTAACAAAATTTGGTGGGCGAATAGTATGTCGTCAATGGAATGAATATTGCCATATTTGGTGGCCGAGTTCGCTCCGGGAAAGGCTTTCTTGGACTTAAATGTGATACCTTGTTTCTCGGTAACTACTAGCTGGATTTGAACTAAAGCACTGGTGGTCGGGTAGCGCATTGTGTACGGAATAAGAATCGCTATATTTGGTGAGGTAACTCATCCAAGGAAGTATAGGGTACTTTATTTCTTGATAACTACACGCTAGATCTGAACGAAATCTTGTTGACAATTGCCTCATCGTCTAGGGAATAAAAGTCCTTATATCTGGCAACCGCTAATTCAGAAACACGATTGAGTAGACTCGTATGTGGTAATTATTTTTTCTTGGCAACTACTAGCGGGATATGAGCTGAATTTGTTGCGGAAATATCCGATCGTTTTGGAAATGAAAACGTTATATTTGGTGACCATGTCTGGTCAAGGATAGGTTCGGCTCGGTTTGTACAGGGTACTTTATTTCTCGGTATCTACTCGGATGTGATCGGTGAAAATATGTTGAAATTATCCGGAACTTGCACCGCTGGCCCGTTGCAATAGGTAAATTTCGACCAAATCTACCTCAAAATGTTTGTGTTAGCAAATATTTCTTTTTCCGCGCGTAACTCTCAAACACGTCATTTCTGAGAGCACCAACATCAAAATTATATTTCTTCAAAGCCAAACAAAGAAAATGAGACCACTTTTGCAATCGCACTATCAAGGAGATCATGGGAGCCTACTTTCTACGTTTGACAAGGAACTATTTTACTTTCCTTCTTTTCTCATTTATCATGAATTCTTTATCGTTGTCCTTAAAAGTACAAGTATTTTGGTATTCAGCATTCTGGTATCTTTATGTTTGCCATGATCGGTTCTGAGACTATTTTAAACTAGTATATTTCCGTTGTTCATTTACATTTTACATTTCTAATCAAACTCTGTTGATATCTCTGAACCCCAACATTTGTACTTTTCACCATTGCTTTTCCACTATATCGGAGATGTTCTCTATGCTTCATTAACATCGATGCTTCATTATCATTTTGTCTTGATTTTTGCTATAATCTTTATCTTCCAGTTTTTCAAATTCATTATCACTGTTAATTTCATATTCTTTCTAAACATTCGGATTCTTAAATTTTCTTCTTCCAATTACGGCTTTTAGATTGTGCTTTTCTACCAAAAATATTTCAGTATTTTCGCAAGCATAAGGTTCTCATTCATCAGACTGCAGTTATAAATTATCACTCTACATGTCCAGTCATGAAAAGTAGTGAGTGTCTAGTTACTTACCAAAAGTATTATAATTTATTTTTCTTTTCTAACAGTTGACGTATAAGTATGCATATATATATATATATATATGTGTGTGTGTGTGTTTGTGTGTGTGTGTGTGTGTGTGTGCGTGTGTGTGTGTGTGTGTAGTTTTGTAAAAAGCACTGAACTCCTCACTACTCACACAGACCTTCTTTAACACTCATAGGGCAGAACATTTTCTGCTTTCCCGTTATAATCTCTTCATATTGTGTTTTTAAAACAAGTTAGAAAAGTTCTAGTTTTTCGTAGAAGTCGCCCATAGTGCAATTTTCAGTTTGTTTCTTATGTATGTTAACGTTCCTGACATATATCACGCAACTGTCCTTCCAGTTCATTTACAACTTATTACTAGTAAATTATACTTTTCAAAGATGTATAAGATATTGTACGAAAGAAAAATCCCACTCCTAAGATATTATCTTCCCCTAATAATATGTGAACTGTCCTATCGAAAGAACTAACATGCTCTTCATCTAACTCTTGAACAGCAGTATACCTAGGACATCTCTATCCTTATCATCAAGAACAAACAAAAGACTCACTTAAAACCTACGCAAGTATTATTAAACAGTAATGCAAAGAAACAACTACAACTGCTGAACTTAAATTGATAACATTACAACATATCTTAACTGCCACAACTAGAGTATTCATATTAACACTATAGTATTAATTTAAACCTCTGCATTATATAAAAAATCCATATCATCTCTTGATTGTTCTCTGGTTTTGTTCATTGGTGTACGAAGTATCTGTGTTACTTACCTTAGCCTTCTTAGTGAGATATTTTTAAACGCTCTTTTTTGGTAACATATTAAGTATCCATCCTCAATTCTTACTTATAAACTCTCTAAGAGGCATATATTTTTCGACTGAATGTTCATTAATTTTAACAGCCAGACGAAATTTCAAAGGATGAAGCCTACTATTAACGTGAGCTTCGTACCACGATCGGATCTTAAATTCGATGTAGTTGGTGGATGAACAGACCATCATGCAAAATCATCCTTCATGGTATAGGCAGTTTCCAACCACACTATCTAGTCTCCAATAAAGCTGGATTGCAGGACCACGTTGGTTTTATTTGAATTTGTTTCTAAAATCACTTTATTGTTCCCCTGTCATAAAATACCCTGGTACTTGTATGCATCTGCCCAGGCTTACATTGAAATATAGGGAGCCGATATTTTTTTTTTTTACGAGAAAGGTAAAATTACTTAAAAAGGATGGAAGAACTTGGTACTGAATTACAATATATTATGAGTCTTTTGCATACTTTAATGACCGTTGGTTCATAATATCAACTTATTTCCTATAACATTTTCACTTGTATTACATTTCTTACATTTTCTGTTAATTTTGAAGAATATTGACAAAGGGAGGAAGTATATTAAAATAAACGACAACAAATAAATTATTTATAACAAGGCAGGCTACAGAAACGTTGTTTTTATTGCTCCCGTTTTTTACCAATAAAACTTCTTTTCTTCACATTTTTATAGGCCTAATACATCTGAGAAAGCCTAGTACAAAGAGTGTACTCTTATACTACCGTAAGAAATTAGTTACCATCAAATATAGCCCATTTTCTAAAGTCAGTATTTAATTATTTGAATATTACTGAACTTTCAAAGTTCTACACATTACAAATTATCATTCATACTGAAGTAATAAAATTTTATTCAATTATTTTCTCTCAAATGGTATTAATATTTGACGTTACATTTCAATATTTTCCAATATCAATATCAGGTTACTATTTAAATTACATACCATTTTCCTTGAACAAATACATTTATCATCCTACTTTAAAAAAATAGTTATCACAATATTGTAGCAAAGCAATATAAAATTATCTATCTTCTATAGAAATATATAGCAAATAAAAAGATATGGCTAACTTAAAAACTCACTTGCTTTCTGGAAACTGGAACAAGCCCTCTGGCTTTAATTTTAGTGGATATTTAGTTGAAATGTTCAGCATAAAATAAGCTTAAATTCTGCTTCTACTTGTTATTAATATTTTATATATTTCAGAGGTTTACTAATGACTAAAAGTTCTAATATTTTACGATACCTAAAAAACTGATGGAAAAGCAAATTATAGATTTGAAGTTACGTTACCTAATATATATAAGGAACCTTAAATTCATTTAAATTATATAATCATAAAATAAATTATATATTGGAATTTCATTATTTTGTACAATTAAACTACTTCGGATATATAAGTTTTCAGTTTTGTTGTGTATCAACGTACTAAATTTTATTTCAGAAAAAAATAATTATACAAATTGGCACACGCAAAATAGCCTATTGAAATATGATATCCATAGAAATATGATATCCATTTCCCTTTACCGTTTTCAGCTAATAAAGCTGCTTCGGTAGGTTCTAAAAAGGGTTACTGATAGCTATATCCGGCTTTGTTTGATTTTGTCAAAAATCAAACATTGAATCCGTGCCGTACAGCAGTGTACATTTTGTGTGAAACAGTTCGTGCAATGCACGTTGATTGTAAGTGCAGCAAGAGCTTCGTCGAACATTTAGTGATGATCGGCGACGTGGGGCTGCAGGTTCAAGAAAAATGATCAGTTAGTGCATATTCCAGCGGCGAGAGACTGGATCCGTATAGTATAAATCCCGTACTCGTAAAAAAACGCTAGCCGATCACCTGAAATATCGAGATATGATAATAGCCTTGGAGTGAACGCGTTGATGGTACGCTGGCATTCCCAACTCTTCAATTTGTGGACAGTTTTTTTATGCAGTCTTTGTAAGCTCAAATTTTCACTCTCACCCTTTTTGACATTAACAGCTTTAGAAATGAAATTAGTCAGGAATTTGCGAATGTCACCTATGACACTCTACATCGAGTCATGGCAAGTGTGCCTGGGTGATAGCAGCAATTCTTTGGTTGTCATTTCCAAATACATTGTAGACGTTTGAGCCATGAGGTCTGATTCTTGAATCCAAGATTGGCGCGTATATTCACGTTCTTTTGTATTTTTATTGTGTATAATAATGTGTTATAGTACTTTTAAAAGGAGTAACTTTAAATCCCACACCCTATAATATGCTCGTTTGTTTTTCCATTTAATTACTTTAATTTTTTGTTCTAAATACCTTCAAGAAGAGCTAAGTTCATACATAAAGTTCTGTCTCTCTTAGTCTCAGTGCATAATCGTGGAACGTTAAACTACAAGTTTTATTTGATTTAGTTTTAAAAATAAAGTTTTAAATTAACTTTGATATTCCTTTACACATAATGTACATAGGATAATATTTCTTCGTATGATGAATCTTCTTACAAAAAAATATGTATACGAAAGATTGTAATGTAAAAATAAATCTCTTGGCTATCTTGAAAGTTCTAATACCCCTAAAATGTAAATTCGTATTTAATAATGATATTGTCAATAATACTGGCAGTTTTTGTTAATTTCTTCTAAAATATCAAACTTACAAATTTCGATCATTTTTTATGTAAGAGTGTAGAAATTGCCTTTGACATGCTAGAAGTTTTCGAGTCATAAATAAATCCTATATTCTATAAAAAAAAGCACGTTATTTTTTTCATTGATTTTAGTCATTTTACAAATATGCATGCTGGCTTAATCTCTATAGCCTACCCGACAATAGAAATGTAATATAGAATAATATAATATTTGCATTATAACCATATTAAAAATTTATATTTAACTCTGACACTATTCCACTATGTGATTATTTGAGAAGAATTGGTATATAAAACACAACATGACGGTTTATTGATATATCTCAAGAACGAAGAAAATGAACAAAAAGGCATGCAATTAAACGTAGTTAAGTTAACTTTTACTGAATAATAAGGATGAAGAAAGCTCTTAACAATTATTAAGCAATATACGTTAAAATGGCATACATCTACTTATTTTCACATATATTACATACATATACATACAATTGTTTCAAGTTTCTTTTAGGAAAATGAACAACTTTTTATTTTATTTTCGCTATAATTACATCTTAGTTAAATTTTATATAATGAAGTATTGGATTTACATTATACATATTTTTAATTCAGTGGCAAAATATCAAGAAGATTTTTCACCCTAATCTTTCCAGAATTATTGTTTATTAAAATCTGTCAAACATGACATTTGCAATCAATTTACTGTAGTTATAAATAATCAACAATAATAAGACAGGAATAACAAATGAAATGAAAAAAGCCCTGTGTTTTATCTTTTAGGTTACCATCCTGTCATTCGCCTGGTTAGTTAAAAAATAATGCACCCTGTAAAAAAAAGAAAGAAAAAAAGACGAACTAGGTTTTAAGGCCGTAGACTACCGATTGTGATGCTAAGTTTTAACCATGCCCTCTTGAATTAAAATATGTTAACCATTTGTTAGAAATAATATCGTTATACAGCTTGTTGCATTGCATTACAATAGGTATTTTATACAGGATATGTGACATATATTACATATTATGAATACGATATATAATTAACATATGCACATAATTAAATAAACTCTAAAGTTAAGAGTTTGAAAAAGACTTTTTCTCTGATATCTTCCTTAATTTTACTCGTTACTTTCCAACAAATTATGCAAATGTGATAATATTCTAGATGTATTTGTTTTTGTTGTGAAAATAATTTCATTATCATAATTAAGTACACTTAAAATATATAACGTGATTATAACAATGATTTTAGCAGCTAAAAGGCAACAAAAAATTTCTAAAATTAATCAAGAAGACGATTTTAAATATATTTTAAATGCTGATAGTTTTTGTAATTTATTACCTCGCTGTATAAGGGTTTTATGATTTATTCCAAAAACATACGAAAATATAATTTCATTGTTTATACACGTATTGATAAAAAGAACTCTTACAATATGTTTCTTTGCTTTAGTTAACGTTTGTTAATATTTAGTGTTTTTCAACTAGAAAGTTACACGTAATAAAGATATCAGTACACATCTTTGTTGTAAACTGATTCTTAAACTCAAGTTAAGGATTTAAATTCTTTAATTACAATTTCGGATTGCTTGTTTTATAAGACATACTTCCGCTACTATTTATTAAAGAATTATTAGTATTCTGTATGGCATGTCATATATAGCACACTATAATGTTAACCTATTACTGTAATTATCTTCAAAACAGTCATTATTTCCCGTCAATCACAAGCAGATTATTTTATGTTTTAAGCCAGTGTGTAGTATATATACTACAGTCCTGTTTAACCGAATCCTGATCAACTGACTTTCTGGTTTAACCGAATCGCTAAAAGCAAAGAGTTTACCAAAGAAAAGCCAAAAGAAAATATATTTTTTCACAAACAAAATTAAATTTCATTGTTTTCACTTTAGTTTAGCAATGCTCAGTTGTGATGTTCAGTTTTGAAGGCATCATATGTTACACATAGCGTATTTTTTAAGCAGAAAATATATCAAGTATACAATATTTTATATATAAAAAGCCTTTCTTCCGGTTTAACCGAATTTTCGTTTTTCAAAAGCACCATCGGTCCCATCAAATTCAGTTAAACTAGATTTTGGTGTAGTTTGAAAAAAGAAAAACAAATAAAGAAGAAATTAAAATATGAGATTAAGTTCAGTCAATTTGCAACTTTTGGGTCATTCTTTTTCTCTTTTCTGTAACAATAAGAAAACGCGTTTCGTTCATAATAGTAAGGAACGTGTAGGGATATAAAATTGCAATTGTTATTTTAGACTAATTCAATTTCGTAAGACTTTAAAAACTGTTAATGCTTGATTAAACATATATAGGCAACTAAAACTTTTCCCAAAAATCGATAATCAACATTTAAAATTTTTATTGTATTTATCTTAAAACCATACTCATGATATCATTGACTGAATTGCTATCGAGAAAATATCGTGCAGTACAACTTACTTTATTTCACAGCTGCGTTTGTTTTTTCTTGAAAGCCGGAATAGGGAAATTATAGGTTAAGATTTATCTAATATCAATTTTGATTTAATGTTCCAACAACGTTATGACTTTAATAAATAAACCATTTTAATTATTTCTACAGATATCTTTGTCAGTATCTCTGGAATCCCACTACAAGGCCGTTTAAGATCCTTACTATTATTCGTTTTATTTTTAAAAAATACTGACTTAAACACCAGAAACAGCTGTAAATCAGTATTCATGGTTAATGACAATTTGATTGAATCTATTCCAAACAAAAGAGTAACTTTTTTTATTAAGTATATTTAAACAATTATTGAATAGTTTGAGGGCAAATTATATTTTAAGAAAAATCGTATCAATTCTTTTAAAAGGAAAGGAACTCCCTTATTATTAAGGAGTAGGTTTATTCTCCATTATTACAGAAGACCCAAGTTCGATTCCAGTAAGACTGGATTGATGTAGTTGGAATCCTACCTTAAGATGAATATCAACATCTCAATATTCTCGATGCTGAAAAGTCATGTTAAACTTAAATCAAGCAATTGATCCTATAAAAACATAAATATTTATCAGACAGCACCATTATTTAATTTATGTTTCACTTATTACATTTACAAGTAAATATTTTTGTTGGACTTTAGAAAAGGAGCTACATTTGACAGAATAACAGCACAGTTTTTTTTATCTACTTCATTACTATTTTATTATGTTCATCAGTATCTTGAAAATCAAATTGTTCATTCTTTTAGAAGGATTTTATAACTTTTCTATATTTATTATATACTTCATACTCATATATGTATAGACACAACAGGCACACACGCTTTAAACCACAGCTGAAAAGCACCTATTTGTTCTTTAACTTGCAGTTAATAAAAATTATGTCTTCTAATATTTTTTTGTAATAGCGGTATCTTTTTTAACAAATGTAACAACAATACGTAATATATATATTCGATACACACAATGACACGTCAAGTATGCATTCACACACATTTGCTATACTGCGATTTACCGAATGTTGATATACGAAACAGTTTTAATATAGATATTTAAATCGGACATTGTATGCTAGTAATTCTTAACAGTTCTGTTTAATATTTCCGCAAATATTGATGTATATTTATTTTTATAAATCACTACTTGAAATACTTATTATTTCTTTGTTTATAAACTCAGTAAACTTTCCTTGCTTTTTGGTAATCTTTATCATCCTTCCTTCCCAAACAAAATATTTTAAATTTCTTGTAGATGCTGTGAGAGAATCCAATGTGATGTCAATACTTAGTCTTAACATTAACACAATCATACATCTTCAACGTCTTTAACTGTGCTCATTAATGGTGCTTACTTTCTGACATATTTGTCATTTCGTAGAAACACCTGTACAGAAAGATGAGGTATAAGTGGCTCTGACATTCCTTCGTTTTATTTTTGTGGTTTATCTTTTTCACGCACGATTTCAAAGAATACCATAATAAAAGTTCCAAATAGTTTCCACTTTCACCGACAGACGTCACTATCTGCAGCACACAGGCCATCTGGCGGTGCCAAGAAGAGTTTACCATTACTGCACACACACAGTTGATAGATTTCGTGGCGACTGGACCGCGTACTGGCATCAGGCCTAAGAGTAGTGGAAGCAGTTTTCAAACTGGGCAGTATTATATTAGAAGAGTCAAGTCTAACCTGCAATACAGAAAACAAATTACATTTATTTATTACAGCATGAAGAATACAGTTATTATTAGTAGTAGTATTTACGTACATAGTATGTAATCAACTTCTAAAAAAATAGCTCTTAAGCGAGTTTTTAATTCGCAAGCACAATTGCAAAGTATCTCAATAATAACTAGGTACAGGAATCCGAAATAGCTTTTAACTGTTCGTGAAGAATACTATTTTATAGCTCTGAAAAGAAGGGGGAGACAAAAATAGTATATTAACGGGTTATCGAAGCAGAAACAAAGACGTCTAATCGATAATAACGTATGCTAATGTAATGCAATTAGCATTGCTGTGTCACGTTTCATTCACTCTAAATTTATATCCTTTCGTTATCTTACTTTTTTATATTAAACATTTTAAATAAACATTTATTACGACAATTCAGCAGGTTGAAGGGAATGATGAATGTGGAAATTCTGGTTTTAAGAAAGCAAAGAACACAAAAGACTAATCTGAGTGTTTTTATTTCCATTTGGTAATTTCTTAATCATTACAAACTTCCAAACTATGCTGTGCATAAGTGTCGGAAGTCATGGAACCGTCCGTCCTTCTATCAGGTATCAGAACAAAAATGGTAGATATCGAGAAACGGTGGTTTGGATCCAATTCAGCGTCCCAAGAATACATTCCATCTCTTATGTTAACCCTCTATTCAAATGGAAAGAGATTCAAATTAACCATTTCCGGTGTCAATGTTGATCACCATAGAACAAAAACGGTAATAGATAACGAGAAGGGTTACTTTTGTTATTATTTTGCAAACGACCAGCGTCTGAAGACAGCATATAACTATCTGCAACACTCTATCCAAACTGAAAGTGGTTCAAATTTACTAGAGCTTCTGGTTTCGATTTTCATAGAGCGAAAACGGTAATACTTAGGGAGAAGCGATTTTTTGCAATCGACTCAGCGTCTCTAGAATAGTCCAGTCAAATTAGCTCAAATTTTGACAAAACTTTGAAGTAATTTATATAAAGCTGAAACTTTGTGTGGTTGTTCATTGATCTATCTTCATCTCTCAAAGTTCCCAAAAATCCGATGACTAGTTTCGGAGTTATGACGTCATCAATATGGCCACCTCTGGAAGTTCCAGCGTTATCTTTAAACATTCGTAATTTCTCAAAGAATAGAGAGAGACTCTTCGTTTCTGTACTAAAGTGTGGAAAATTGATTAGAAAACACACAATATAAAAAGATAATGTATGTATCTTATTGATGTTGGGGGAAATTATTGAGTGAAAAATGTGGTTGTGTTCTTGAACTCATGGGTTAGCACTGATTCCGTTCCATTCCGCTAAATTATTAAATCACAAAGGAAAATCATATAAAGTTGAAATTGTGTGAGATTGCTCATTCGTTTGTCCTCAAGTCTCCAAGAATCCAGAAGTAGACTTGGCCACTATATTGGAAAATGGCAGGAATTTTTATTTCTACACTAGTTACACTTTATACAGGGTAACATGTAAACCATTCGGTGTAAGTGTGAAAATAAGGTATCATTTTCTCCGCAAAGACATTCTCGTCCATGCTTAATATGTATTGTACTTCATGTGATACAATTGCGGAAGAAATGTTGACAAATATTTAACATATAATAAAGATTTAAGTGGGTTTTTTATGTTTCTATATGTCCTGTGGCTCTTCTAGATGATAATCTGTGTATATCCAAACTGTGAATATTTGAGGTAGCGTAATAATGTTTCAAATTCATGATAGAGTCAAGTAGTAAGTAATGCATCTGTAATGCTAAAAGCTGGCAAGAACATTACAAATTACATTCGGTTGATTTTGGCAGAAAACTGTATTTTTTTCAATGTAGTATTTTACGAAAGTTGATACCATTACGATCATGATAATGAGGTTTAAAATAGAAACACTGTATTTACTTTTATATTTTATAGTTTAGTCTTCATCATCATCGGATCATTCTCGCATGATGATGCATTACTTACTACTTTATTCTACCCTTTCAATGAAGACACATTAGTAAATATGTGAGACCTGCCTGCTTGCATCCAGATCTTCTGCTGCAACCAGGTTTACAACCACAACTGATTGGATTAAGCAAATCCTCTGGAGCAGCCAATGAAGTACTCCCAACATTTATCCATTCCCAGTCTCTAGGATTTAACTTTTTACCAAGCTATTGTTGTAACTGGTGATAAGTTCTGAGTGCATGCTGGCGTACTGCGTCTCTGGTTGGCGGAAGAGAAGTGATTTCAAACCTGTCACCGAGAGTCTTGACGTAATACAACTTGAGTAAAAATAGAATGCTTTAATTCATTCAAGTTTCGTGATTCTCCTCCACCATAGAGTGCCAAGAGAAATGACTCTCCTGCAGCAGCATCTCATCCGCCATTGCATTAGCATGCTTGAAAACACTCACTGAGTATTGAACTATTTTTTTAACAAGTTGAAGATTGTTTTTTTCCTTTTCTTTATATAGCTGAAGTGGTGTCACAGTCGGAGACAGCGTGACAGAAAAGTAAGACATCTCTTTCATCAAAAATTACAGTGGCCATCAGCCATCTCTTCTAAGCCAGTCGTAATTTCGCTGTATCAATAATACGATCTCGGTTAGGCATGTCTAGGCATTAGCATGGTTATGGATGCTGCTGGACAAGATCTAGCAACAAGCATGATCAGTATGTCTGTGTCATTTGCTACAACTGTCACTTTTGTGTTTACGTCATTTTCACATGCGCTTAATGCTGTTGACACAATAACTTCATCTGCATCATCATCAGCTTGAATTACCTATACTCCTGCATTCTGTAATCGGTCAGAAAGAAAACCTATATGTGACATTTGTTGGCCTCATTGTTAAGAAAAGCTTCCTGGGAGACAGTAGTATGCGTCATGGGTGTGAACTGAAGGCTTCAAATTGCTTCTTCGCTTTCTCTCTTCTGACTTCGTGGTAAGACCCTGATATCAATCAAAAATTACAGTGGCCTCATATGGGAATGAGTTACAGCGTATGTCACATATGACTGGAATACATCTTCATATGTAGCTAGCTTTGGCCAAACAATTTTATGCAAAAGGAATCCACCGTCCATTAAGAACAGTGACATTATTACATGGTGTTAGTGTAGCTAAAAGATTAAAGAACACTGATTTCTGAGTTTCACGCATTGTTGATCGACTGAATAGAGAAAGTGGTTTGGGTGCAAGTTCATATTTCACATACTTACAGAAATGTGACCTTTCCTTCATGATACACAAAATTCTGCAGAATAGTTGCTGTATGTTAATTGACACTTCATCTCCTCTAACTGTCATTGCAGTATCTGTTGAAGATAAAAGCCTGATTTTGTTTACCGGTGAAGTTTAAGGTCACAGAAATCGTTTCCATATGTTGTTGTAATGTTCAAGACCAACCTCTTCTGTTCTGTCAAAATTATGTGCTGGCTTGCAGCTAGTCTGGTAAGAGATAGAGATATACGTTGCTCACAGTAAGCTGTGGAAAAAGAATTTTGGACAGAAAACCAGTAAAAATGTTCTCTAAGATCCACTTCATCTTTCTGTTGACGAGAGACACATTTCCACATGTTGTTCATATGAAGTGATCGTAATACCACAAAATTCTTCCAAAGAAGAGCAGAATTTTCTTCACACTGGCAGTGCAAGTACCCATCTAGCAATCTAGTAATTTGAATAAGTTATTTCCTGTATTCTTGTTAGGTCCTCAGTTGTTTTAATGGATCTCATGAGATACTGCTCAATGCACGTATCTATCCACACTTCTACCCAAAATTGGTCTATGCGACGGATAGTGCACAACCACATTTTTCACTAGATAATTTCATCCAACATCTGTGAGGTACGTACAATATCTTTTATTTTATGTGTTTCCCAATCAATTCTCCACATTTTAGAGCAAAAGCGAAGAGTCTACCTCTATTCTTTAATATTCTCATGTTCAATATTCACATGTTTAAAGATAACGCTAGAAATTTCGGCGGCGGCCATATTGATGACGTTATAATTCCAAAACCCGTCATCAGATATTTGGGGACTTTTCAGGAAGAAATGAGAATCGACCAAGGAACAACCATACAAAGTTTCAGCTTTATATAAATTACTTCAAGGTTGAACCCTAATTTGACTGTACTAGAGAATATATCATCCCTTTCAGCAGCGAGGCTATATGAGATGTGGTTTTACAGCTTAACGTAGGATCCAAACTCCATGAGCTCCCGCCAGGATTACCACCCATAACACTCTACCAAAAACACAAGTGATTGAAATTTACTAGCACTTTTGTTTTCAATACTGATTTCCATAGAGAAAAATATCCAGAAGAATGTTGTTTTCAGAATAGACTCAGGGTTACAAAAAGAAATTCCATCTCCTCCGTTATAACTGTACTCAAATCAGAAGTGATAGAAATCAACTGTTTCCGTTTCAAAATTGGTCTCCATTGATCAAAAACGGTAATAAAACCGAAAAACACTATTTTTGCAGTCGACTCAGCATCTCGAGAGAACATATCATCATCATTCGAAATACTTTACCAAAGCCGTAAGTGATTGAAATTTACTAGTACTTCCGGTTTCAATACTTCTTCTTAGAGAGTAAACGGCAATATATATTGAAAAGTAATTTTTTGACAGAGATGCAGCGTCCCAAGAATGAGCTTTGTCTTTAGTTTTATCTATTTGTTCAAACCGAAAGTGTTGAAAATTTACGATTTCCGACAACACTGATTCCTAGTGGATAAAACGTAAATAGATAGCGACAAATGGTTTCTTGATATAAATTCAGTACCGCAAGATTGTGTTCCATCTCTGATTTTATTCTCTTATTGCAACCAAAAGTGATAGACATCAATCGGCACTTCCGGTTTCAATATTAATGTTCATAGAACAAAAACGAGTAATGGCTTTTAGATATGGATTCAATTGTACAAGGAACAGGTTCTATCTTAATCTCATTCTTCTGTTCAAGTAGTTATAGATGTACTACTTCACATTTGAGTATTGAATTTGTGTAGTTTGGATCTCTATCGTAGTTCACACTGTGAAACAAAACTCACTTGTATATCTTTTGCTTCTGCAGCTTCAAAATTACATTTTTCGATTCCTCCTTGCTTCTCCAAATTAATATGACTATATATGTTCAAATAGTTGTCGTAATGCTTTCTATATAAGTGGTTCTGAGTTCGGTACATAACGAGGGAGTTAGTCTTGTTTAAAAATTGACTTTTAGTTTCATTTACTTTAAGCAATATATTTGTCATATGGTATTGATACTGATAAAGATGTTAAAATGCAATCAATAAAATCCCTCAAACTTCTGAATTGTTCTCATTTATTTGAAGGTTTTATTCCTTATAGAAATTTAGTTCAAATTTGTAGCATTAGCTTTCAGAAACCTAAAAGAAATTTTATATACATGTACAGGGTGGACCATTTATAATGAAATAACTTTATAACATTTGAATTGTATATGATGCTAATATCAAGGAGAGGGCATTGTTTGACATAGAGGGCATTGTTAATTTGGCCTATATAACCAAATTAACAGTGTTTTCAACCCAACATAAAGGCGTAGTTTTCCAAGTAGAATTCGCCAGGTTATTATAAATATAAAAGCTACGTGTAAAACGAAAACGTACAATTCAATACTTATTATTCGTGTTACAATCTAAGAATGCTATAGCACGCTCGTCAAACTCGGTAGTTCAAATAGTCAAAATAGCCATAACTGTACAAAAGTACGGGCTGCAAGAAATTAAAAAGGATCATACTTAGTGACCTATAGAAAGCTGGTAAATATATATATAACATCTAATCATATAGTTTTAAAAAAGTTGAAAGAACATAAGGGAATTCGAGTTGTAGATGGATGGATACCATTTGTTTCTTTCTCGACTCTTGGCATCTTTCTCTGCATCTGGCTTTTAGGTGTTTGGAGAAACGAGTATGCTACTCTCACTTGTATGCTTACTTGTATGCTACTCTCACTAGCGATTTTCAAAACAGAGGTCAGATGAATTTTTGTTAATCTGGATCTTTCTAGAGACTTGCCTCTTTTCATAAATGAGGAATGTTGTCACACTGTAAATTAGAAAGTTTTTCTTTTCGGTGAACCGGAGATCACAGAAAAATGAGTTAGAAGTCACATGCGGCCTGCGAGTTACAAGTTCGACTTTCCTGCGTTAAGGTGTCACTATAGTCGAAGAACTACAACACTGGAAACCTCTACAACAGTAATAACACAAGTAAAACGGACATGACAATATACGTCGAAAGTGCCTTACTGTCAAATAACTGTCATCATGATATGATGGATTTGAAATACATAGGGGAAGAAAGTTACAAGTAATTGCAAATTTGACCTTTTCCAAAAGGAATTATTTCGAAAAATTCTTAGGTAAGTATCATATCCAATAACGTAAATGGTTTTCAATTCAAGTAAATACCATAATAACGTTTTCAGCCATTTAATATCTCAAACCATTCCGGGGGTATGGAAAACATGGGTAGAAAATCATATCCTGCTTGCAATGAGATATTCGTGGAAAATTTATAAAATTGATAGTTACTTTCATCTTCTTCTATAACATCACAGCGGAAGTTTTAATTACAATGAGTCCTAAATTATATAATATTAAGAAGTGGCACACCCAGCAACTACTTTTTCTTAGGGGTTCCAAGGCTTTTTCAGGAGGACAGACTAAAAGCGATCAGAATGTCCTGCTTCAGAATGTGAAAGCACTAATAACTCACCATACATAGACTGTATATATTATTACACATTATTATTATCTTTAAATTCAACTGAAAGTAGACTTTGACATTGAGCGAAATCAATATCACAGGTTGTAGAAAATATGCCAATAAACTATTTATAGGAAAATAAAAATTATTTTTAGGAAGCCCAATTTTTGACTTCGTCTTTATGTGTGTAAATAAAAGGTACAGACATCTGTACTGAGCTTTCTCCCTCTACTTTCTTAAACTAAAACGTATTATGATACAGTTGTTACTGAAACATTTATGAAATATGAACACAATTATATCTTCGGAAAACTTTGTTCGAGGAAAACTCACCTTAAAAGTAAACTATAGTTTGTCGACTTCTTAATGGCAACTGACTATCATGTATTAGAGTTATCTATAAAACATTTGTGAATGAGATATCAACGAACTTGCATGAGTCGTATTTAAGGATATTGTACCTAGGTGGATAATAATAATAATAATAATAATAATAATAATAATAATAATAATAATAATAATAATAATAATAATAATAATAATAATAATAATAATAATAATAATAATATCCTTTTAAACATTTTCGTGACAAGTTATTTTCGCAAAATTGTCGAATTATTAATGAAACATAAACACAAATCATCCTAGTCGTTTTTTAAAGAAAATTTCAAATCTCGATTTCGATTTTTAATGATCACCATACTTTCTTCTCTCCTATCATCACTTGAAAACAAAAATGATAAAAATAGAGAAACATCGATGAAAAATAAGATCACTCTCACGGGCAGACAGTTATGCAATAGTATAGTAAGCTAATAAAACAGCTACTGTCTGCTAAATGAAATTACAAAGCATTAATGGTTAATCAGCATCAATGGCGTAAAGAAGCTGACTCGGCTCAAGTCGTTTGCCCTTTAGTACAGTGACATCAAAATGGACTCTACTTGTATGTAGTATGATCCATTCATGACTCTTTTATAAAGATATGCTACGATTCTTGTATATACGAGGCCGAGTCAAAAATTATCCAATTTTTTCTTCTTTCTGTTGTAGATATATCATGGCTGCTCCATTAGAAGTTTGCCCCAAAGAGGAACAACGAGCAGTGATCCGATTCCTCTGGTGGGAGGGTGTTAAGGGGTCAGCCATTCATCGCAGACTATCATCGCAATATGGGAGAAGTGCACTATCACGTAAAACTGTGTTTTTGTGGCTCGAGAAGTTTAAAAGTGATCGAACAAGTGTAAAGCATGAAGAGGGAGCAGGATGGCCATCAAACTCCACTACAGATGACAACAATCAGCAAGCTCGAGAGATGGTTCTGGCGAATAGGCGAATCACTATCGATGAGGTAGCAGCTGCTTTGAACATCAGTCATGGCTCTGTTTATCAAATCATCAACGCCGAGCTCGGTTTTCATAAAGTCTGTGCACGGCGGGTACCAAGAAAGCTTACTGCATAACACAAGCTCAAAGTGTTAGGGTCTGTCAACGCTTACTCACTCGCTTCAACAACGAAGGTGATGCATCTGTGATGAAACGTGGGTTCATCAATATAAGCCAGAATCAAATCGCCAGAGTTTGCAGTGGAAAACCCTGGATATCCGACCAAGAAATAAAAATTCAAGACTGAGCCATCCGCAGGAAAGGCTATGTTAACTGTGTTTTAGGACTCACAGGGGCTCATAATGGCAGAGTTCATGGAAAAGGGAAAGACGATCAACAGTGCGAGTCATAGTGAAATATTGGAAAAGAATCTGAAGTCGGTAATTCGCAACAAACGCCGAGGTTTGTTGCCAAAGAAAGTTTTGTTGTTGCATGACAATGCACGGCCACAAACGGCTCATCACAGTATTGAAACCATCAACAAGCTGAAATTTGAGCTATTGAAACACCCTCCCTATAGCACAGACCTAGCTCCATCTGATTTTCACTTGTTTGGGCCACTCAAAGATGCTTTGCGTGGTCGCCGATTTGCCTCAGATTTAGACGTGCAAAATGCGGTGTAAAAGTGGGTTCACGACCAACCAAAAACCTTTTATTTGGAAGGAATACCTAAGCTCGTTGACCGTTGGGCCAAGTGCATTGATAAGAGGGAGATTACGTAGAAAAATGATGTGCATAGTATAACCCTAGCTCCATGTAAATAAACTGTAGAATGAAAAGTGTAGATAATTTTGTCCTCGAAGATAATTTGTCACGAAAAACAAACTTTACACAGACATGTTTACATAAACCTTTACTTCGCATATACTCTATTCTTAGCTCCACACAAGATGTCAGTGTTATGCACTGCATTCTTAATATTTTTCAACTTTTTTTTTTTTTTTTTGCCGCCATATGCATCAAAATTTACCATCTGCGGGTACGAATGGAGAGTATTAAAAATGACAGTGAATGTACAAATTTTATAATAATCGTTATTATTTAGCTTCGGTTTAGCCACATTGTTAATGTGTGCAACTTCGATGTGCATGGTCCCTGGTTCTATTCTCGCTGGAAGCAATAACATTTTCTAATATTGACCCAACATCATAAGGCAATTGGGGAGCTACCTGAATCAAGAGGTAGCGAACTTCGATCCAGAAAGTGAGAAACAATTGCTCCTGGGAACTGATACGCTGTCAGTCGTCACCCAACTGAAAGTGAGCCATCTGGTTGCACTATTATGATTGTAGCATCAGGAAGTTTAATTTATTAATTCTTAGCAAATTTCATCAATATTTCAATACTGTGTAACTAAAAAAAAAAATTAACTTCTTTCTTGTCTGTCTCATCTGTAATTCGCCTCATCGCTTCATCTATAATTCGCCTGTGTTCTGAAATAAAATACTAAATATCATGCCACAAAAGCCCATAATGTAGTCTGAGCAACCATATGGCCAACATTCAGCCCGTGTCGTCACATAACGTTTGTGTATTTGTATGTGGGTGACAGAGTGCATTTCTTCGTTACGGCAATTGTTACTACTCTCCATGATATATTTCTGGTTATGCAATTTATCAGTATTGCATTTGGGAAGTTATTATGTGTTGACGATGTTTAGATATATTTCGTTTTAGATTTATACTACAGTATTATACGCATATATGTGATTCAATTATCAACATAAAGGCCATACTACTACAGCTAGAAATATAAAATTTGGACAAAAAGCTTTCTTGCCTCTTATGGGAGGTTAAAGGGATTACACTTTATGTGAGTATTCGTTTAAGTTAGAGGTAAGAACACTGGTACATTAACTTCTAACTGCAATTAATCGAAACAGCCTTTTCAAAAGTTTGGCTCCTAAATGGATAATTTCTAGTATTAAAATTTTCGATTCTTTATTCAGAAAATGCTCAATTTGAATATTTCCTTAAGTTAGAGGTGTGAAATTCGATATATAACCAGATAATGAAAAACTACTAAACACATTTTGGAGCGTTATCGACAATTCCGCTTCTAAAGGGGAAAACAGTGACTTTTTATTCAATATTCAAATTTCCGGCTTTATATAAAGTTAAACCTTATTCTTCCCATGTGAAGAATGGACACTTCTGTTTGTTTTATTTTAAACATTCATTTGCTTTAGTAAATATGTTTAAATACACACCTAACAGTCGAACTCCATTTGGTGGACCGGATTCTCATTTTCCTCCTCCTACCCGTAAATACACTACTGATTTTTAGTAATGTTGCAAGCCTCTGCAATGTTCATCATGTTGCTGGTACAGTTAACTTTGCGTTATCTTCCTACGAACAGTGTTATTTCCAACATCTCTGTAGAGCATGATTTGTTTCTCGCATACTACAAAGGTTACGAAGTCACTAACTTACTCATTTTCAACAATTTGAAAATGATAATTCGTTATTCTATATTACAAACAGCTGCGCAGTAAATCATTCCTTTTTCTTTTCTTTCTTTCTTTTTGTGTGTTGTTCTAATAATTGTAACCCCTTTCGGACAATCGATGAGATATGCCCATTGTGAAACGAATATCCAGTTGGGTGAAACACTGGCATAGCCTATTTTGCTTTACTTTCTCATCGCGAATAAACTACGGGCTGTATTTGCAATGTGCCTTCTATGCATATTTATTGGCACTACTACGTTCAAATTTGAGTCACCATATAAAGAACGCACCCTTAAAAATTTCCTTGTTCTGAAATGAGAAAAAACGCATGTTCAAAACAAAAATAAGTAATGTTTACTCATATCTGAGGAAAAAGTCTCATTATTATAAAACATGTTTTCATTTGTGCTCAAGGCAAATTTTCAGGTTCCCATTTATTAGATTTTCTCATTTCTTAAAAATAAGAATGAAATAGTGCGTGATTTGCAATTTCATAGACGATTGAAAAGTAACGGTAACAATCTTACCGAAATAATATTACTATGTTTTACTAGGGTGTAATATTGCTAGGGCTTAATTACTACACAGAAAATGAGATAAAGGATTTCAGTTGCAGCAGAGTGCGAATGCATCTGAGTATGCAGTACGGTGATGAGGCTGAGATGGCGTATGGATACATATAAGTGGCAGCGGCGAGGAGCAGCATATATATAAGCTTTCAAACGTAAGTTTGAGTGAATTGTAAACATACTATCATAGAGTAAAATATACTGTAATACATCCTTTCCCAACCTTTTCCATAGTATGGTGTTGTACACTCCGCATCAAGAAAATTGCAACAGCTAACGGCGTGCAGTTAGGCCACCCAATAAACACCTTCTTATCCCAAAATCGTGTCAGGTAAAGAGATTCCTCTTTCTCCTCCTTTTTTCTCTCCCATACTAATATTACCTAACAACATGAGCACAATTCTAATTTCAAAATACACATGTATTAGTTTCGATAAAATCAAATAACAAAAGCGAGACGAAAGAAGATTCATTAGTTGATGTAGGGAGAAACTGAAACACACAAAATGAAAAATTGAAACCAATAGGTGTCTATTACACAAAGATTCAGAAATGAGGCAGAGAGAGAGATTGAGAGAAGAGGAGAGAAGAAGGAAACGAATAGGGAGAACAGATAAAAATGTGAAATTCGAACGTAGTAAGAAAAGAACCTAACATTATAAAGTTCCCTCCAGAAATCCAACAGTAATATAGAAATAACGTTCGTTTTTACAATTTTTTTAGAACTATTTGAATATATAGAGGATGCTTTAAACATGCATTAAGTCACTTTCATAAAGGGTAGCATACTCAATTTCCAGTAGAACTGTAGATCTCCGAGACACATCTAGGATAATGTCAAAAGTTTAACACACATCCTTTGTTTCCGCGTGGTTCAATTGCAAATTCGGTAGTGTTCATTGGACTTACTGATCCAAAATACAGCCTAATAAACTCAGTGGGTAGAGTTGGTCATATCCTATGTACTCACTAGATTCCAGGGGGGTCGGTCAACCCGTTCGACCCCCTGCGGACGCCCATGCCTGGAAATAATACTAAGTGGCAGGTTAACACTCACACACCCAGGTAGAAGATGGCGTATGAGATAATAATGACTGTTGTGCAAATGAAACAGGACAGCAAAAGAATCAAAGAAATATCAAATTGTCGTAGTTCCGTTGTTTCTTGCAAAGATACTGGAAAGAAAGACAGATGAATATGTACATTACGGAACACAAATAAACTAAACGACTATAGAAGTAGTAACAGATCGTCATTAAAAGCATTCCGATGTCATTAATATGTGCAGATCAACAATTGAAATTTCTTTATTTTCTCTTAGCGATTGACTTGCTTCGTACGTATTTTTACGTTGCAGCAATGTGACGTTTCTAATAAATTTTTGTACCACGTCTTTACTGGGACTCTTTGAGAAGCAATGCAACCACGCACAGTGATTATTACCTTATCCGCCATCCTTTATCTGGGTGTATGAATATTCACTTGCCACATGTATTATTTTCAGTGTGTGAGATGTCATTTACATGCTCTCGTCCACTCAATTTACGTCATGAAATTTCTGGGAATCCATAACGTCCTTTAGGAAATCTCTTGCTCCGCCATTGCACAAATCTGAAAACTGTAAATTTCGATACAGCAGATTAGGATTCTTTGACGATATCATGCCAAATCATGTCTACGCTCAGTAATTTGTGCAATATTTAACTCTAAAGTTTGTTTTCCCACGCTTTCAGCAGCTTATAACACGTATACGACGCGATTTTTGCCCTACATTTATTGGAACTTTTTTGATTGTTTTGCTCTCAGGAGTCACCCCTCTGATTTTGTACAACGAATTTAATGTAATACTGTATATAACAAAAGCTATGGGAAAGGTTCAAGGGGAAAGGGGAAGAATGCATGTAACACAGAAAACAGCTTAGCCAAGGCTTTTTGACAAATGAAAGAATGTCGAGCAAGAATTTTCATTCCCTCTTTCCTTTTCAAGTCACCTATTGTGTGAAAGATTCACCTGTCCTTCAGACAGTGTAATATTATTTTTGGTTTTTATTCTTATTTTTACATAATAATAATATATTGTTTTGGAAATAATACTTTTATTTAAAACACAAGAAACTTAACAACACTAAGAAATATAATGCACGAGTCATTTTTCACTTCCGTACTATAAAAGATGAAGCAATGTGTTCATGTGGATCGAATCAATCTTGAGTAATAAGTCTACATATCACATAACACTCGAGATGAAAAGATAGATTAATCTTCAATCAAATAAAGAAATGTTTTCAACAGTACTTACCGATCCTGACATAGATTGTAATTTGAGATCAGTCAGACAGCTGGCGCTAATGTCGCCCGCTCTGGATTGAATGCCAATTCCCAAAGGCGCTTTCACTTCAAGAGATCGAGTAGGAGATTCTAACCTATAAATACAAGTGAAAAACTGCGGTCAGTTAATCAACTGCCTATACCTACAATCAAACACGAATTATTACACTAATGCACTGTTTGTGAGAAAAAAATGTATACACAAAAGTGCATTACCACCTGCAATTCTCGTTTTCCTGCAATAGCAGGCAACTCAAAATCTCGGCGGTTGGGTTTGTTGAGAATTCGAAAGGCGATGGAGCGAACCTCACTTTTGTAACAAATATATCAGTGTGGCAAACTGCAAACAAGAGAATAAAACAAATTGTTAAGAATGACAATTTTATTATCGTGACGAAGTTGAATGACAGCAAAAGTTAGAAAATGATCTTAGTTAACGAATTCAAACAAAATGAATGGCAAGAAACAGATATCAGATCAAAGCATTTCCCTCCTCTCCCCCAAAAAAGAATCTCTTAAAAAAGAAAAAAAAGTTACATAATGTAAAGCTTTAATGTAAAAGGCCATCCAAAATTTTGAAAGTTGACACCGAAAGGCAAGAAGAAGTGAACCGAAGTGAATAAAATTGTGCACAGATATAGCAGACGTAAAATGAAGGAATACGGGTTTCGTATTTTCCTGAAAAAAGGTTGTGTGGGGCACGGCCCCATCGAAATATCAAAAGTGCTATTAACAGTATGTCAAATGTGTGTAAAGGACATGAAGAATTGCAACAAACTTTGTGTATGGACAATACGAAAAAATAAAGGAATACGGGATTTTTTATTTTCTGCGGAAAAACGATTTTAGGGGGCAAAGGAATCCACAACAAAAATTTGGAAGTTGACGACCGAAAGGCAAAAAGAAGAGAACGGAAATGAATGAAATTGCGCACAAACATTGCAGACGTGAAATGAGGATACGGGTTTCGTGTTTTCCTGGATAAACCAGTTGGGTGTAGCACGGACCCCTCTAAAGCTATGACCACGAAAAATTAAAAGTGCTAGTAACAGTATGTCAGATGTGTGTAAAGGACATGAAGGATTGCGACGAAACGTTTTGTATGAACAATACGCAAAAAATAAAGGAATACGGGATTTTTTATTTTCTGCGGAAAAGCGGTTTTAGGCGGCAAAAAAAACCTCAAAACAAAATATTAAAAGTTGACACCCGAAAGGTAAGAATAAATGAACAGAAGTGAATGAAATTTTGCACAGATATTGTAGACATAAAATGACGAAATACGGGTTTCGTATTTTCCTGGAAAAAATGGTTACGTGCGGTACGGCCCCCTCCAAACCTTTGATCACGAAATATCAAAAGTGCTAGTAACAGTATGTCAGATGTGTGAAAAGGACATGAAGAATTGCAACGAAACTTTGTGCATGGACAATACGCAAAAAATGAATATGGGTTTTTCCTTTCTGCGGAAAAAGATTTTAGGGAGCAAAAGCCCCCATCCAGAATTTTGGAATTTGACGCCCGAAAGGCACGAAGAAATGGACCAAAGTGAATGAAATGTGCACAAATGTTGTAGAGGTAAGATGAGGGAATACGTGTTTCGTATTTTACAAAAAAGAAAAAAAAACTGTTAAGTGCACCGAGGCGTTGAGTGGCGGGAGGAGTGGACCGAAGCGAACGAAATTCTATGTAGATATTGGATATGCAAAATATGGGCTTTCGTGTTTCACAAGTGTTTTGTCTCCATCCGATTTCTTCAAAGTTGCCTGATCAACTACAAGCACAAACACTACAGCGTATTTTATAGTATTTCAGGAGGCACCTTTAACCCTTATAATGTATTTACGTGTCGATTTATTTCCAGTTTGCTGTTAATCTGCCTAATTTGAAGCAAAACGAATAGGGACACTTGAGAAACACGAAATGCCTTATTTTACATAGGGTCTATATAATATCTACGCACAATTTTATTTGCTTCGGTCCACTCCTTCCTGCTCTACTACGGTAATATTTACTTTTTTCGGATGAGGCCTGGGCCACAACACTGTTTTATCCGCAAAAATTGAAAAAAGCTTGATTTATTGTTTTGCAAATTGTTCCTATACGAAGTTTCTTCGCAATTCTCCATGTTCTTTAGGAATTTCTGACGTATGTTTATTTGCACTTTTGATATTTTAAAATCAACGGTTTAGAAGGTCCGTGCATCACTCGTTTTTTTTTTCATGAAAATACGACACCCAATTATCTCATTTTACGTCTACAATATTTGTGACAATGTCACTCAAAAAAATGAAATGAAAATTTTTGAGTTTTACGGTTATGCCGGTTAGGCTAAAGAAGACGGGGATGAGTAATGAATGAAATGGTGGAATGAAGAAAGTGGGAGGAAACGGGAGAACCCCGAGAAAACCTACGCACACGCTGTTTGTCCACCACAAAGTTCACTTGGCGGGGGCTGGGATCGAGCCCGGGACCCCAAGCACCGAAGGTGAACGCTCTACCACTGAGCCACGACGGCTCCCACAATGTCACTCAATTAGGTGCACTTCTTGCTTTTTCGACCTTAAATTTTAAAATTTTGGATGGGGCTTTTCCCCCCTAAAACTGATTTTCCACAGAAAATAAAAAACCTTATTCGTTTATTTTTTGCGTATTGTCCGTACACAATGTGCCGTTCCAATTTTTAATGTCCTTCAAGCACTTCTGAGCTACTGTTATTAGCACTTTTGATATTTAACGATGAAAGTTTTGGAGGGGTATGTGTCCCACCTAAACGGTTTTCTTTTTTCAGGAAAATAAGAAACCCGTATTCCCTCATTTTATGTTTACAATATAAGTGCACAATTTCATTCACTTCGGTTCATTTCTTCTAGCGTTTCGGGCCTCAACTTTCAAAATTTTGGGTGGGTGCTTTTGCCCTTAAAACAGTTTTTCCGCAGAAAATAAAAAACCCGTACTCGTTTGATTTTTCCATATTGTTCATGCACAAAGTTTCGTTGCAATTTTTCATGTCCTTTATACACATCTGACATACTGTTACTAGCACTTTTAATATTTCGTGTTGAACGGTTTCGAGGAGCCCGTGCCTCACCTAACCGTTTTTTTTTTTCAGGAAAATACGAAACACGAATTCCATTATTTTATGTATACAATATGTGTGTACAATTTCGTTGCCTTCGGTTCACTTGTTTTTTGCCTTTTGGGCGTAAAATTAAAAATTTTGCAACTTTCGGCTCCTACGAACATTGAAAGAAAAGAAAGCATAGGTATTTGGATTCAAGGTAGATAAAATTTGAAACTGAGATTTCTGTCTTTATTTTAATGAACACTGCAAAGTTCTTAAAAGCTAATTAAGTCAGAATTTTACATCCCAATTAAGTTGCAACATAATTCTTGTTAGAAAATCCGAATCGGCAATGCGAATTTAAGATTAGCCGATAATAAGATAGCATGAGAAAAGGTGAAGAGTGTAACCTAAGTGTGTGGCCAAGTGGGTTGCGAGGCGATTTAATAATTTGCATGTCTTCTACTCGACAGAGTCCATTTCAACCGTTTCATTTTGTTTTAAAACAAAACATTTTTATCATGTTTTACATTAGCACACACTACATGAATGACAATTTATATTATGCTAGAATAGACTATGAGCTTTAATAGAAAAAGTGCAGACACTCGATAGGTCAGAACTTGCTGTTCTAGAAGCCTCAAGGTCATAGGCGATAAAATAGTATTTCTGCACTACACACTTTTTTAAAGTATTTTCAATATGTGTATGTATCTTCAGAGAAATCCTCCTCGAAAAGTTTACTTTATTGGATACTGTATTTCTGACGATGCTTCAATTATCAAATAGTGTATGCAGTTTTATTAACATAGAATTGCATACGCCGAAACAGTTGAAAACTTTCTCATTGTTTTAACTTTTCTTGAGTTGATTTTAAGCTTAACGTTCCTTTCAGCAGCGAAGCTATACGAGACTTGAACCTGCTAATTAACGTCGAATCCAAACCACATGAACTCTCACCGGGAATCGAACCTGGGTCTTCCATGCTTTAACTTTGCTTGAATTGGAATTCGAACGCTCTCAAGTGGATTTAAGAAGGTGCACTTGCTACTCTTGAGGTTTTCAATGAATGTATTTTCTAGTAACTATTAATTTTACTTTTAAAAAGGTGTAAGCCTTTAAATTTCTTTTTTTATTCTTTTTAATTCTTTTTTAATTCTTTTTTAGTTTCTTTGAATTATACGTAGTCAGTATTGAACACTGGTTTCATTTTTATACATGGCAATAGTAACTTCAATGGTCCCCTCTCTTCTACCTCTAGACAGAAATTTTGCTTTTAATAACTGCCAAATAAGGATTTTTCTCAATAAAGAGAAACTGTCCTAACTCTGGTATCGATTTCTTGCTAAGCAGGGGTAAAAGTAAATCTGAAAAGGTGGGGGACGGCAGGTCGCTGCATAACGTCACGCCGTCCCCCCATGCCTATTTTTGCCCATTGTCACTTCTTAGGAACTGGGGGACGCCGGAGGAGGTGGAGGTGGAAGAACGCCGTACCTCGCGTTCCCACGTACTATTACTCCTGCTGCTAAGTGTTAATTGCTGTGAGGATTAACGAAAAATGTTATGTGATAATAATACTAACAATAACAATGATAATACCATATTGCTACTATACTATTACTACTACTACTACTACTACTACTACTACTACTACTACTACTACTACTACTATTACTACTACTACTACTACTACTACTACTACTACTACTACTACTAATAATAATAATAATAAAGGATCTGAATGATAAAGGTATTTTTCAACTTTCGATTAAAATTCCTGTGGGCTTTCGTGAATTTGGAAATATTGTTTTTATAAGGAATAAAGAGGCTTCAAAGAACGATTTGGCAAATATGATTTGTATAAAAGACAAAAAAGCCTTATCCCTTGTTGTACAAAGAACTAAGTAACTGAACTTGCGTCTGTTTTTATTAACGCAATGTAACAAGACACAGAAGCCAGGCCTATGGGAAGCTTGGTTTTTTGCCTGAGGGCAGCTTCAGTACTAAAAGTAAGATTTTGATTCTGTGAATATATTGTGTAGCTATCAGTCAATCACACAGGTTCTTTGCAACAAGTTAATCATACCACGTTGTTGCAGACAGTGGCGGCGGATGATGGCAACCTTTGCCCGTGCTGAATTTTACAAGGAAGGTTTTGTTCATCGGGTAGGAAGCAAAGTCCATCGTACTTTGTAATCCTTTCCCCTCTTCAATGCACAGTGTGTGAAATTTAACTTGTATACTGAAGTGAGTTACAGAAAAGAGAATACTATTTTTTTAAATGACATTATCAAATAAGGTTGACCATTATCACAATATATTAATACTGAGATTTCACTGAGAGATCACAGTACTTAGTTCTCTGCACTGAAATTCGCATAATGAGCTTTCTTCTTTACTAATGAGCTCCTAGCTTCTTCGTGTCTAAGTGGTTAACGTACGTGCCTTTGGCGTGAGAGACTCGGGTTCTATTCCCGGCGAGAGCTCATGTGGTTCCTATTTCACGATTAATCCATAGGTTCCGTCTCATATAGCCGCTGAAAGGACGTTAAACTCAAAATCACCTCAACTAATATGAGATCAATGGGAATGGTAATGCGATATTTCATAACTTCTTCGAGAAGATCTTTGTTAAAATGAAAAATCATCAAGTAGTTAATCTATGTTGGGTCTTCGTACTCCGAAGATAAGATTTCATTCTTCATAGAGTCGAAAATAATCTTTCTTGTGTCACTGAAGTCATGGAAACAGTAAGGTAAAGCATTTTTAGCGTATTAACTTCCGAAAACAAATAACGAGTTATCTCTTTTGGTTCAGATTTCAATAACACAACCAGATCTTGAACACCTTCAATGAAGTTTAAAGAACCATTTTTACTTGGTGAAACAAGGAAGGCATCTTAACTGTGCTTTTAAAATAGCAAAATGTATGTCCTTTGAATACATTTAGATTAAAATTGGGGATATGTGAACAAATATTTCATTAGAACTATTAATCAACAACTGTTAAATATCCTACAGCAGAGATAAAATATAGTCATCAAATCTTCTGATCATGCTGTTTAAGACCAAGTCGTAGGCTTCAAAGTATTTTTCACGGTCTGATGCTGACCGTGAATATTCTTTCGATGCTGAACATGATCAGTGTCGTATTTTGCCGTATCAAGCGTTTTACGGATTCTTCTCTGCCGTAATGTCGAACTCAAAGTTAAATCTTCGTTGTTCTCCAAAACTTTATCATAAACTTCAACGAAATCGTTAAAATTGGACTGGAAGGAATGCTTCGTTACTTCTGCTCGTCTATTCATCACTTCAGCTTCAGCTCTGATATTACTTTCCTGTAATTGTTTGGAAGAATGTTCTGCAAACGAAAATGTAAAAATATAGGCTATTACACAAGTACTCGTTATTCTTTTTTTTCATTCTCTTTTTCTCTTACTCGTTCGTTCGTGGGATATGCACCATGAGTGACGTTAGAAATAATAAGGTATTTCGTCAGCAAAGGGGATCTATAATTTTTAGTGTTCTCCATTTTTATTCAAAGCAGGAAGTTCTCTTATCAACCTAAACAAAGTTCAGAGAGAAGTGGAGAAGCTTGTGGAGCAAGCAAGAGCTCTGTTCGACTATACTTGATTCTAGGGTGTCGAAAAATCAAGTTTCTCTTTTTTCTCGTTCATTTATGTATCTGTTCGTTGTCACTCACACGATGGACATTGAGTTCAACAGGGTTGGGTGAGAAGCAGAGAAGAAACAAAGCTAAAACGAAACAATACTGTGAATGCTCCTGTTATTATACTCTATCTTATTTGACACAATGTTGTCTCTTCAGTATTTGCGTGGTAATTGACAGCGGAAGAAAAAAGGGAAAAGCCTGAGGATCATGGGCGAAAAACAAAAGCAGCACACACACTCTTTGGAAGTAGAACGTTATTTTTATTATTACATCGTTGTATATAATTAATTCCACGGAAAAAAATTAGAGAGGTTATTCATTACTTGATTTCTATTATCATTATTGATACGTCGTGAATTTTAATTAATACTTCCCTAAATATTGATCGGGCTATAGTCCAAGCAGCCCAGTCAGTTCCGCAGTCTCTGGTTATAGACAATGGATGGGAATCCAAAGATCGCATTTTAGCCACCGCAAATGTCGGCTTAAACGTCGCACAACCAATGATAAGTGTTGGAGTTTCCTTAATAACTGCTCAACGATGAGTAAAATGATATCGGGAAACTGGACAATCTGCTAGATGTTCAGGTAGTGGAAGAAATCGCGTAGCATCACAAGAGCAAGATAATCGACTCATTGCTGTTGCACAGCAGAGGTCACATACGACCTCCCGGCTACTCACACAGGTGGCGGTAGCGAATTTCAATGCTTCATGATCTACTGCTAGAAGACGGCTTAGGACGGCGGGTCTTCATGCTTGTAATGCTGCAAGAAAGGAAGTCCTCTCACATGATCATATTCGACTGCATCTTGAATTTGCAGAGACGAACAGACCTCGGAATTGAAATGATGTGATCTTCATAGATGAATGTGTGTTTGTCCCTGAAAGTGCATGACCAGTTGTCGTGTGTAGACCAAAAGGAACCAGGCATGACCCCACGTTATGTCTACCACATACGTCATTATGGGCGTGTTTCTGTGTTATCCTGGGGTTTCTTGATATCAAAGGGGTTAGGAATACTCCATCAGGTAGAGGGACGTCTAACGGGTGGACACTATGTGCACATTCTTCGGAATGTCATGCTGCCATTCACCCGTCCATATATCTAGATAGTTCAGAATTGCTTGACGCAGCAGGGCGATCTGGATGTTCTGGATTGGTTCCCGCGTGGTGTTAGCATGACCCGATCAAGAACGTGTGTGCGGAAAGGAACACTGGCCTAATCCGTCACCCACCACGAAAACAGAATTGTGGAATTTAATTTCTGCTGCCTGGGAGGGATTTTCTGAGAGTGAGCGTTACCTTCGGACTCTCATTGAAGGGATGCCGAGAAAGATCCAGGCGATTATTAATGCCAAGAGACATTGGACATCCTACTATTCGGATAATCAACACAGCCCGTTTCAGGGCTAACAAATATATTCCAGAAGATTTCTAACTTGGTCTGAATGCAGAGATTTCAATCACTATATAGCAGAAACCACGTTCAATGAACTTAAAGAATTCGTTACTGAATTCTGTACATCTGTGTGTCTGTCCATCTGTCTGTTATTTACGATTTTTTTTTTCAATTTTGGACCCTGCATTAGATAAAGTATCAAAAACTATCGGAGAAAGTGATTAAATTTTTCGCGTCACTCATCCCGTTCCCGAGATATTGGCCAAAAATTGGCCGATTTCCAGATATTTAAGGATCAATATCTCGGGAACCGTAGTGCATAGAGAGTTTATATTGGTGTTGATCAATATCTAAAAGAATGGTAAATATTTTGGTACCAAATAGTAACCGGTGACCACTGTCCAACTGGCCGCCAATTAATATTGCTACCAAAATGTTTACCATCCTTTAACACCAATATCATCTCTCTATGACTTACCGTTCCCGTGATATTGGCCAAAAATGGCCAATTTCTAGATATTTAAGGAGCCATAGCTCGGGAACCATAACTTGTAGAGATGATATCAATGTTCATCACTACTTAAGAGAATATAAAATATTTTGGTACCAAATAGTATCCGGTGGCCACTGTCCAACTGGCCACTAGTTTTGGCCAATGGAAAGTTGGCTAGTGGCCAAAAATTAATATTGCTCCCAAAATGTTTACCATTCTCTTAGGTATTGATTAACACCAATATCATCACTCTATGATTTACAGTTCCCGTAAGTCATAAAGACAGTTCCGATTGGCCAAAAGATAGTTCCGATTTCGGGAGATTTAAGGAGCCATCTCGGGAACCGTAAGTCACAAAGAGATCATATTGGTGTTGATTAATACCTAAGAGGATGGTAAACATTTTGGTACCAAATAATAATCGGTGGCCACAGATTAACTGTCTACTGGCCAATTTGCCACCGCTCCCCAGATATTGGCCAAAAAATTTCGAATTTCTAGATATTTAAATAGCAGTATCTCGAGAAGTGTAAGTCATAGAGAGATGATATTTACTAATTTTTGCGAGAAGGAGACGGAGGTGCGGATAAAAGATTTACTTTTACATCTAGGAACAACGACAGTTATCCTTCCCGCTCCATCTCTTCATTCGTTTTAAGTTCTGGCAATGCTCTTGGAGCATTCTCAACTGTTTTTTTTAAATCTCAGTTATAGGGAAGATTAGAACTGCAAACACCTTGATTTGAAGCTCAGCGCCTTTTTCCTAATCCATGGTATTTCCTGGACAGAAGTATATTCTACTTACCTCTGTCTAGGAAGACCACATTGGAATAGCTTGAAAGTAACATCCTTGAACGGAAGACTACACTCATGTAAAAGTAGACATTATGAAAAACTAAACCTCCGTTTTAGTTTAGCTCTCTATCATTTTCCCCCTTAGTTCTTTCTCAAATCAATAGTAAACATAAGAAACGATGCACACTTATTTTTAAACGATGTTACTGTTATTATTATATAACGATGTTACTGCTATTATTAAATACAATATTTTACAATTCAGATAATGTTATAATGATTTTGTCGTTTCTGTTCTATCTTTATCTTCTACATTTAGATCTATTCAGGACTTTATAATATTATAATATCCGGACAAATTATAACAATCTTAGTCTGATATTGCGTGTTGCAATCAGTAATGCATGGTATTCTAAATCCAAAGATCGTTGTTACGAATCCTGGTATGGGACGCTTTTAAAAACGTATTGTACATAGCTTCTTAGAATTTTGTGAGCAATTCTCTGTTAATTTTGGTGAAATTTATTGATTTATACTAATACTAATACTACTACTAATAATAATGCTTTTCATTACTATTATTTGCATGAAACAACATCATCCTCTTTATTGTTTTTATTTCTCACTCAGAATTAGACTTCATATCAAACGCACATGGGGACATGGGTTACATTGAATGGTAGGTGACATTGTTTATAATTTGTCTGTTACTTGAACACAATTGCGAAGAATTACATTGTAAATTTCTTACAGTGTATGTTATATATACTAACAAAGTTTAAATATGGACTAATTCTGACAGATCTGTTTAATTACCCCATACCGTAAACGTCGACAACACCTAGTGGCCCATATACCGGTAAATGTCGATAGTTGATATAGAGACGTGCCGAAGTATTGCCTCTAGTGTGCCACTGGCGGCAGGGTTCGTCGGGTTTAAACAGATATCTAGAGTCGGGGTGTTACCACCGCGTAACAGCGAGGACTTAATTTTGATTCGTCGCGTATAATCGCAAAGGGATCAACACGAAGTATCACCAGTCATGTGCAGGCGGTTATTATAATATATTATTTTCCTGACGAATTGTTCCTAAAGTAAGCACCGGGTTTCAAGAGTAACCCCTGCATCTACATCATGAAGTAAAAAACCTTGAGATCAGTGCGTATAATTGTATGAATTTAAGTGGAAACTGTCGCCGATCATTAGAAAGTTAATATGGGAAAACTATGAAAAAAATTAAACAGACACGCGTCATTTTGTAATACAATTACATGGCGAGTGCATTTTATCTGATCCGAAGCTGTTATCGTTGAATATACACGATTAAAGGAGCTCTGATTGGCCAAATTAAAAAGACCTCAGCCATTTATCACTCTACAGGCGAATTTTTCTTCGTCGCCACCGTGGCCAAGTCTTAAGAACACGCGCTTAGTAATCATAATGTTGGTGGTTCGCGCTGATCCCAGGGTACTTGTTTTTAGTGTTTTTAGACTCTTCTTTAGTGTAAACTTATGACGCATATAGTCAATTTAACATATTTTGGAAAAATAATTTTGTGATTCATTGGCGTTTCGTTACTTCTCTGAAGCTGGTGGTATAATGTTTAAACCGTATGCGGGGCCATTGCGGATTGTTCCTGCGGAACCGCCAATTTTTGGCATGATGTCGCTACTTGCCCATACGTGGTCCACTGACGCTTACGGCGTGGGGTGATTTTCAACGATCAAACATATTTCCAATGTAATTAATGGAAATAAAACAAAGTCGAAGCTTATAGTTAGAATACTGCAAATTTATAGTGTACCAATTTTCACTGTCACAAAGAAGCACGTCTTCTTGTTCGCGTAAAAATTACTATTTTTACAAGGAGTCTTGATCACAAAACTTTCATTTGGAATTAGAAGCAATGGAAATATACAAGTTACCCATTACATTTTGCATCCAATATTACATCCTTTGCCACACTCAATGTTCAGTGAAAATATATCGTTAATCATTCTGACACGTTAATATGAGAGAGCTCATTGTACAACATTCTTACAGAATTTGGAACACCGGAAAAGCTAATTAGATTAATTAAGATTCAGGATATGTTTAAATGAATCGCAAAGTAGTCCGGATAGAAAAATATTTGTCCACGGGCTTTCACGTCGAGAATGGCCCGAAACAAGGGGATGCGTTGTCGCCATTATTATTGAATTTTGTCCTGGAATACACTATAAAGAAAATTAAAGATAGTAACCAGTGCCTAGAGTTGAACTGTGTTCACAAGGTTATGCCTTATACCAGTGATTCTCAAACTTGTTGTTACTGCGACCCACAGTAAATAATAAAAAGTATTCTGTGGCCCGCCTACTTTTACTCAAATACACATTCACATTCTATGTAATGGTAGTGTATTTCAAAGCACTTAAATTTTGTAAATCATACCTATAACTTATTATTTCCTAGATTATGAAAGGAAAAATATACGTCATATACAAAAAGCTATTGTTTAGCAAAATATTTGTACTGCTGTTCATAATGAGGCGCATGCGATGTATCTACTTGTTTCTGATATTTATTAATAACTGCATTGATATCCACGCTGATACGAGTTACTTTCAGCCGCAAGGGATTAGAAACTTGCAGTCGATTTCTGTATTTAGTCTTTATTCCCACCATTGCTGAAAACCCAGCTTCAAATAAATAGGAAGAACTAAATTGGAGTAGCACTTTCAAAGCTTCAGTAGAATGTTCTGGATAAGTTTGCTGAACGGACAGCCAAAACATATGAAGTCAGCTATCTTGAGATTGGGGTTGAAATTCATATGAAGTCAGCTATCTTGAGATAGGACGATTAGTTTTTCATAAGCCTTGACTGATATTCAAGTTGAAATGCCACTGACAAACGGGTTTGCAATCCACTTCTGTTGCTTACATTTTTCCATATATTCCAGGAAGTAACATTCAAAATTTTCTTTCAATGCCTACAAATGTGCGGATATTTCAGAAATTACGGAATCGTGTGGATTCACTTCTTTTTTCGGTTATGAATGTTTGCAATGTTTCGAAACAATTATAATTGTTGTTTTCAATGTTGCTCATCCACAAGACTTCTTCAGGAAATTAAAGGACATTGAACTACTCGTTTTAAAAATAAAAGATATTTTCTTTTTACAAACATTAAATTTCCTAATTTGCTAGCAGGAGGTATAAGGAGACACCTGTATTTATTCCAGTTAGTTCAATAGCAGTCGGTATAAAAGACTAACATGAAATTTATTTTGGGATGTTAGTAAACCCGAGCGACCACGAATGTTACAAAGATAAGCTCGATGCTTATTTTAATAAATCAAAACTTAGTTGGTTTCTTTTATCGTATTGTAATATAATTTTTTGAATATAGTGGGCATGTCAGTAGGAGAATATCAGTCGGTGATGATAGAGCAATTGTAACGTAAATTACTTTTTCAATAAATTTATCTATTATATGAAATTATACGCATACGCATAGAAGGTTAAAATGTTTTCATGGAAAGAGCTAACACTACTTCCGACTCAATACTCTTTCCTGTGACAGATTTTGACTCACCCTCTTTCTTTCGATCATAATCCAGCATCTCTACTGACTATACTATAGGGCACGGCTCTGAGTAACCACTTACTCTTCAACTCATTAACTAATGCTTCCAATTTTCATTTTCTGAATAGTACTTTACAACATATGTTTCTCCATCAAAATGAAATTTTCATAATTGAAAGGAAAAACTTCTCGTCACCCACCAAAAAGCAACACCCGACCAACCAATAGGTCGCGACCCACACTTTGAGAAATACTGGCGTATGCTGATGATGTAAATTTAATAGGGGATGATATGAGAACAATAGAAAGAAATGCAGAGGCCTTATTAAACACTTGCACGAGCATGAGTTTAGAGATAAATGCAGAGAAAACTAAACACATGGATGTTCATCGGGATCGTATTACAGTAAATTACGGATGCGTTAAAATATTAAATAATACTTTTGTAAAATGGATAATTTTAAATATCTATTATCACTATTAATAGAAAACCCATATTCACGAGGAAATTAAATGTCGACCAAAAGCAGGGAATTCGTGTTATTATTCACTTCAAAATCTTTGTCATTGCAAATTTTGTCGATGAATTTGAAGCTTAAAATATATGAAAGGATAATAATGCCTGTTGTTCTGTATGGTTGCGAAACATGGTCGCTTAGTCTGAGGAAAGAACATAGACTGAAAGTATTTTAGAACAAGATCCTGAAACGAAGATTCGGACACAAGAGGAACGGGAATGGGGAAAACTTCATAACGAGGAACTACATATTTTATACCGTTTACCAAACATTATTAGGATAGTCAAATCTAGGAGGCTTAGGTGGGCAGATCATGTAGCCAAGATGGAAGAAAGTAGAAACGCTTTCGAAGTCTTAACTGAAAGACCAATCGGGGAACGCTTATTAGGAAGACCTAGGAGCAAATGAGAGGACAATATTAATATGGATCAAGCAGAAATAGGAATACGAAGAAGAAACTGGATCCAGTTGGCTAGGGGTAGATGTCAATGAAGAGCTTTTGTGAAAAGCTTTTGTGCGGCATTGAACCTCCGGGTTCCGTAGACCATAGAGTTAGCTAGTTTTTAATTTTAGATGTATATTGCCCCGTCTATCAGCGTGTAACTTCCTTCACAATTTAGATGTTTGTGATAATAGAGCGGGTCCAGAAAATGTACTCGTCGTTTGTAATTAAATAATTTCTTAACGGAAAGACTTACACTCACTAATACAGTGCATAGTGTAGTGTAAGGTATTACGTTTGTCGTGGCGAGTGGAGCTGAAGATTTATGCCGCACATGTGCGGGGGTGGGTGGTGGAACAAGCCAGTCATATTAGGCAGTGCAGTAGAATATAGTCGAGTAGCAAAAATGGCTGAGATTTGCTTATGATTTGTTGAACGCAAGGCTGTACTGAAAAGGTACTTGAAGTACAAGAAAATTCACGAGGTACAACGGCATTGTCTTTAAAACGCCGCCATGAACATATCAAACAATTGCCCTTATTCAACCGTCTCCATTAGCCTAACCGGCATAACAGTCGGACGTAAAACTCAAAGTTTTCATTTCATTTTTGCCCTTATTCGCGATAAATTCGAATCCGACGGAGCAGTTCAAGGTGTGCATAAGTAAAGATTTGGCCGACAACGAGGAGTTAGAAGCCCGGCGTTCAGTGCTGCGGTGTTGCAACATTTCAGCCTATCACCAATAAAACCACTTAACCAGGGAGCGCGCGAAAGTGGGGTGAGCATATCAAGTGTAAGTCGCATTCTCAAGGCGTAAAGAGGAAAGTGTAAATTCAAGACTGCTACACGCGATAAAATATGGACGACTCAGATCAAGAGATGGAATACTGTGAATGGTTTCAGCACATGGTTGGGGAGGATGCGGAATTTACTGGGAAGTTTGGAGGATTGACGGGTCCAATTCAAACTTGGCGGTACTATGAACAACTGCAATTATGCCTACTATGCCTCTGAAAATCCACATGCGCATGTGGATAGGGCAGTGAATTTACGTGGGGTTACTATGTGTTGTGGTCTATCAGTGCATAGCGTGATTGGTCCCTTCTTATTCGAGGGTAGTGTAACTGCTGAGGCGTATCTTGATATGCTTTTAAGACAAGGATTTGCCTGCCGCCCAAAGCCTGTAATATGATGAACTGTTTTACATGCAATGAGACGGAACCTCATCTCATTACTATCGAGATATCTCGTTGTACCTCGATAAATACCTGAACGGTGAGTTTGCCGAAAAGGTACTGTTAAGTATCCACTTCGGTGTACCGATTTAACATCTCTGAACTTCTACCTCTGGGAAAAAATCAAGAGTGATAGGCCTATGTATCGACAGAAAAAAAGCAACAATCGACAAGGTACGTGAAAAAATCGTTGAGTCATGTGCTACCATTAAGCATAGCCTTAGTTCGGTTTGCAGTTCGGTGCCATGGGCGTTGTATAAAAACTGCTGTTGGCAACTAAGTAATTTTTATCTGTTAGTTTATGTACTAGTCATAATATTGTTTTAGAATAAAAGGTCACTTAACAATCAAAATGCAGAGATTCATAAGTGCCAAAATTTTCTGCATATTTTCTTATCAGCAATGTTTGCTTACTTCATCCAATACAGTGCCATTCAGATTTCATGGTTCACTAAATTTCATATGTAATTTACAAGATCGTCAATAGTTGTAGATAGTATAGTGCATGTAGACAGCTTTTGAGCAAAACTGAACAAAAATAATAACAAAAAGAAACGACTTGGATTATGTTCAGATGTTCAGTATACTTCCCTGAATATATCCTGAAAAGTCCCACCTTCTTCCACTTTGGGAAAATTCGTTATCTTGGATTCAATATGGCGACGAGATCGAGACATTGGTTTACACTTAACTCACAATATCTAATCACAGAACTAAGCTGGAAACCTCATTTTTGTGTCCGTTTCAAGATAATAGTTCCCCTTAATGAATGAAAGTTTGTGTGTTCTATCTACTTCTGCCATACTGAAAAATGGGAGTCATTATTCAAAACATATCATTTTACTATAATGTTTTATTGGCATGTAACTCAGGAAATAACCGAGATATGAAAAACATGCTTCGAGATAAACGTGATAGAGCATTATCATAGGTTTCAAACGATACCATTTTTGTTGGTCTATCTTTAAAAGTAAAAAAGCTGGTCGAATATGTGACACTCAATGTACAATTTTTGATAAGAGACATTATGTTCAGGTGCCTCCCATAATGGTTTCGTGTGCACTCTCATGTCTCCGCTATTTGACTTGTGATACTTGCTTAAGGTTCTTAGAGCACAAAAATATTTAGTCGGTAGATCTGACTGTGCTCGCTAAGGCCTAATTTTGGATTCAATATGGCATCCAGGTGAAGCGTCTAATGTAGCACTTCCTGTTAGACAATATCTTATTAAAGAAGTAAGCTGAAAACTTCGTTCTTTTGCCAAAATAAGCAGTTTGGATAGAAGTTTCTTATAAACATTTTATTTAAGATTTTGTAGTTCTTACAAAGAGACTATAAATTATGAGTCCTCTATAGTAGCAAATGCACCGGCAAGTGTTGATAGACATGTGTACGTACAATACATTTTCGATAATGCTAATAACAATATCCACACTATTGATGGCCGCGGTACATTTCATGTAATGAGTGGTGTGCAATGTGTCATACCAGCGTCATTGCTACATATTGATACCCCGTTTCCTAGGAAAGGTACGGTAGAAACGTCGTGTGGTGTGGGAGCTCCAGCAACTAGGAAAATATAATGATATAAACAACCGTGTGAAAGATTTTCCAATCTGATCGCGGAGGATGTCAATATGTTGAAATATGAATAGAAAAATGCACAGACCGTATGCCATCATAGCTATTAGAGGGCAACAACATTCATAATGAAAGGAATATCAACAGATGTATACTTGAGTAGCGCGGCTTTATGAAGGTAGCACATAGAGATATGCCATACGAAACGTCAGTATTACAAACATTACTGCTCTTCTTTCGGCTACAGAAGACATTGGAAAGCTGTATCAAATAACAGTATTAGTCATATAGACATTTCATCAACCGATTTGTCAAAAAGCCTTTAAAATTCTGTCGTCGCCTACTCTTGAAAGCCTCTTGCCTTCAGTTGAAGTCTATCTGAGAGACTTTCACCTCCATGTCTTTTCTAGATTCAATCGGCATGATTATGATGAGTGTTCGCCACTACTCAAGAGCATCGCTCGCATATTTTCTCACACAACAAGCTTACTGAACTATTTTTTTTAACAATTACTTGAAGGAGACGTTATCGAAGTTATAACCTGAAGGCTATATTTTCTGATGTTATGAATGACAATTGCTTCCTAGTTCTGTTAATTAAAACACAAATGTTCAGGCAACTCCGAGTGTTCAATCAAAAAGTAGATTAATTGGCCACTCATAGTCGAACTTCAAAATTATAGGTCTAACATTACCATGTTGTAGAAATTGTGCGACTTCGTATTACTGCAGAACGTGCTGGTAATTGAAATCTTCACTTATATTTCATTCAAATGAAGTTGTCCTTTGTTCATGCAGGATACTGAAAATATGCAAAGTCAGCACATATTTATTTGCAGCTAATGGTGGCTCTAGAACACAAATTGCTTCCTAATGAGTACATGAAATTTGTAAGGAGATCCTATTTCACTGTAAAAAGAACAGATTAATTTTGGTCTAGAACTTGATCAAACAGATATTGAGCATTTTCTTATGCGCTCGATAAAATCCATTGGAGGACTGACTCATGGACGAAGATTAGGTAATTCCACTGTTGCTCGATGGACAACGTTTACGCCAACTATAAGTAAGGTTGCTGAACACAAAAAAAATATTTAGTATTATATTCGACTTCAGATCAGCATATGAAACTCCGAAATTCAAGAAGATTGTAGGAGTAAGCATATTTGAATCTTTCAACATGCAAGTTTCAATGTGATACTCGTCGAGGAGTTGGATAGCTTCCCTTGTAAGAGAAGGAAGGAGCTGGGTATATTTATAGTAGGGAGTTGGTACAGCCTAACCGGCATAATCGTGGGACGTAAAACTCAAAAATTTCATTTCATTTTGAACTATTTGTTATACTTGTCGCCAGAGTTCGCTACGACTGAACTTATACAATTGCTTTTAGAAAATTATTTTTAATTATGTATCTATGAGAAGTTAAGAAAAATCGATTTTTTAAGTAACGTTACTAGTTTCCAACCATAAAACACAATAAAAAAGAAGACATTTTAAATACTAAAAAAAGCAAAATCCTTCGTGGGAACAGGGACGCATGACCTGGTTAAAGAAGAATATCCTTATGACAGGTTTCCCAACTTTCCTTTAATTTGAAAGGCAGGTTTTGAAAGCAATCTTTCACTTTAAATCTTCTCATGGTGGGAGAGCAACGGATTATATCTTCTTTTTTCTTACCCATTCCTAAACAAGGGGGAAGGAGTCACAAGTTGAAAGGTGAGGGAAATGACTTTACTTTGCATTCACAAGAGCTAGAAAAAAAGTTTCTTGTCAAATGGTTCTTTAAGTTCCAGGCTTGATGGCATTTAAGAAGTTGTACCAACACTTGTCTAATCCTCTAAGTAAACCGTCAAAGAAGATGTTTGGAAGAGAAAGCGGCTTATATTTTAAAAGAGTCTTATAACTTTTAACTTCTCACAAGCCATGTTCGTGCACCTGTTTGAGTTTCAGAATTGAATTTATTGGAACTGGATGTAATATGTAAGGATAAAAATCCTTGATGAAGCTAGGCTAAAGTAAACATATACCTTTCAAACGAAGTAGTTAACGTGAACTAGGAAAATAACTAAGACAGAGACCTCTGTATACAAGTACAATAAGTACACAAACATTTGATTTTCCGTTTCGTATTAAGGAACTGACAGAAATATTCTAGAATAAATTTTGAAAAAAATAACTGTGTATAATTTTCGTTATACATAAATAGAATTGTTTGATTTCACTAGTTATAAATCAATGCTATAAAACACTTGTATTTTCAGTATGCTTTAAATTTAATTCAGCTACTGAAAAAAAAAAAACAAAGCAAGAAAAATCCTTCATGTTATCGCATCTTTAAGGAATGATATTCTTTAAAGAGTTCACTTGAGACAATTTGAGAGGGATAATGAAATCACCAGGCTTTTGTGGCATGTGTGTTATTGTGACATTCGACTGGTAGATTGGTTGGCACGAAGATAATTGTGATACATTCAAACATAGTCATTAATAGAGTAAAACAAATTTCATTGTATTTCGGTTTTGATAATATGGAGAACTTTTTTTATTGCTCTTAAATCTTGTTATGTCCGGGAGAATCTGATACAAATTGTTGATAGGATTGTCTTTCAGTCTCGATATTTGTATATTAAATTATAATAAAACTAGTGTGCTTCTAACTTACAACTGAATGCAAGACTAATGGTTTTATATTCTAGACTGCTTTCTTATTTTAGAGAATAAAATATTCTCTTATTTTAGAGAATAAAATATAAAATATACAAGTCTATGAAGTCATGTCTTGTGAAATTTGAACTCGTATAATTTGGTCACGAAACGTGGAAGAGTCACACCAAATATATAAAGGCACACGTAAAAGAATGAAAATAGCATATGGCGAAAACCAATTACATTGAAAATACTCTCTTCTCACAATGGGATCTCTAAAATCCTGTGCTTATGTATCTTGCTCATTAGTTTTAAGCTTGATGTCTCTAAAATAACACAACACATTGATCTATTATGTTTAAATGTGTTAGTTTTTAGTTGAAACATTTTAACTGAAACCGAATGTCTGAACGATTATTGTCCACAAGCAAGACAGTGAACAGTAAACAGCACCACATGATACGTGATGGACTTTTGAACAATATACAATATATGTAATCAAAAATCAAAATAATGTAGTATATAAACTATCGGCATATATTGTATTAGTACTACCGTTATAAACTAGTAATGAGTGATTTTGTACAAGAGAAAATAACAGAATGTTGAGACTACTTCATTCTAAGATAATAACTTACTACCAAAGCACAACAAAGAAACAAATAGAACAATTATCCCCTATTCGTCTCTTAATATTATCCGCCATTAACCTTGATCACAATCTGCCAAATGCGAGACATTCCAGTGAAAAGGTTAACGAAAGTGTCCCATGCCCCCGCAGTGTCTTTCAAAATCTAAGCACGTCGCTTGCGTTTCAATAAAATGTAAGTATTTGTTTATATCGTAATGTAAAGATGTTTTTATTACTTATTTAAATCCTAAAGACTCCAAAATCCTCCTTTCTGGTCTAGTAGCTAGTGCGTCAACTTTGGTGTACGTGATACTGGGTTCGATTCCGGAAGGAGCATAAAAATTTGAACGCACTGCAGGAGTTTTGATTCTACCTTAAACTGTAGGTAGACATCTAATATAACCTCAATGCTCAAAAGGGACACTAATAAACAATGAAAAATTAAAAATTAATAAAAAGCAAGAAACTCAAATCAAGCTTGGGTTCTAAACAGTAATAATTACAAGTATTATTCAGACAAGTTTAACTTACGTAACATGTGAACTTACGTTAGGTGCACCATAGTTCACTACACTATTTATTTGAATATTCAAAACTGGGTTTCCTCTTATTAAAATCAAATAAGAGCAAAGGACCAGTTATTAGCCTACTTGAAGAGTGTCTAACTTACGAATTATGACTGCCGTCAGTTCAGTGGCCTTTTTTGGACTTTTAATACTCACACGTTATTTCAGTCCTTGGTCTGGAAGAAACTTTCGCCATACTGCCATTCGTTTTGCTTCGACGTGTAGCATTCAAATTTCCATGATTTGAGAAACTGTAAGCAAGTTTCATGTTTCCTTTACTGGTGACCACAATGAAGTTGTCTGTACTTTGCTTGATCTTCTTTAGCAGGCTCTCCCAGAATGGTTGTTGTGCGACCCATTCTCATTGGAGCTCTAGAGTCTTCCATGTGCTCGAATTATAAATACTTCAGTTGTGACGCAACTTCAAATTGTGAGTATTAGTACTCTCTCAAAACAAGTTTTTGCATTTTCACTTGCGTATCGTGATCAAATATACACATTTCCATGCACAATCCTGCAGTGTTTCCGTACCTCTTACTTCCACCCTTTAACCGGTCTTAATCAACTGGTTCATATTAAATAAGTACTTCCGTGAGCTGGCAATAGACAATTATAGTCCGAAAAGCACTAGTGCCTCGCAGAGTGGCGGGTGTTTGCAAATATGGCATTGGCAGAAAGGCGAGTGGGGTACTCTTTATACTTGAATGTGTTGTATTTGATGGCATGTATCTTAAACCTACATGAAGCCATATAGTTTCATTATCATGTGTTCCATAGACTACGTACAGCATATTATCGTATAAGGCTACATATATGTATAGTATTTTAAGTATATAGAACTATGTAAATTGTGTTATCTACCAATATTTTCCTTGCACATATTCTAATTCTTATCATCGCACATTTTCTTTTAGTATTTGTCTCTCTTTTTGATTGTTTTGCAATTTTTCTATTTCTCCCAACGGAACAATTAAGGGTAGAGTTATTGCTACGAAATTTGCTTCGAATATCCTCTAATTTGCTATCGAAACTGTGTTCTCACAACTTTGTGGAAGAAATATAAACTTATTTACATAAAAATGTTCAATCACTTTTCTTTTATTTTGATAACTAATATTTACAAATAATAGAATATGTTCTACACGTATATCCTACACTTACAGGTTAGCTATTAGGTGTATGTATTATAAACTAAAACATAAAAATTAAAATAAAGAACTCCAAAAATAAAGACCGCTTATCTTCAACACAATGCAGATTTTCTTTCTAAAGAAAAATATTCCCCCCAACAACCAACTGGAACAGCTAGCGAAGGACTGGCTTGAAAGATATGATCTTGTCTTTCTTGTGGTTAAGAGGCTTTCGCAAAGCGTCGCGTCGGCAGCCGAAACGCTTAAAAGCTTCTATTTAACTTGATTTTCAGTGGAGTCCAAAAGGATTAGCATTGAATCATCAACAGAACTTGGTGACAGAATTGTTTCTTCGTCTCTCAGAATGCTCTCTCTCTATATTCATCACTTTCGCATTGTTGCTGAGGGAACAGACCCAATTAATGCCATCAGTTCCAGACATTGTATTGCAGATTTTAGGAATGAAGACACTGCGAATAACAGGATAATCTTTCACGACTGCAGTAGAACAATTAAAGAGGATATAATTGCATTAAAACGTATATTGGATGACTAGATAAGCAGCTTCTATATTCATGAATATTTAATAAGGAAATGCGACTTTTTCCTTTTCTAATAAACAGGATTTTATGCAGTAATGAAACGACAACAGGTAGTTTCATTTCATAAGGAATAGAGATGAGATTAATTAATATTGTTTTGAAAAATGGATAGAACGTTCTTAAGTTTACTAAAAAAATCATAAAACCAAGAATATAATTACTGCTTTGAAACTTATTATTCTATTTAATTACAATTTCTAGTTACATTAGTTCTACAAATTCAATTTGATGTATGTCGAAATGATGGCTCTACATTGTCACAGTAAGTGAAAAATATGTATATTAAAGAAACCAAATAAGTTCTGTGTTATAAGGTATATCACATAAACTTCGTTTTATTTTAAAGTTTATGAAAATATCTTAGTTAAATTAGCCAGACGAAACAAAATTGGAACTTGCTTAGATGAACCAGCTGGAACAGGACTCAAACTTATCAAATTTAATAATGTCATAATACTTATTACTTTCCTTCGCTACCAAATATACCATACCAAATCTATCAATAGGAATGTATATTTTAATTTAATGTATAAAAGTTTGCAACTGAAAAATCATAATCTGAAAAACAAATGCTGATTGCGGATTGGATCCAATTATAAACGATATCTAAAATATGAACGGAAATAAAATTGCCACCACCAAGATCAATTAATTTCATATCTTGGAAGTAACTAATTTATTGAAGTAGGGATATGTACCTAGTGGCTAGTAGGTTAATCATCACGTTCTCTCACAATTACTGAATAGCAGCTTTGAGGCTCATACCTGTTTAAATGATTGTCGATTAGGAATGTTTCATACTGAGTTCAAAACTTTGCCAACAGATAGCAACAGATATGATACAAATGAAGATGACACCTACAGTTTGTAAAAGTGTGAACTTGGAATGGGTGTACATTTGTGAACTGCAGTTGTGTAGCGATGAGCGCAAGAGTCTTGGTCTTGCAGTTTTATAAGTCTTGCATGCAAGACCAAGACTAAAGGGTGCATGACCAAGACCAAGACCAAGACTCCTGCGCGAGAGCCTTGCACAAGTACCAGTTCTACTTGATTTTTTTATAGATTGTAAAGAAAGAAGGGAAAAAATCATTACATCTTTCACTTGAATTTCTTGGCTTCAGTAAAAATGCGCTGGAGTGAATGTGTTCCCAGTAGCTATGCAATCCATGTGAGTCGATCTGCTTCTGTAGCCATATAGATACAGTATATCGTTTTCTGAATCGGTTGTTCCCGTCTTCTGTAGTTATTACTCGTTTTCAAGCCACACAGGTGTCATTCTAATGAAAGCTTGTTGCACACAAAGAAATGTGCCATTGTTGCTGAATTACGGTGCATTCCTGTATTTAGAAGACGACCGAGTGCATAGGCTCTAATTCTATGAATTGTTACAAGGTATAAGAACTTCAGTGTCTGACTTACTTTGTTCATCATTTGAATAATTTACAATAGCCCATGATTGGATTTTGGGAAATCATACGAAGAATAGTTGTGTCCATAAGAAACGGATAAGCAAAAACTAAACTAAACAGCGGTGGCTCAGTTGTTGAGCGTTTACCTCTGGTGCATGGAATCCCTGGTTCTACCCCAGCTTGTGCCATGTGAATTTTCTTGGTGGACAAATACCGTGTGCGTGGGTTTTCTCGGGGTTTTCCCGTTTCCTTCTACTTTCATTATTTCATCATTTCATTCATTCCTCATCATCACCGTCTCCCTTAACCTCAGTGCATTATCATGGGACGTTAAACTTAATATTTTGTTTCTTTTCAAGTGGTGTTCTTCCAAAACTAAAGAGAAATGAAGTATTGAACATCGGTAATTTCGTACATCATAGGTGCCGAGTACATGGGTATAGCCTTGGCTACGAAGCTCAAACATCCGTTGGAAATTTTAATGTGTGCTCATAAAATTAATATCGAAATAACATATTCATGACATTGACAAAAACTTAGAGCATGTGACCGAAAGTTTGATTTCATTCTTAGGTATACGGCACATCGAGGATTGAGCGATGTAACATTATACAATAATAAATAATCTATATTCACAAGTAAGAATGATTTTGTACAGTTATTTCAAATAACTTGAAGTGTTACGCAAATAACAATTTCAAGTAAGAAATATTTCGTATAAATATTTTTAATATAGATCAAAAGTATTTATATAAATTGAGTTCACATAAAATACATAGACACTTGATTCGTTTTTAGTTTTCACTCAAATTTTAAAATATTAAGATGTTTGGTTATTATTATTATTATTATTTTAATTTTTCTCTCTTTTTGGCCAATATTGCTAAATATTATCATTATCATAGCTATTCTGTCATTATTGGCAGGTTACTTACTGCAACTGAGAAGCTTCGATGTACGGAGATCCTCAACTAGTCTTTTCGTCTTGTAGCAATTTTCTGTTTTAATATCTTCCTTCAACTATAGTCTCCTTCGCCCCCTCTCTCTCTTTTCTTCCACCGTACCCTCTAGCACGTCCCTCATAAACTTTCCTCCTCAGCCTACGTCCCAACCAGTTCCTCCTCCTCCTCTTAATTACATCTTTCCTCTACTACTGCTACTATTTCTAACACCTTCTCATTTGTTTTCCGTTCAACCCAGTTAATTCTCTCCATTTTTCTTCATGCCCACGTTTCGAAATCTTCCATTTTTTCATCGCTTTTGCGTAATGTCCATGTTTCTGCCCCATAGAGTACATGTTCGAATGAGTAAAACAAAATCTCAATATTTAATTAGAAGTTTGTTCAGTACAAAGATTAGTTAATCGCGGTTAAAAAGAAAAAACTCTGACGCCTATAGAGTGTAAAAATAATTTGCAATTCATGGTATTTCAGTAATCTGTGATGTCTTGGTTTTCTTTCATGCGCTTAGGGGTAGCCTCCCCAGTTTGGGAATCAGTGGAGTATTGGATCTGTTAAATAATATTAAAAGATTACAAAACGTTGTGATTTATCTTATAAGTAGTGAAGCGTGGGTACCCACTGAAAAAAAAGTAAAAGTAATCGCCTATGTTGTACACAATCATCATACTTACATGAAGGTAAACTATATTACATTTAGAAACATACATTGTATTTTCGTTACTATTGGCGTATTGTGGAATTTATTATCCCCTATATCCACAGTAAAATTTGCCTATGAACAGCTTAAGATTTCTCGAAAGCAGGACTTGCAAAACAATTGGACAGCTGGGTCTTGGTCTTGGTCTTGCATTTGCTCATCACCACAGTTGTGTGGATTGTTTCCAAATCATTTCACTTACAGTTGTCGTAAAACGGCACCTACACGTAAACACGAATCAGGAGTATGTGTATATAATGCTTGTGTACGGGTTTTGTAATTGCAATGCTCACGCAGCTTTTGAAAATTCATTACCAAATAAAGTACAGTTTATTAATATGTTTCGAGTATTGAAAGAACGTGGAACAATTCACAGTGCAAAAGTGACTTTCGAACGTTAAGCCAGACAATCGATGGAAGAGTAGGAAGTAGAATAATTTTACTGTTGCTAAGAAGTTGTATCACAAGTGCCAGACGAATGTCAACATGTGCTCGTGTGCGGCGGACAATTTGTATCAATTTCTGGTACACCTATGAGTTTGGTACACCTATGACAAACGCACAGCCCGCAATATAAATCCCTTCCCAAAGCAAACATTGTACAATTCTTGCTATCTCAATAAATAGCATTGCATTTATACTTTTTACATTGTGTTATCTTTATAGGTCAAGTCATCGATTCGGTTTTGTATATACATAGCGTACTGGTATACAACCTTTCTCTTCATATCTATTCCGTGTATCAAAACAAAACTTGGCACACTCATTTTAACCCTACTAGTATTTTTCAAGATACATTTGGATTGTGTGCTTTTATCAGGGTCCACTCCAGATTGCGCCAAATTTGATGGGAGGTATTTTTGGATGGATTTTTTCCCAATTTTCTGTTTTCAAATGCGTTATGGGCGCCAATAAAAGCTCATCTGGAGAACTTGTTTCATCCTGAAGAGAATGAACTATAAAACATGACTTTCCAATTAACAGAGTTGATGCAATATCTTTTTCACTGCGACTCTACAATTTTTATCCTAAAAGGATTAATGGGCTCCAGGGACTTATTTCATTGTCCATGGCACCTAACTTTTAGTGCATGAAAATATTTTCGTTATGTTTATCGAATGGACCAGGTTTGATTCGGCTTGATTCGTTCATGTGTTTTCCTTGTGAGATTCAGATATCATTTGAATACGACAATGCGGATACTGGATTGTGCTTCCGTTCCAAGACATTATTTCATTAATGGTATTTATAAATTTACCATTTACACAAAACAGACTTTCCGACACCGTTCCTAACACACACACACATACACACTCGATATATCCGTAGTTCGTATCCGGTTTTACCCGGGGATATATCGAGTGCAAGCATAAGTTTCTTTCTGGGACGCACGGAATGGTGGCGTTCCTGGAGGAGTCCTCCGACCCATAAAGATTCACAGTCATTCTTCCATTCATTCAATTACACTATTATAAACATAATTCCTATTTTGGTGTTTTCCCGTTTTGTTTACAATTTTAATCATTTGTCCTAGTATATTGTCCTCTTGTTCCTTCTGATTCGTCATTTGTTATTTTGCTTAATATCCTACAGTCCTCCTCATTAGCTATAATTTCATTCATTTCTTTTCTTTTTATTTGATCTCTTCCCTCTAAACCTTCTTCCAGTAATGTACACCACAATACATGATGTTCTGGTGTCTCTTGTTCTTCGCACTGACATATTGGATGCTCTATTTGTCCCATTTTGCGTAACGCGTGACATACGTAACACTTCCCAAGTGTAACACTCCGAGTTAGATAAAATTTAGCAGTTAGATACTACACATGAAATAAACGAATACATGTTTTTTTTTTAATTTTCTGCGGAAAAACTGTTTTAGGGGGCAAAAGCCGCCACCAAAAATTTTGAAAGTTTGCGCCCGAAAGGCAAAAACAAGTGGATTAAATTGTGTACAGAAATTGTATACGTAATTGAGGGAATACGTATTTTGTATTTTCCTGGAAAAAACGCTTGAGTGGGACATGGACCCCTCCAAATCTATGATCACGAAATATCAGAAATGCAAATAACAATGTGTCAGAAGTGCCTAAACGATATGAAGATTTGCGGCAAAACTTTGTTTAGTGACAATACGTAAAAATATACACATAGGTCTACGGTTTTCTTGTTTCCTGCGGAAAAACTGGTTTAGGGGCAAAAGTTCTCACCCAAAATTTTGGAATTTGACGTTGGGAAAAAACAAAGAAGTGGACGAAGTGAATGAAATTGTGCACAGATACTTTAGAGGTAACATGAGGAAATACATGTTACGTATTTTCTGCAAAGAAAAAAAAACTCTGTTCAGTGCGACGAGGAGTTGGGTGGCGGAAGGAGTGCACAGAAGCGAAAGAAATTGTGTGTAGATATTGTATATGTAAAATAAGGATTTCCTTGTTTCACAAGTGTCCCCATCCGATTTCTTCAAATTTCGTAGATCAACAGTAAGCACAATTCAATCAATATTATTCAATCATTTCGAGAAAGCAAACCTGCATACAAATTACCTACATTTGTGTTTTAATAGTACAAGAGATTTGTTTGTTCGTTCGTTATTTAGTGATCTTCCTTCTTAGTGAAAGGTTGGATACAATTTTCGAAAAAGAAAGTGTATTTTTAAAAACCTGAATCCTATGTTTCTTTGTAATTGTTTTCTATTTTTAAATTAGAATGAAAAATAAGCACAATGATTTACCGTGGAGGAAAACCAGTGATCGAACTTTCTTGTCTCCTGTGAAAAAATATCAGTAATCACAGAAAAAATTACCAAGGTATTTTATGTTTACAAATAATAATAATAATAATAATAATAATAATAATAATAATAATAATAATAATAATAATAATAATAATAATAATACCTATATGAGTGTGCCGCGAGAATTCAAGTTACACCTGTAGTGTGCCGTAAGTTGAAAAAGGTTGGGAGGTGCTGTGTTATATAATTGTTCTTTTGCTCCTGTACTGTTAAATATTACTTTTCTCACACTGTAGTCGACTTCAAGTTCCTCACTATCATGAACAAAATGTTCCGATCTATGTCAAAGGTTTTCTTCGTTTCTAACTTCTATTAGTAGCCTTCATCTTCGTTAACTCTGCGAAGTTTAATCAATCGTTTACTTAATTTACTTGTATAAAGGTAACCAAAAAACGTTCTGTCGCTTTTGCACCCACCACCTTCGAACAACGATATGTAACCTAAGACGTAACTGGAAGACCAAAACTAGTTCGCATCAGCAGACAGTCTTCTGCAAACGTTCTGGAAGAACAAGGATTGCTTCGCGGTAGAACTTGTTCGGCCGTGGAACGAACAAAGAACCAAGTACATTTTGCACCTCTACTAGAGATTTGAACTGGCATCCTCTAAGGTGATTGTCCAAGGAATGGAAAAGGTGATAATCGGAAAGTACAATCTCCGAGGAGTATGGCGAATGCAATAGTTTTCCCCTCCAAGGTGTAGAATGCTGTTTCCATTCATCCTAGCCACGTGGGCGTTAGAGTTGTCCTGCAAGAGGAGGACTCCTTTGCTATTCAAAAGTGCTGGTTCCAGAGTTTTGAGTTTTTCTTGAAAACGGTTCAACTGCTGACAGTACACAATTGCGTTGGTGCTCTGAACAGCTGGTAGCATTTCCCGATGCACGACGTCGCGAGCAGTCTACCAAACACACATGACCTTCTTCTGGTGTAGTGCTAGTTTCTGCTGTTTTGGAACCGGTTTATGGGATGCTATCCAATGATGACGTCGCCGTGGACCTTCGTACAGGACCCATTTCTCATCACATGTCAACAAACTGTTCAGAAATGGCTCCTTCCTCAGACGAGACAGTAAAGAGGCACAGGTGTCTGCTCGCGTTGCCTTCTGGCCCGGAGTCAAATTTAAGTGCTTCTTAAGTTGATGGACGTGTTACCGGATGGTTTCTTCACTCACTGAATGTAGTTCCAGTTCTTCACATATTTGGCCACTGTTCGCCTCAATTGCTGCTGAACATCTTCATTTTGTACATATGTTGGTCTTCCGGCACGTGGTGTGTCTTCGAGTGTTTCGTCACCATCCTTAAGCTTATAAAACCACCGCTGCACTGTCCGCGTAATCACGACAACTTCACCAAAGGTCTGGCATATTTTCCGCCCCACAGCAGCGGCGTTTGACCCCAGTTTGAACTCGTATAATACACACGCTTTTATGAAAGTGTGTGGATGTCCCGTTTCCACTCCGTCTTTTCGCAAGTTAACGGTGTGACTGAACTGCCACAACCAGGTAGTATGTTGGATATACTCACAGGATATTATATATATATATATATATATATATATATATATTAAAAGCACGTTTTGCCCGAAAATAAAAGTTATTATATAAAAATTACACAATACCGTTACATAATGTCGCCAGGAAAATGGGACTTTTGTTTAAAAATAAAAAGGGAAATCCTTGTCCGTTGGATATCACATGTTGATTATTTGAGTTTTCGAATGACCCTCGTATATGCAATAATTACAATTCGTACAATCATATATCATATTTTACTTTTATATCAATATTATTTTCATATTTATCTTAATTCTTATAATTAATATCATTTTATACAATTCAACATTGACAATAGAAGATACATTCAAAAAACGTTATAAAAGTTGTTTAATTTAAAGTCCTTTCGAGGCCATCGATACGTGTTACAAGTTGGAAGTTAACAAAATCTATGTCATTTTCTTGGGCAAAATTAAGAAAATTGCGAAAAGGATATTAATATGATGTTTGTATGATTGTTTTCTTAAATGAGGAAGGATCAAATATATTATACCTGTATATTCAAACAAAATGCAATTTATAAATGAAATATCGACAATATCTGGAACAAAACACGACAATAACATCATAACATAAACTAACATAAATAAGGAAATTATCGTATTAAGAATTAGCTCAAAGATTAAATTTTAATTCATGTTAACTTTGGTTACAACTTCCGAAGGAACTAATGTCTTAACTAATTGCATCCATTTGCTTTTATTTATAGTATACTTCAAAGGACGCCATAACATCAATATTGCGTAAGCCCAAAAATTTTCCAGTCTTCACGTCCATTAATTCGAACACTTTAGGATTAACTTTTCTTATACATAAATATGGTCCTGCAAATAAATCACAAAATTTATAAATCATTTTTAAGGACGCATCGCTTTGAGGGTGTAGTTTTACAAAGACTAAATCATTTGTTTGAACTTTAGTTTTACCTTCATGGAATTCGAATAAAGTACAAATAACAAACGAAATCATAACGTTATTTACAGTGAAAATAAACAAAAATCAATTGATTACAGTTTTCTTGGACGCCGTAACTTTAGCTTAAGTTACATGACCAACGATTCGTTAAGGTTGCATTGAAAATCATAAATCGAAATACAATCTTGCGCGTTATTTACATTTACAGTTCTTTGTTTCCTATTTCGAGAATTTTTGCCATCTAAGAAGTTTCTACGAAATCCAATTCGAGGGAAATTAGATCTAATGATTACATGCTTAAGTGTAGTACGATTACTATTACTGTTGTTGCTAAGATTAGATTCGGTTACATTACCGGTACACGTGAATTTAACATTACTTTCTACATTGAAATCACACTTTAATCTCACATGGATATTTCGAACTTGGTTTCGATTAGGGTTAGTTTGGTTCAGGTTAGTATTGTGTTGCACCATGGATGGATTTTCAAATTTTTGCAATGTCATATTTAGATGATTGAAGTCAACGCATTGCATCACGTTGTGTAAAAGCACCATCGGATTGTTCACTATTATCATTTTGGTCTTTTCGTTGAGTGATCATTTCAACAGCTCCAACTCAATCGATCAACAAGCATTGGTGGGAACACACGTTCTCTTTCTGAATTTCACGAATACTGGAATCTATTTTCTTCCTGCTACATGAACCAAGGTCGTGTACAAATCATTAAAAGATTCTATAACCATTACTTCATTTCCAAAATTAATATCAAATTTCTATGCTCATATTTAAAATCTTTGATTACTAATATACCATTAGATATTTGAAATACAGTATTCCAATTTCAAGGACAATCACAGTTTCCAGAACAGAATGTTAAATGATGTATGGCTTTTGCATATTCTTCATAACTTCTTTGATGTTCTTGTAATTCCTCCAAGGAAATTTTATATACTTCCTCCTGTAAGATTTTGAATACATTTATAGATAATACTTGATGGTTCTCATTGGGAAATAACCTTGATAATGTATCGACTGGAACATTATCAACCCCTTTAATATGTTGTACATCAAAATCAAAAGATAGAAGTTCTAAGCACCATCCTAATAAACGGCTGTCGTATCCCTGTACTTTCTTAAAATGACGTAAAGAATTATGATCAGTTATAACGGTGAAATGACAACCACTAAGGTATGGAGCGAATTTTCGCAAGGAGAAGCGTACAGCAAGTAATTCAATTTCTGTCGTAGTGTAACCTTTTTCGGCTTTCTTCAATGTTCGGCTAACACAATGTATAATAGCAGGTTCATCTGTTGTAGTATTTGGTTGCCAGAGTATGCCAGAAATTCCAGATAATGAACCATCACATTGCACATAAAAAGGATAACCCTACTTAGGATGATTTAAACGAATGTTTTTCATAATACATATCTTTAATTTATGAAAACTTTGTTCTTGTAAAGTACCCCATTGTGACAGTGTTCCTTTCTTAGTTATCGAGAATAAGGGTTCTGCAATTTCAGCAACTCGAGGTATTGATCTTCGAAACCAATTAAATAATCCAAGAACTTGTCGTGTCTCTTTTAAATCGGTAGGAGCGGATAAATCCTTTATGGCCTGAACTTTAGATTCACTAAAACACATTCGGCGTGCGTCAATGGAAAAAGCTAAGAATTCAATAGATCCTATGAAAAATTTAGATTTTTCAGTATTTACAGTTAAGCCAAATTTTTCTAAGCGTTCCAGAACTGTGTCCAAACTTTCCAAATAATCTTTGGGAGTTTTCCCCATAATGAAAATATCATCAGCTTAAAAGACAACATTAGTACGTAGATCTTGCCCTATTACTTTATGCAAACATGATGTCAAAGCAGTACTATCATTAATTAGTCCAAAACAACACGATTGATTTCATACAATTGTCCTTCAAATGAAAAGGCGGTATATGGTTTTGAACTTTCCCCCAAGAAAATTTGTTTGTACGCCATTACAAGATCGAGATTTCCAAATATCGTATTCCACTGTAATGAGATAATAATTTCGTCTAATGGTGGGTATCTCACTTGTTGCAATTTATATGAGTATTTAATTTTCTCAAATAAAATACTATTCTCAAATGTTTACCATCCTTTTTGGGTACCACATGTACAGGATTCAAATAAATACTCTGGGAAGGTCTTATTATACCATCTCGCAGCATTTCCGAAAGCTGTTTTCGCACATCTTCTCTAAATCGATAAGGCACAATATAGGGCTTCGTTACTATGGGATCTTTGGTATCGACTCCAATATCATATACGAAGTTTTTGCAACATCCAGGTCTAAACGAAAATACCTTGTTATGTTTAAAAAGAATATCCCTGAATTGTAATATATGCTTTATAATATTGTCCACACATTTCTGAAATGAATAATCATTAGCTTTTATCATAAACCCTTCGTTTTCAATTTTCTTGGCATTAATTTTCTCCTGCTTACCTGATTTGATACTTAGAACATTATTTATAAACGTTTGGCATTGGCAGGCAATGCTGTCACTAACAGGAATTAAATTTTGAACAATGTTTTATTTTCGAAAACTACGGTGTAAAATTGCACGTAATTGTGTTAAGAAATCTGTCTCATAGTTCAATATTTTGTTCTGAGTCATACTCGAAAAAGTTAATCACCAAGAATTTCCTGTCGTACTACGAATGGCTAAATAAACTATTAGACACTACTAGCAATTTGAATAATAATAATAATATGCGAATGAAAAACATTTCCATTCCTCCCCCCCCCCCAAAAAAAAGAGCAAGACTTCTGTATTCCATTTCATTGGAGTATTATTTTTCACTAGCTTTGTTCATCAGGACACCGCAGTTACTAATGGTATTTAATAATTTTGTGTTTGTACGATATTTAATTTAACACATCTATACAACATTCGTAATATTTGTATTTAGAAATGTACTTTAATTTTGTCAATAGCTTGTGTCCCTACGTTCTCCTGTTCATTTCATTATTATTATTATTATTATTATTATTATTATTATTATTATTATTATTATTATTATTATTATTATTATTATTATTATTATTATTATTATTATTATTTAATAATAATATTAATTTATTCTCAATACTATTTGAAAACAGATCTTATTTGTACATATTTTATATAGTTCTCAGGTAAGTACTGACATTATGAAAGATGAAAAAATACTAATAATAATAAAGTTAGAGATTTCTTTATGACACTGTGTTCTCAATTCTAAAAAAAATTTTAAAAAATAATAAAATTTTAAGATTCCCTTTTCAAGCAATCTTAGAAGTGTTACCAGAAAAATATATTGGACGTCTTTTGTAGAGGCAGCCGGATAAGCTTGCACTGCAACGAATACCTACTTCCATCATGTATTCCACTTTCCGCGCTTTCGGCCGTTTGCATCATAAAAAAGACACATTGCCTCATTCCCATGGTTGGCCAGATTTTAATAAGTGGCCGCAGTCAGGAGGAACAGATTGGACTTTGTTCTCGATCTCTTTTTCCCCTCTAACCATCCTCAATATTGCTGTTGGTTGTGATTACTAGGCAGGAAAATTTGGAACATGAGTTATATGCAGTGAACATCGCTAGCATATGCTAGGCAAGTAACTGGAAGCATGGAAAAAGAGAGAAATGGAAAAAAGAAAAATATTACGTTAACGTTCATAGGATGTTTCTAATAGTACAACTGTTAGTTTAGAGCTAGCAAAACCTCTTATTACTTTTTCTACATAGTTATATTCGAATGTGTAGGTTGGTTCAACTTTTACGGTAACAATTAGCAGATAATCTCTGAGTAATTTCAAAGATACGTTTCCGTAGACTCCTACAATATTAAGTATTTACTACTCCATTTCTTGAATTAATATTGTGGAAAAATCGCATTAGTATTAGGTTTATTGCACTGTCCATTAGTAGAGGTGGTATACTCTTTGGAGCAATTAGCTGGAAGTTTGATTTCCATGAGAATGTACGTAGTCTCTATTAGCGAACAAGCCCTCAATGCTGATCTAGTGACTAGCGCGAGTGTCTTTCGTGTCCTGGTCCCGGGTTTCATTCCCAGTGGGAGAGAACGGAGTTAAATGTGTGTGCACATCTAAGTGTGAACTCATTACGGTGGTTCGGATTCCACCCTAAAATGTAGGTCCACGTTTCATATAGCTTTGGTACTCAAAGGAGAGCCTAAACCTCAATAAACAAGTATAATTTTGATAGTAAATACAAGCCATAATGTTGATAGTAAAACTGAAATAAAATAGCGGGAGAGAAACGAGAATTGAATGTCAGGAAACAAAACTAGGATTTTTGATCGCGATGCAAAGATCTCTCGATTAAAATAATTCTAAATATAATATTTCTAAATGTATGTATGTAATATGGAAAATAAAAGTAATTAGTTAAACTGTACAATATTTATGAATTAAGAACAATATTGTATAATTAATTATTGCTACATTTGAGTAGATAAAATCATTTGAGGGATGAACGCTATGGAAACGTGATAATAGCAATAAAATATATAAATCGAATTTTGTTTCCTCTTCTTTCTTTTTATTTTTAAGGGGAAAGGCACTAGTTCACAGAACTAGAATATAAGAGGAGAAAGAGGAGAAGAGGAGAACATTGCCATTCCGGGGCCTGAACTTGGAACCTAACTGCTGTTATAACTCTACACCTATACAATGTTCATTAATTTTGATTTGCAGATTTGAAATCTACAGGCAAAATTACATGCGGATGAGAATTTTTAGCTTGATAACACTTATGATTATTGAAATTGCAAAAACAGCTGTTGGAGTCGTGACCTTGAAGCTAATTGCGTAATTAATTACTAGTTACCTACGAGGGCTGGAAAAGTTTTATTTTGGGAAATAACTATTCTCAAATATGTCTTTCAATGTACACAAAATTATCTTAATCTGAGACCATGAAATTTGAAAGTGCTTATATTTTGGTCGATTTGAAATAGAATGGCCCAAAGTCAGAATGTACTTGTATTAACATAAAATGTACGTAAGAAAGTAAAGCATTTATTATTATAAAAATAATAAATGTCTTTCTATTTTTAAAATGAAATAAAATGCACATCTAATCATATCCGTTTTTTTAGCAGTAAATAACCTACAAGTTCCTCCAAAATATCAAAGTAAAACTCGATTTCTTCCTCCGGAACAATTGACAACGCTCTTCTGATGTTCATCTTTGAATGCTTTTCTGGAACCCTTCCTGCAGATCACCCAAATTGAACAGGAGGCGTTACTGTTAATTATTTATCATTTCCATGAAAAATGAATGGTTATCCAGACTGTTGATTGTATAGTAAGCAGTGATATAACATTTTAACTCAGATCTGTATGCAGAATGATACAGTTTACTAACTCCGAGGTGACTCTCAACATCTTTTTTCTTGTCTCTTCGGTAACAATGTGCGTTTTATACTAATTTTCTACCAGTAGCTAACGCTCTCGCCTTCGGTGCGAACGATCCTGGGTTCGATTCCCGGTTGGGGCACTCGATCGAAAAGTGTAAAAAGCTTTTTCAGGCCAGCCACCCTGAATGAGGTTTTCCTCATTCACACCAGGCAAATGCCGTGGGTAGTACCTAACTTACATGTCCCAAAACGCTTCCTTCCTTCACCAATTATTTCTTTCTTTCCTTTCGCAGGATAGTGTGCCCGCCGAGTGACATCTTCAGTCAAATATGATGGGTTAAATGGCCTTGGATGCCCAAAGCCCAGAAATCTAAATCCTTAACTAATTTTCTGCCAGTTTTTGCAAGTCCGAAACTTTACTGCACTTAACCTGATTAATCAAAAGAAAACTTGCCTGGCTTTACACTTTTATTGTTTTCTAATATTTCGTATGTACTGTATACCATATCAACTTATCGAAGGCTTCTTTCTATTAGTCCAAAGATTCGATAGCAAGATAGAAAGCTATGGCCCGAACACGTAGATATTGCTGAAATTTAAAGAACTTTCCATTTTGACAAATACATTGAAAATCTAATTAGAGCTAATTTTTGTTTTGCTAATTTTTGTTTTGCCCGTAGCAATTGTCAAAATGAAAACTAAGTTCAGTGAAACTAGCATGAATACCTTTAGATAATTACATAAAAAAGTGCACAGTTCTTTCGAACACTAAAGAATACACTATTTTGCTTCATATTACCTACATACACACTAAAAATAAAATAAAATAAAATAAGAAAAGAAAACTAAACTGATGGGCAAAGAAACAGTTTATGCTATCAGTACTGTTGCCAACTGTAATTTGTCAAAGAGACGTTGGTTCGGACTGATGTTCCTTTAGAAAATCATGTCTGGATAGCTGGTACAGCCATACAAATGGTGAACTGATATCCTTTTAATACGTACACGTCTTAGGAGCTATAGGAAAGTAGTTTTAAAAATGGATTTAGAAAATAATAAATAAAAAAGCGAATGAGCAGTGTACAAAACTCAGTTTCTACATACATAAGAATCTGGTATTAAGGCGTATTTAACACAAGAATAATTTTGTTTCTACTTTATTTAGTGCTCAAATAGAAAATACCTGAGTTCATATCCTGAGTCTGCTCTAACTAAAGGCGTTTGGACAGTTCCATCGAATACAGCACCTCCAACTCCTAAATGAGAAAAATAGTACAATTATTGTAGTAACATACCAGTACAACATAATTCAAATAATAAACAATTTTATGAAATTCGTAATAAAAACAAATAACTAAACATAGCTTTAAAGAAAGAAGAGTCTGGAATTTTGTCACGAAACATTACGACCGAATTTAACGAGTTTCGAAGAGATTTTGTTGCTTATTCTAATTGACAGTAATTGCTGTACTGTCAAAAGAAAGTGGAATTTTACGATACCAACTTTTGCGCTATTCTCACTTGATATGTGCTTAGAGTAAATAAACAGAACCTAAGAGTATTGTACTATACTAATTGGCAAATAGCGCATTCCTATTTCCTCTCAACGCATTTTGAATAAACGATAGTTCTTTCAAAAATACAGTGAATACCATTCTATTTTTTGACTTCCACCTCTTACCTATAAAACCGCACATGATATGCATGGTTTTTCTGTGCTACTATACGGTACTTAGTAGTTCAACTATCCTTCGAACCTACTCGTGTGTAATTTCAAATGGTCTGCAAATTACCAACATGTTTCGAAACAGTAATGTATCAACTTGATCCATAGTTTCCCGGTGGGGGCACTCGGTCGAAAAAGTGTAAAACGCTTTTTCAGGCCAGCCACCCTGAATGAGGTTTTCCTGAGTTTTTCTCATTCACACCATGCAAATGCCGGGGTGGTACCTAGCTTATAGGTCCCAGGCCACTTTCTTCCTTCCCCAATCCTTTCTTCCTTCCCGTTCCACGGATTGTGTGCTCGCCGAGGGACGTCATCCCTCAAAAACGTGAAGGGCTAAATGTCCTTAGATGTCGAAAGCCCAGAAATCTAAATCCCATCCCCCCATTGATCCATAGTACAGAATACAATATTGCCCATGACTGAATGAAAAATTCTAAATACTTTATTCATAATTTGTTTTTTCTAAATATCTTTTATTAGGAATCAAACTGAGTGGTCCATAGAATATAGGCATTGGACATTAGGGTGGAGAGTTTTGCACTTTTGTTGGAAATTCGATGATGACTAGTGCAGAAAAGGTGACATTAGTGGCACCAACCTTACTGATTTTTTTATTTTTCTTTTACTGGACGATCCCTTACCCTGTCCCAACGCACTCAAAGTTTTTTTTAAGTGTTTGGCTAGGCAACACGCACAACACCAATGACAGAAAAGCTACTTGTGGTGCTTTTTTGAGTTACCTGATGGCTATAATACAATTATTTTATTAAAAGAAATTTGTAGCAATGTCAGTAAATAATTTTAAAATGTTTATGTGTCAAAGTACAGCCATATTAGCTCAGTTTTTGGAATTAATGTCCAGATTTTGTTTGGAATGCCACGTTAACGATGATTATAGGCATAGTTCTTGATATAACATGATTTGTTTTTGGCAACTCCTTGCTTGTTATGTACACCAGCGGCAAATGCCATCTAGCGGCAGGCTACACAACTTCGTGGTTGCTTACTTTGGCCACGCTCTTCGAGCGTCGTCGCAACGTCCGGCTCCGTTAAGAAGATTCGCGCACCTCTCGCTCGCCTCTTAGGCTCCAGAACCTACGGCGACGTTTCTAGAATATTCTCGCTCGAAGTTCGGCGGTAGTATATATATTACCTACTTTGGCCAACCAATCCAACAGGCCAGTTTATTGAAGCTTAAGCTTTAAGGGTTTTAGTTCGCTATTGTTTCTGTTGACAGAGAGTTTGTGCATTGTACCTAACGTTACAGTCTTCTTAGTTCGATACGATTCAGAGACATTTTGTATACTTTGGTTTCCAAGTTCGGAAGCAATGGAAAGCAAGATGAAGAAAAAGCCTCATAGCAGACCAACGCGGGAAAGTGTGAAACGAGGGTTATTTGGCACTCCAAGTGAAATGAATGAAGTGCAGTTACCCACGTACGCTGACGTTATATGACATTATCGTTGGTTTCGAAGTGGTTTAAGTGGTGACGTAAGTATAACTAAATTACCAGTGACTGACTTTTGTAAACTAGTTGGACAAAGAGTTGTACATATTTGGCGTAAAGCAAGAATTCTTGTGATTTAAGAAGAGTTTTGACATGCTGAAAACATTTTATAATAAATGTCGCACCAAGGAAAAACATTTCAGTCGACAAGGGCAAGAAGCAACACTTCGTGCAGGTTTTGTTGCACACGCGGAAAAGTCTCCTTTGATATTGCGTCTTGCAAATGTAAAACTGCCGAAGATTGCAACTGTGAGAGGACACGCAAGATTCCAAAACGAAAATTCAAGTTACTTTTGGACCAGAGAACATCACGGAAAATGAGCATTGGTAACATTGACGTACAAACAAGCAAATCTCTGTCAAAGATATTTTCCCGTAAAGTGAGCAGATTTAAGGGGCAGACAACCAAGAAAGACGCTGGAAGTGTTGAGACAAGTTCATCAACTAGTGGGATTAGGCATAGGCACAGGTCAAAGGTACTGGCGTCGTCAGGGGAATCCAGCGAAGCTGTTGAATCGGAAAGCACATCGGGATCTGACTTCGAGGCGCGACCAGGAAGGAAACATAGCCTAAAGCGCACCTGTCTTCAAAATACAGCGGAGGCAGCGTTTAGAACTGGAGCTTCAGACAGACAGGTTGCTTTGATCGCTTCTGCTGTACTTCAGGACGTGAGACCCATAACGTCAGAGGACAAAAATTTTGTTGTTTTTGTCAGATCTAAGGTACGAAGTGGAAAAAATAAAGTGGGTTGGAAAATCCAGAAAGAAAAGGCTCACCTAGGCCGGGCGATTACAAGTAGCTCTTTCGACGGAAAAAATGATGCAACTCTTGTGCAAGAAAAAAATTAACGGCAAACTAAGAAGACGAGAGGTTAGAGAAAAGCATATCACAGGCCGGTTCAGAATACTTGGGTCATGCCACACCTAAGTCAGGCACTGACAAGGATATTGCCGACTCTATATTGGAGCTTTTAGAGAAGAACCAGTACGACGTGTCAAGTCTTGAGGCAGTCGGCAGCGATGGTGAAGCCACGAATACAGGATGGGATAATGGCGTGATAAATCAGATACAAAGATCCCTAGAAAAGGAAGTAAAGAAACAAAGGAAAATTGTAAAGATTAAAAAAATTAATAAATACATTTTAAATAAATTGTCCTGCGATTGTTGAAGCATCTCATTTGCTTTCTTCATATCAACGAGTTGCCATTTCGATACCTGGTTACCGAATTAGATAATTGGAAGACCGGACCCAACGCTTTTTCTGGCCCCATCGGAGAGAAATTAAAGGATTGTGAACGTTCACCGATCGTCTCCTTTACACCCATTCTCGTTGAATGGGTGTCTGAAATGGAAAACCCAACCGCAACCAACATTCAACTCGTTACAAATTTCATCACCTCTACTGCCACCCGCCCTGCAATCAAGATGCTAATGATTGCAACTGAGATTTGTAGTATTCTTGTTTCTTCCCTATGATATAATTTTTGCATGCTTTCCGTTCAAATATTGCGTGAACAAATAATTCTATTTTAACAGTATGACTGGCAATGTTGTTGTTTTTAATTACCGTTGGAGTGACTACCAATATAGACTCAAAATCACTGGTCCGATTTGAAAAATTCCAACACTTTAGATTCCATACCTTTTATTTTCAGTAGCTTTGCACTCTTTACATTTTGCGTGTATATATATGGGATTTTTCTATTTTCCTTTGGTTGGTGATTAGTTTTAAGCTTAATATCTCTTTCAGCACTGAGATTAAATGAGACGTATAATTTGAACCACATGAGCTTCTACCGCGAATCAAGCATTTGTTTCCAGCATCGCCTCGAGTCATTCTAACCAAAAAGTCATGAGGAAACCCATTTTTCTTTTCTCGCGAACTGTATGCAGTATCATAAAACTCAGAAGTGGTTGGTGAGTGGTTTGGAATATTTAACACAAAAGTTAAACCGATTTCCAATAAAACCTACAGCAAGGAGTCACAAATAGATTCGTTACAAAGTTTGAAAAAAACAACACGTAAATTCAGAAAAATAAACAGTATAAGATAACGGTTACTACAAGCATTTTAAATATTGTAGTAGTGGATCTGCAGAAAGAGATACTGAGGAAATTGAGGGAGAAAAAAAATTGAAAATAAAGTTTCATGGAAAGAGGAAAAATATATTTGGCCGTTAAAGAACGGACTACAGGAGAAAATGAACAAATTCATTTAAGTATAGTATAGATATAAATGTGACGATATAGATTAGAAAGAGTAGGGTAATATTAAACAAATGCACTGAATCGATATAACCTACACAGAAATAGCCATATTGTTCCAGATTGGAAAGTAAATATGTAAAAAAGAAAAGGAAAATAAACTAAGAACATACACAGCAAACGCCATATGTTACAAATTTAGAAAACTATCAACATTTCCACTAATTAGTTGTAAAGTCTTATATCATGTTGGTTTGTATTCTAACGTTATTATAGTCGTACTCAGTCATGTAAATCCAATGAAACCCCTGGTTCAAGGCGATACATAAATGATTTGAACATGTAAACAGACACACAGTAAAGTGAAGTACGATAATCATAAAATTGAGGAAGAGATTGGATTTCTGAGATACGATGTCACAGTAGACATATTTTTGATTCATAAAATCGTGTCTCACGTTTCGTTTCCAGATTTGCATAACATTATCAATATATTCCATTTACTTCTATACACTCAATATTCAATCTATGAAAATAATACAACTTAAACACGAAATAGTCCTAATCGAATTTTCATGTTGACGGCTTACCTCTTTTACAGTGATACAAACATAACTCGCGAGAATCATTTGAAAGAGGAAGACTGTTATGTCTAATTCCGCATCTACAATTATTTGTAAATTAAGTTCTGAAGAAACCGCTGTGGCTGACAGCCAGCTAAGCACCGTACCGTAGGTGAGAAACCACAAATGGTTTTCTGTCTGAATATTTCTCAACGAACACAAATTTGATGCTAAGTGCATCTAGAGTGTCGTGTAAAACTGCTCTTTTTAAAAACAGAAGTAAAAGAATGGCCTCCGATTGTGTGATGACTGCACGACAATTCCACCATGTGATCATTATGTTAACTGATTTAGGAATTCGAATAATTATGTTCAATAACAATAACTGAACAAACTTCTCAAGTAGTCACTATATGGAGATGATATTCTTGTTATGAATTGTATTGGGTTGGTGCAAATGAAATGTCCGTTCAACGCCTATTAGGAAAATCACTTCAACAATACAGCATATGGAAGAACTAAGACCACGTGTCTAACTTCATAAACTAAATGCATGTCCAGTAAATAGGCTGAGATATGTACAACAATGCACTGAGGAAGTTAGGAGTGCATTATTGAAGAGGGTTCTATAAAAGTGCACTAGGAAGAATACTAGGCATTAAAGTGGCAGAGAAGAGAAAACAGGCATAATTACGTTGGCTATAAAATCCGAATGAAATAACTACACAAAATTTCGTAGACATCAGGCGAGAAAGGTTTAAAGCTTTTAGACAAAGAAACGCGATTCTTTAAAGCTAAAGTTAAGGAGCATGAAGATAATAGTAAAAATAAAAACATTCGGGGCGTGTATAAGGGGATCAACGAGTTCCAGAAAGGCTATCAATCTCGAGCTTGTATATTAAAGAAAGTTGACGGAACAGTTCTCACTGATACAGATAGCATATTAAATAGATGGAAAGATTTCTTTGACGAATTGCTTAACACGCAGCGAAAAACTAATATGCGCGGAGAAACGGAAAAACACACCGCAGAACCGAATATTCAAGAACCTAACCGAACAGAAGCAGATATCGCTATAAAGAAATTAAAGAAACCTCCGGGTATAGACAAAATCTCGGCTGAGTTAATTTCAACTGGATGCGAAAAATTGTGGAACAAGATACACAAACTCATTCTCCTTATGTGGAACAAGGAAGAATTGCCACAAGAGTGGAAAGAATCAATCATTGTTCCAGTTCACAAGAAACGCGACAAAACTGACTGTAATAATTATCGACGCATTTCTCTTCTGTCAACATCCCATACAATCCTTTCAAACATTCTATTAGCAAGATTGACCCCATACGCAGATAAAATTATTGGAGATTATCAATGCGGATTTAGACGAAATCGATCAACTATCGACCAAATATTTACCATTCGACATATACTCGAAAAGAGGTGGGAATACAATACCCCGATACATAAACTGTTTATTGATTTTAAAAAGGCTTACGACTCGGTTAGGAAAGAAACATTGTACAACTTTCTCACAGAATTTGGAATACCGAAAAAGCTAATTAGATTAATTAAACTATGTATAAATGAATCCCAAAGTAAAGTCCGAGTAGAAAAATATTTGTCCATGAGGTTGCACGTCGAGAATGGCCTGAAAGAAGGAGATGCATTGTCGCCGTTATTATTCAACTTTCCCCAGGAAAATCAAAGATAACAATCAGGGCCTAGAGTTGAACGGTGTTCACCAGATTATGGCATATGCTGATGATGTGAATTTAACAGGGGATGATAGGAGAACAATAGAAAGAAATGCCGAAGTCTTATTAAACGCTTTCTGGGGCATGGATTAATAACTAAACCCAGAGAAAACTAAATACATGGAAGTGCGTCGGGACCGTAATACGGCAAGTTATGGATGCGTTAAAATATTAAATTATTCTTTTGATAAAGTGGATTGTTTCAAATATCTATTATCAATATTAACAGACGAAAATCATATTCATGAAGAAATTAAATGTCGTTAAAAACAGGGAATTCGTGTTATTATTCAGTTCAAAATCTCTTGTCGTCGCGAATTGTGTCGAAGAATTTGAAGCTTAAAATATATAAAACGATAATAATGCCTGTTGTTCTGTATGGTTGCGAAACATGGTCACTTAGTCTGAGGGAAGAACATAGACTGAAAGTATTTGAGAAGATCCTGAGGGGAATATTCGGACCTAAGAGGAACGGGAATGGGGAATGGCGGAAACTTCATAACGAGGATCTACATAATTCATACGGTTTACAAACATTGTTAAGGTCATCAAGTCTAGGAGGCTCAGGTGGGTAGGCCTAGGAGGCTCAGGAAGAAAGTAGAAACAGTCTCAAAGACTTGACTGGAAGACCAGTGGGAAAACGACCATTAGGAAAACGATAATGGGAAAACGACCATAATTGCTTACAAAATATAATTTTCGTAAGTTAAGATTTTTAGTTTCAAAGTGGAAATATTACTTCAGTAATGAAACAAAATATTCACGAAAATGACATTATTATAATACTTCTAGCATCCCATATTTTTGCCAATATCGATTACATCTTCGCGGGCATAACTGCGGTCTACTTCAAAAATACTAATTGGTTAATTCCTCGGTTACTTACTGTGTCGAACTTAAACTGCATGGATTTGAAATTATTGCATCATCTCCATAGGAAATATTTAGTCTTAAAATTAATTTAAAATCTGAAATTTCAATGCTTCTTTACGCTCTAAAACGGAGGAAGATGTTACCAGGGTAATAATAATAATAATAATAATAATAATAATAATAATAATAATAATAATAATAATAATAATAATAATAATAATAATAATAATTATTATTATTATTATTATTATTATTATTATTATTATTATCTACGAATAATGTAACATAATTTCTGATAAAAATTGAAGTAGCATTATTTATTCTGATTATTGCGAAAAAATGCTATCTGTTATTTTTTAATTTTCAAATTAGAACCTAATTTTAGGCTTAAATTTTAACGAAAGGAAAGCATACCGGTAATTGAAGTCTACAGGGTGGCCTAATAGTAGGTATACACCCCTGCATTGTTAAAGTATAGCATTCTAGCTTATGGGGTTTATTTGCTTCGGCTGTTCCGGGCTTAATGTATAAGTAAAAAGACATTAATAACAATTAACAAAGAAGCTAGGTCTACCTGATAACAATCAGAAATGGTATGAAATATAGTGAGCAGATCAGTACGGGACTGTATACCTACTTTTGGGCCACCCTGTATATTACCTAGATATAAACATAGTCTAGCAGGAAGTGGACACTTATTACAGCTTTATAAAAAAGTCAAGAGCTATTTTATTTTACGCGAACGCTCGTTTATTTGTTTGTTTTATTTACTTAAAATACTTCGATTATGTTCCGATACTAAGGGAGACGATAATGGGAATAATAAATGAAACAGTTATTAAGAAAAAAAGAGGAAACGGAATAACCTCGAGGAAACCCACGCACACTTATTTGTTCTTTATAAATCACACGTACCAGAGATGAGAACGCTTTCGAACGCTTTCAAATGCCAAGGGTGCTGATTCCCGTGACGTAAACACAAACGCCATTTTTGGTTGTGGAAATGCAGGAAACAAAGTAATTGTTCGGATTAGTAAAGCGATTATAAAAAAGAAAATAGTGCAGTCAAAATAAGGTTTTTGGTAGACATTTAGAATTAAAAAATGGTACCTTCTGGATTTGTTCGTAACCTCTTCCTCAATAACCTCCAGAAAATCCAAAAAAATCCAGTTGTGGGTTTTCCGTCACTTTGAATAAACAGTCTGCCATCTTGGATTTCTCACATGAACTTAGTTTTCCACATAACTTCTAAACTAATTAACGTAGAAGGATAATTCGTTCTTTGTATTATAGGCAATCTAACATGTTATTAACACTTTCCTCCGAGTAACCAATGTTGCATAATTTTTGATAAAGTGAAAAATTGTGATCTCTATTAGGGGACATATTCTTTTCAGTGCCTCATAAAACTTAACAGAGTAGAAATATGAAAAAAAATGTTCGAATAAAAGTTGTTGGAAATTTCATAAGCTTTAAAACGATGTATATATTGTCACTATATACAATGCCAGAAGTGAAGCTTCTGAAATACAATGAAGCTTCAAACGTCATCGGACTGCGCACGACTTCTATTGAAACATATGAATGAATCATTTAACATCAAGAAAAAAGATATTTAGTGATCATTTAGATATTTAGATATCATTCCAATTTCCGATAAGTACCAACAGGTTTGGAAGTCCGGCTAGTTAAATAAATAGTTCGTAAACAGTGGTGTCAGCAGATGGTGCACAAGAACCTTGAAAGAAGACTTTCGCACTATCTGTCTGTATTTATTCCTATGTTTCCATTGAAATTAGTGTTTGAGATAAAAGTTTCACAAAGAAGTTGAAATCTATTGAAATATGTTTTACTGATGTCCTGTAAAATTACACTGCTGGTTTTTTGCCTTTTTGAATAAATAGCCCTGGTCCAGTGCAATTATGACAACAATCGATCAAACTGAACGATTTTTTTTAAAAAAAAGATTGAACCTATTAGAGTATGTTCGATGTATTGATATTATGCTAAAACAATTCCAAAACTCTAGTTGGTGGTTTCCCGCCATTTTAAATAAGCAGTACGCCATGTTGAAATTTTCACCAGCACGTAGTTTTTACGTTATGGCTCCTAAGCCAATAAACGTAAAAGTTTCATTGTTTCGTTATTATACTTCTAATATTATAGGTTATATAAGTGATCACTTCGTCCGTGTTCGTTACTATAAGTTTAGTGTACCTTAAAATTTGATCTATTAGTGCTTGAAAATATAACTTTAGGAAAAATAAAAATGGTGATTTAAACAAGGGATTAATTATTTAAATGAAGGAAAATATACTTACCACAATTATTTGAGATGAATTTTGTATCCGATTTACAGTAAATACAATCATATCGTGTTTCATGATTTTCACTATTTCACTATACGTACTAGCTTTTGTAATTGTGCATAGATTCTTCTGCGCATCTATATAACTGTTAAATTTAAAAGTATTGTAGTTATAAATAGGAAGACAATATAAACTGATCACCAGTTGAATTATAGACACCTACCTAATAGCGTGTAACACCACCTTTCGCTTTGAATAACGGCGGGTACTCGCTGCAGCATGGACTCCACGAGGCGCCTGAAATGTTGTTGTGGAATTTCAATCTATATCTGCTGCAAAGTCTCCCACAGAGCTTGCAGTATAGTTGGAAGAGGGTCCACAGCCGAAGGCGTCGTTCTATGGTGTCCCAGATGTGTTAGATCAGATTGAGATCCGATGACTGTGTTGTCAGATCAGTACTCATGATACCAGTTTGCTGCCATCGTAGAGCGATGGGTGGGCTGGCGCATTGTCCTGCTGTAAGATGAGGTCACCACCTGGATGTACCGGTAGCAGCCGAGCAAATGACATGACATATTCGACCAGAATATTGCGGTAGCGTTTACCTGTGAGGGACTGTGTTACACGTTTTAGGGGACCCATTTCAATCCAAGTAAGCATGCCCCAAGTTAGAATATCGCCACCACCGGCCTGCACAGTTCCCTGCTGTCAGGAGGGAACCATTTCTTCTTGCGGTTGGCGACGCTCCCTTAAAAGTTCATCGGCATGTACTAATGTAAAACTGTCCAGGCAACCTTTCTCCACATTTCCATGGTCGAGAGGCAGTGTTCCTTTGCCCAACTCTCGATGGCTGAGTGCCTGTAGCATGCATTATGGCCATAGGGTGCCAGTAGGGAATATTGGTTCGGGTGGGACTTGGAAACAAGTTTCTAACTCGAGCGACCTGTAATAGGGTCGATCCTGTTTTATGGACTGATTAAAGGCAAGACAACCTACCGGCGGAGGTGAGGCTTCGGCTATCCTCCGAAATGGGCGATTAACTCGTGCCATTGGATCCGGGAGACCATGTGACCTTGTCATGTCCTCAGCGGGGTAGATAGTCTTTGACTGCCGCTCCTACCGGCGGAGGTGAGCCCTTGGGTATCCTCCGAAATGGGCACCTAGGCCGCGCCCTTGGGTCCGGGAGATAAGGCTACGTCATACCCCAAGACGTATGAAAGAGTGGGTATCTGATGTGTCCAAAGTGTGGGCGGATCCAGCGCCCTACCGGGAGGATGATGTATGTACTGCTCTCAAAGAGCGTGTTGTGCGTGCTCTTGGGTCCGGGATGGTATACCTTGTATCCTAACGCGCACGCGTACCTCAGGAACCCTGAGGAAGTGTTACTCCTTCGTCCCAGGCATCTCTGTTTGACTGGGTGCAGGAGTCACGACCCTACCAGGGGAGCCGCCGCTTTCAAATAGCCATTGTCTTTAAAGGTAGCCAGTCTACATCAGCCATTGAGCCTGGTAATGTACGGTGCACCTCTACCGTAATCAGAGGTAGTTCCGTGTTGTTTCAACGACCCTACCGAGGAAGGGTGTTGGTGTCCCTTCTAAAGGTGGCTTACACGTACCATTGGGTTCGGACAAGTAGCATTGCTACAACGTGTATGTGGTACCTAAACACGTAAAAGATAGGTAGCCCCGTATTGTTTGGGCAGGCCTACCAGGGGAAACACGACTCCCTTTGGGACACGGGGAGACTTGGCTCCCAAATGACAATGTCTGCCTTGAGCTCAGTCATTTGCTCTTGTAATGTACCGTGTACCTCTACCTTAATTAGACGACGTCCCGTATTGCTTGGACGACACTACCGGGGGAAGTGTCGGATTCCTGCCTGCTGAGGGACTGAACGGAGGTGGGGGAGGGGCCAATCCCAGGAATTTTCTTCCCTTTACTGCGTGAAGCAGAAGTTGTATCACAACCAGTGAAGGCCTGCAGAAATAAAATGCAGTTCACCATATCTCCCAATGCTCTCTGAAGTTTGGTACTGCTGTATATCTTATGTGGTCGCTTCGAGCTAGGAATAAACATGTAAGTCTCAGATGTTACGAGTGCTACCAACAGAACCAAAATATCTTAATCTTCTCTCACTATTACTGACTAGCCAGATTTTGTAACATTTGTTGCCATTACCACAACTAATGTGTCTGCATCTCCAGGAGATTCAAGTACGGTACAATGGATTTCTCGAGATATTTCGTCAGAAATGATATCAATTTGAATTTGTTCTTTGTGTTAGAAAGAAATTCCTGTTGAGTTAAATGAACAAGTGGATGTCATCCTCAACGATTACGCGTATTCATGGTTTCTTTGTTCATGTCCAGTGTTTTATATCATTTATGCTAGGGCCACCACCATAACCATCAAATACAATGCATTATTTACTATAGTGTTTTCCGATAAACCTCACATATTGCTCATATAATTGGCCGCAAAAGTTATGGAAAACCAGCAACTAGTTTTGGGACTGTTTTAGTATAATATCAATACATATAACTTATTCACAGGTTTAATCTTTTCTTTAAAGATACGTTTAACTTTGATTGATTTTTGTCGTAATTGCACTGGAGTATGGCTATTTATTCAAAAAAGCAGAAAACCCGTGACTTTATTTTTTTTACAGGACAACATCAGTAAAACCTATTTCAATACATTTCATCTTCTTTTTAAAACGTTTATCTGAAACCCTAATTTGAATTGACTCATAGGCATAAATACAGAAAGATAGCGCGAAAGTCTACTTGCAAGGTCTTGTGCACCCCCTGCCGACGCCACTGTTTACGAACTATTTATTTAACTAGCCGGAGTTCCAAGCCTGTTGGTACTTATCGGAAATTGCAATGAAAGGCCGTCTCAAATCACTAAATGTCTTTTCTTACAACGATATTGTATATCTGTTTTGTGAATTTCTTCTATTTTGGTTTTGGGCAACGGTGCTTAAAAGTACACAATCTGTTGTGTAGAGGAAGAAGAAGAAATGAAGATATATGTTGTTGATTCTAGATATAAAGAAATAAGGTTTAATTTTAGTAGCTAAAAAATATGTTGATTTTATATGTATAATCTGTAGTCAGAGTTACCGTAACAGCAGATAGTTGTTTATTTAAAAGTTGCTATGGCAACCAAAAAAGGAAAATTAATGTTATTAATGGAGATGTGAAAAAGAATAAAAGGTAATAGTGGTTCAAGGTGGTGTGTCTGATTTAATGTTATGTATTGAGATTTTACGTATTAAGGAAGTGTAATTGAACGTGTTGACATATTTTTAAAAATACGCGAACTGTGGGCTGAATGTAACGTATAATATCAGAATAATAATTTAGTCGTTACATTTTATGTGGTGGTTTACCGACCAGGAATAACTTGAGATTAGTTTGAAGTTAAGTAAAGCAGTCTCATCATAGCGTTCAACACTGAGTATACTTTACTCAAGAGTAAGACAAGAATTTATAGAAATTTTAAAATGAGTGTTTCTGGGAATGAAAATATAAATGAGGAAGGTGGTGATGTAGAGCTACCAGGTACGAACTCATCAACGAATATGGCTTATCTTATAAGACAACTTGGTTAGCAAATACCGCATCAACAGCAAAAAATGGATACCAAGCTGCAGCAAATGTCACAAATGACACAACAAAAAGTGGAAACCAAGCTGAAGCAAATGTCACATCTAACACAACAACTAGCACAACAGATGGATGCTAAGTTTGAGCAAATAGCTAATCAAATGGGCACTAAAATGGATAGTAAATTGGAGCAAATAAACCAACAAATACATTCAAAATTAGAACAAACAGATTATAAGATGGAACAGATTTTACATCGATTTACTGATGTACAAAGTTCGGTAGAAGTTGTAGAAATGTAAGTTAATGAGCATACTAGTCAGATCAGGGAATTGCAAGAAGTAAATGCGATCAAAGAGAAGTTTAGTACTGCAAATGGTGATCGAGTTTCTGCTGTCAACGTTGAACCTATACCATATGAATCCAGAGTAGTAGTGGAAGATAGTAATTCATCCGAAGGATATTCAGAAAAGGACGATAGTGAAGCTAGTATAGAGAGAAAAGGGAGAAGAAATCATTTATCTCATCGCATGAAAAACATTCACGTAAATTCCAAACATTGTAAGTATAGGGTCTACTAGTAAAAGTAATCATTTTCGGTTTAGAGAAATTAGATCTCTAACAAAATTTAGTGGAAGGTCGGATGACATCCGGCCAGCACATTCTTAAAAAAGTTCGAGGAAGAATGTGATTTAATTGGAGTAGACAAATCTAAATTTTTGAAAATTCTGACTCATGTTTTATTACCACCGTGTTCCGTATGGTTCAAAGCGATCAGAAGTAATTTACGTAATTATTTAGATTTTAAAAATGCCTTACTTTCTAATTTTGAAAACTATTTCATGTTGGCCAATAGAGACGCATTAGTTCGAAATAGACTTTATAATCCAAAATTAGACAAGAGTCTCACTGACTTTGTGATATCCGTATATAATGAATTGAAGTTAATTAAACCATACCAACAGGAATCAAGAGTAATAGCATCAATCCGAATCTTGTTACCTTTTAATTTGCAACAAATGTTGATTTCTGTTCTGCACAATGCGTTAATTTCAATCACCTTCTTATGATAGTGCAAAATTTTGAAAGTCAATCTATGTTGCAGACTAATAGTAATCAGAATCAAGCCAATACTGATCGTAATCAAGTTAGTTATGTACCTGTTCGCAACCTTAGAATCAGGGAAGAAGGCGATTTTAATGCGAGAGGTAATAATAGATTCCATTGTAACCAGAATAGAACTGAACCCAATTTTACCGGTAATAGAACTGAATCTAATTTTAGGAGAAACAGGAACAATAATCGTAATACATTTAGGAATCAAGCGAACAATACGTTTAACTTTCCACGAAATAGATTTCATAATAGATTCATATGTGGCAGAAATTCTCAAAATGGAAATCAGAATATCGTTCAAGCAAATAATAGGCAGAACTGTGTACAACATTGTGGCGTGCAATGTAATTTAACCGAGTTCTTTGGTAATATACCTTAAGCTAATGTTGTGGCATCCGAAAAAACATATTCAATTGATTTTTGTTTTATTTCACTTTAAATATCCTAACTTCATTTGTCATTCGTACTTTGTTTGAATTCTATATAGATAATATAAATAATGTTCTTAATGTAAATGAATACGAATATTGTCTATCAAAGTAATGCTAACTATGCCTTAATAAATAAAACATGTTATACTGTATTCTAACCCACATAAACTTTGCTAGTTCTTGCTATAATAATTTCATTACTTGTATTAATCCTTGTTATGATATTGATTATTTTGTTTCATGTAGTGTATTGTTATGAGTCCCTTGTACTTTGTTTTACTTATCAGTATTGTACTTTTGTCCAATTGGAAGAAATAAGTTCCATAGTATGTCAACATATACTGACTTGATGCGTCAATGAGTTCCAGTGACATTGAACTAAAGAATATGCCTTAGGACCTGAATAATTAAATAAGTTAATCGCCTTTTGAATAAGTTCTCTTTGTTGGTAAGTTTATAGAATTAAAATGGAATTAATTGTTAAATGAATATAAAAATGAGACAAAATAAAATTAATATATATGTTTTATAATATATATATATGAGGGCTACTCGGAAAGTAATGTAACCATGTATGTAAAAATATGTAACGGTCCAGGATTATTTCTTAAATTATAACCAATTCAATAAGTCATCTCCCGGAGATAAGTATTGTATATCTGTTTTGGGAATTTCTTCTATTTTTGTATTTTGGTTTTGGGCAACGGTGCTTAAAAGTACACAATCTGTTGTGTAGAAGAAGATGTTGATTCTAGATTTAAAGAAATAAGGTTTAATTTTAGTAGCTAAAAAAAGTGTTGATTTTATATGTATAATCTGTACTGAGTTATCGTAACAGCAGATAGTTGTTTATTTAAATGTTGCTATGACAACCAAAAAAGGAAAATTAGTATTATTATTGGAGATGTGAAAAAGAATAAAAGGTAATAATGATTCAAGGTGGTTTGTCTGATTTAATGTTATGTATTGAGATTTTACGTATTAAGGAAGTGTAATTGAACGTGTTGACATATTTTAAAAATTACGCGAACTGTGGGTTGAATGAAACGTATAATATAAGAATAATAATTTAGTCGTTACATTCTTCATGTTAAATGATTCATTTATATGTTTCAACAGAAATTGTGCGCAGTCCGATGATGTTTGAAGCTTCATTGCGCACCTCGGACATTGTATATAGTGACAATATAAACATCATTTTAAAGCATATGAAATTTCAAACAACTTTTATTCGAGCCCTTTTTTCATATTTCTACTCTATTAAGTTTTATGAGGCAATGAAAAGAATATGTTCCCTAATAGAGATAACAATTTTTCACTTTTTCCTAAAATTACGCAGCAATGGTTACTCGGAGGAAAGTGTTAATAACTTGTTACATTGCCTATAATATTAGAAGTATAATAAACGAAGAATTATCCTTCTACTTTGATTAGTTTAGAAGTTATGTGGAATAAACTAAGTGCATGTGAGAAATCCAAGATGGCAGGCAGATTGTTTATTCAAAATGGCGGAAAACCTGCAACTGGATTTTTTGGGATTTTCTGGAGATTCTTGAGGAAGAGATTACGAACAAATTCCGAAAGGTCCCATCTTTTTATTCTAAATGTCTAGGTTTGGCCAGCTTTTGATGTTATTTGACTGGACTAAAAGCAGATTTGCTTAAAAATAGTTGTGCATTACTACGCGTACATACTTAATATGTGTCCAAGGTTTGTATGGAACATTAAGGAATTTGATTGCTGTTATTATTTTGGTGTACACATATCATATGAGGACCTTTTCAAATATAGGAGAGGAAATAGAATCAATGACAAACTTAATAATTAAGAAGAATAAAAAGTGTAAATTGTCTGTCTTAGTCAGTGTAAAGGATTAAATCAATTTCGTTTTATCTGACTCTAAAACTATACAGTCCTGAAGATGTTTAAGTGAATAAAGAAAGACTACAGCTAAATATTTTAAAGTGTTGTTAATTGAATACTGCATAATATCCCTTTGGAATTCTGACATTAAAGGACTTTTCAGAGTTGTTTTACGCAGATTTTGAATAATTTAAACTTTGCTTTTCAAGTTTCCTATCTGGGAAAGAGCTGTTCAATTAATCAATATTACTATCAGAACGTGATCTGACTCAAATGTCTAAAAACTGAGTGCGAAATCCCGTTTAAATGGAAGCAAAAATTTATTCCCTTAAATAATATAATATTTCTTTTTACCCGTAGTAATTTCTTTTCTTTTGGAAGCGATATTCACTTTAAACTTCTTTTGTTCGAAATGTACGAGAAATCTAAGTCAACAAAGAATCAGTAGAAGTTACAGGTACTATTTTTCTTCCTTTGAAACTATTTTTTAAACAAAAGTTTTCTTTTTTTAGCAGAACATATGAAATATTCACTGTTGTTCACGCCAGTTTAACACACTGGTTCAATCTGTCACTATTAATTATATTTGATCAATAATAATAATAATAATAATAATAATAATAATAATAATAATAATAATAATAATAATAATAATAATACATATTTGTTCACTTATTTGAGATGCTCTATTATTGACTGAGACTAGTTCTGTACTCTGCTATCACATAATTTCGACGTAAAGTAAATATTACATTATATTGATTTAATTATTAGTACAAAAGAAGTGTTTTTCAATCTCTGCCCCGCAAGATTATGTTACCGGTTATAATAGTCAAACATTATGCATATACAAGCAATATATTTTTTAATATGGAGTTAACTTATAAATCAAATTTAATATATATGTAGGTCGTTGAATATATATTTCCCTAAGCTGTAAAATAAATAAATAAATAAATAAATAAAGATACATTTATAAACATCCATCCATGTGTAGGTGGTTCCTTCCTCACCTCTCCACATAATCTCCATTGAGATTCAGGCATTTGTCTCACCATTGCACCAATTTGTCCAAACTCTTTGCAAAGAAAAAAAATATCAGTGCTGTGGCTATTTAGCACTCTCCTTCCATTCCGCTTCACTTCTTAATCTGTTTCGAATCGTTTACCTTGCAATGCAGACTTTAACAACGGAAAAAGATGGAAGTCACTCGGCGTGAAATCGAGGCTTTGTGAGGCAGGAGTTCCCACCTCAATTCTTCAATGTTGCGTCTTGTTTGCGTGCTGACTAAGGGGCATTATCATCAAGAATAACACCAGTTGTCAGGAGTCCAGGTCGCTTATGTCAAACATGAACTCTTCTTCAGGGAAACACAATTCAGCATAAGCGAACTGGTCTGTGAGGAGAATGCTAAATAGCCAGAGCCCTCAGTTTTTGAAAAGGGTTTGGGGAAATTGGTACAACGGTGGGACAAATACCTGAACATCAATGAGGATCGTGGAGAAGTAAGGAAGGACTCTACACTTGCAAGTATAGTTTACAAATATATCTTAAAAATAAATATTTTGCAGTTTAGGGAAACTCATATTGTACATTAAACGACCTATGTATGTAGCAAGATATGATTTTTGTGTGTCACAGGATTATAATACTTAAGTACAAAAAATGCTCAAAATAGAGAAAACACATGAATAATCTTGAATTTTACTGAAATGATATGCTACACTGGATTTTGCGATAACAAGAAGAGAGTGAGGAACGAGAGAATAAGTTGAACTACCAAAGTTACAGAAATATTTAAGAAAGACCAAGAAAATTGCAGCAATATGGCCATCTGAGAAAAACAAACGACTACCTGGTCAGAAGTGCGATGACAATGGACGTGAATAGGAAGAGAGGTAGAAGTAGACCAAGAAGGAAATGGAGGGACATGCTTAAGAATGACTTCAGGGAGATAGATTCAGCAGGAGAAGAATGCCGAGACAAGGTTTTATGGAGAAGGCTCACCAGAAACGTCGACCCCACATAAGTAGGAAAAGACAGAGAGAAAGAAGAGGAAGACTCAAAAACAGTTCGGGTTTTCTCTGCTTCCCAATTTCTCAAGAATTTCTGTTATTTATTGATAAAAATTACAAATCGGCCAGCATGAGTGATTAGACTTCCATGACTAGCATCTATTGCTTCCTACCATTTTTTTTCATTTTTATATTTTTTGCAAATAAATTGCATTATAACTAACTTCTAACGAAATTGGTTTCATTTTAAAAATTCATTATTTGAAACTTTATGTTTGCAAGGAAATGTGTACTGTAATGACTATGTCATCGCTGTATACTGTTATACATTCTTTGGATTGAAAAAGTGCAATACAGAAAACCATCTCGGTATTTGCCTGGAATGCCTATGAATATGAAAGAAATTTTCATAACAATATGAACGGAACAATTGAAGATTTTACAGAAATCTAAAAAGCAAGTAATCCTTCTCGTGAAATCTTATAAAATTGCTGATAACAAGTATTATGCTTACGAAATGTCAATTTTGTGGTTTATCATTTTATGTTCGAGATAAATTTTCCATCACTTATCCAATCAAAGTTTTACCAAAAGCGTAATTTGTGAACTTCAAATTATATTTTCTTCAATTCAAATATACTTAGAATTAAAAAGAGAAACTTATACTTCTTCCTTGTAAAATGGAGTCCATTTTAACTTAATAAGCTAAATTTAGTGTAATATATCTTTTTTTATTATTATTATTTTACCGACGTATAAGAGACACCCTTCTCAAAGGACTGTTTCCAGAAAAGTTATTTTACGTTAAAATTACATCTTAATTATTATTTTTTTTACTTAGGTTTTTGTTGTATTTTATTTCACTTTAATGTAACAAAAACCATACAAATAATCACAAAATGAAAAACGAATTGCAATTAAAAATACAAGAATACCGTAAATTCCTTCTGCATTCCATTTATAGTATTTCTAGCAGGGTAAGAAAGAACATAACATTTAGTCACTATGGAAATTTCAGTCATGACCGTCACTGCTATCACCAGAACCTGAAACTTTATCACCTCTCATACGAGAGCTACCATTGTCTTCAAACAGTGTTATCCTCAGAACCATACGGAGCGTTACTGATTCCACATTTTTGAATGATTTTACTACAGTTTCTTTTTCACCTCATCCCATTATGTTTTTACCCATTCACATATTTGTGAGATACTATAGGTCTCTTTCTTCTTCCTGTAGGAGTAACATGAAAATCAGGAGACCTCATCTATGTATTTCATTTTTTCTCATGAATCCATTGAAAGGGTTGTTGATACAAACATCAAATGGTTGAAGCTGGCTTATTAATCATCCAGAGATTGCGACAATGTGTGTAGTTTCTCATTGACAATGTCTGCTTTGTGGGTCCCAAAATCATCCCAAACAAGTAAGAAACGCTTCCTCAGTAGTCCACCAAGGCACCTAGATCACATCTGTTTGCCAAAGTTTAAATTGTTTACACTTTCTGCTTTCAAGACGTATCTGTGAAACTGAGCAATTTTGTGCTCGTATTACACGGCATTCTTTGTACAATTTTCTTTTTAACACGTATACAAAGGCAAATTCTTATTATGAATTGGGAACATCACGAAATTATGTCCGCGAAATCGGTTATACCACTTTCCTCTGCCACTTTCCTCTGGCACTTTGACTTGAGGATTATCATCTTTGTAGAGACTGCAGTCTCCTCCTTCATTTGGTCTACAACACATTTTCTTACATCTTCTTCCAGTTGTGCCCATTTCATGTCCTCTGCGAGGATTATGCTTAGAGCGCTTTTCTGCCTTCAGTTCATTTTCTTATTTTCGCCAGGTGCGAATCAACCTTTCGGTAGGTAGAGGGCCCAAAATTACGTTCTGCAGCTCTACTCCCATATCTTTTGCATATTGGATAACTTGGAGCTTAAAAGCTATGTCGTAAAGCAACTTGCCACAGCAACAAAGAATGAAGAGCAGTAGAACACTGACGCCACGGTTTTGTTTAATTGAAATATGATGACTGTATCATGCAATTGAAAGGGGTTCAATAATACTCTGAAATCTCTTATCAGTTTAAAAACTATACGCTGCGATTCATTCTTAGCCATTATTAACGTTAGTGCTCCTACATACGAAAAGTTACTAACAAATTAATGTGGCGCTTCCGGCATCACGTCAAATCAAAATCTCAATTTTTACAAATAACGTTTGCAGGAAACGAAAGGGGTCTCAATCGTTAGCGAGACGTTAGTGTTGGTTGTGCCACAAGTGAACGATAGTGCTCCCACGTAGGAAAGGGAAATAAATCAAAGTGGCGATTCTGGCTTTATGTCAATCCAAATTCGTCACCTTTACGAACGACCTTTGGACACAACAAAAAAAAAAAAAAAAAAAAAAACTTAGTGCTTCAAGGACAACATTAATGCTTCTAATCCACAAAAGTTATTACAAAATTCAATTGGCGCGAACCCTACGGGCTTGTGAGAGTTAGACAATAATTGAAAATGATTAGGAAGAGAAAGGAAAAAGGGGAATTATTTTGTGGGGAGTAGACCCTACCTAGTTTATTTGTGTTAACCACTTTAATTTGATACCTTTGCATTTTTCATAATGCTTATTAGTAAAAGCGTCGATTCTATTTTGACAACCACTTTAATTTGTTATTAGTTCTTCGTAAGTAGGAGCTCTTTAACACTAACCAACAGCGGCGAAGCACTAACATTTGGCACCGTTCCGTTTCGGCACTACTTATTTATAAAACTGAAAATTTTGATATGTCAAACTAGAGTCACTACTTTAATTTGTTAGTAACTTTTCATACATATGATCATTAACGCTGTGCTTGTACCCTAACTAGCACTAATGTAACACTAACGACTGACGCCTTTTTTGTACTCCCCCAGAGCTCATATGTACAAGTGGCAATTTTTTGTTTGAGATCAATCTAGAGTCGCTACCTCAATTTGTTAATACCTTTCTATACGTAGGAGCACTAATCACCACTAATGTAGCTTAACGATTGTTACATATTTGATCTCCCCAAAGTTATTCTAAAAGTATCGGTTTTGGCTTGACTCAAGCAAAATCCGCTACTATGATTTGTATTTTTCGTCCTCAGGAGTACTAGCGCTGTGCTTTATAAATCTATAAACCTATTTACATATGGGTCAATCCATACGAAGTGGTCCAGGGGTGGTTGCTAGACCATCTCCGAAAATTATAAAACTTTGAGTGTGACGAACCTTATGTATGAGAAGATCAATAACACTATTCACACTGTCGTATGTATCCTCGTCGCCAAAAGTGCCTTTACATCGCCGTGACGGGTATGTGACCGCTCAGTACTCCAAGGAAGGGATGGTTGCATAAGAAATTGTGATTAATTTTGAACAGTTTTTATTTTGACTAGGGAAATAACGTAGATATAGGGAGCAAAGGAAAAGATTTGAAGCATCAGTACACTATCATCTCTGAAAAGATTCGTATTCTCAGTTTTTCATTTTATTCTCTTATATGTTAAGTTAATAACTGCTGACAACTGCTACTAGCGCTTTTCACTCTTCAGGAATTTAACACGACATGTTCGCAGGACACTTTTCTAAGTCCTAAATGTATGCGTGAATTATTTCATTCGTCTCACTGTCCTTATGCTGAACGTATGTTTCGCTGTCGTTAAGCAGGGGTTGTAATAGATGTAAATGAGGTTCTTATTATTAAATAAAACACAGAAGTATCTATTCCATGTATAGCACAATATAATACAGTAATTAACCAACACGATAATCACTAACGCCCGCAAGTTTTTTTTTCGAGCGGGGGGGGGGGGCAAAAGACCGATATAGAGTTTTTTGATTTATTGCCTTATATATATTAAAAGTCATAGTTTATCATTGATAGCGTATATCCTCTTACTTTTTAAAATCGCCAGTTTAACCTATTAGTCAGAACATACATCTCCAGATATAATGTAGAGGGGAAAGAAGGAAAGAGATATGAAAAGTGGCGTAAGTAATTTTACTGCACCCTAGATAATCCATTACTCATACCCCCCCTGTCCCACGCATTTCAACTGCTGCGTTATATATATATATATGGTTCCATGTCAGAAGGGCCCGAAAAAGGTCTAGGATAGAAAGGCCCGAGTCAAAACGGGGCTCGGTTTTAAAAGGCCCCGCGTCAAAAGAGCAAGTTCAAAAGTGGCCCCACGACAAAAATGCCCGAGTCGAAAATGCACAGCGTGAAAATGTTCCCCTCGTCAAAGGGGCCCGGGTCAAACATCATCGCGAGAAGAGAGTCCGAGACAAAAGGACCCTATGTAAAAAAACGGACAAAGTGGACACCGCCTCAAAAAGACACGGGTCAAAAGATCCTTGCGAGTAAAGAGGCCAAGTCAAAAAGGCCTTATGTCAAAAAAACCGGGTCAAAAAGGACCCCGTTTCAAAAGGGGACAGATCAAGATGGTCCCGCGTCAAAATGACCAGAGTCAAAATGACCCCGCGGCAAAAGGCCCCGAGTCAAAAAGGCCCCGCGTCAAAAGGAGCCAAGTCAAAAGAGCCCCGCGTCAAAGGGGTTGGCAAATACAATTCCACGGCTAAAAAACCTGAGATCAGGAGTGAAAACCAGGAGAAAGATACATATGACCAGTGGCGTAACTAATTTTATTGTGCCCTGATCGTTCATCCAACTCATACCTTCCCTCTGCCGCCCGCATTTCAGCTGGTATATATATATTTCTATGTCAGAAGGGCACGGACAAAAGACAAGAATAGAAATACCCGAATAAAAAGGGTCGAAAGGGCCCTGTGACAAAAGGATCCGAATCAAAACAGCCCCGCTGTCAAAAGGGCCGGAATCAAAAGGACGTCGCGACAAAAAGCCCCTATCAAAAATGTCCGAGTCAAAAGGGACCTCACCTCAAAAATGACACGGGTCAAAACGGTTCCGGGTCAAAAGGGTTACAGGCGAAAGGGCAGCGCGAAAGGAAGCCCGACTCAAAAAGGCCTCCGTTAAAACGGGACGAGTCAAAAGACCCCTGCGTTAAAAAGGACCGACTCAAAAGGCTCCGCGTCAAAAGGGCCCGGCAATATAATTTCACGGCGAAAAAGCCTGAGATCAGGACTGGAAATCAGGAGAAAGAAAGAGATATGATCAGTGGTGTAACAAATTTTACTGCGCCCTGGTCATTGATCATGTATTTAATCATACCTGCCCCTGCCCTGCCCTACACAGAGTTGATGTATATATATATATATATATATATATATATATATATATATAGTTCTGTCAGAAGGACACGGACGAAAAGGCAAAGACAGAAATGCCCAAGTAAACTGGACCCCGGTCAAAAGGGTCCAAGTCAAAAGGGCCCCGCTGTCAAAAGTGCCCAAGTCAAAAGGTCGTCGCGACAAAAGGGTCCTATCTAAAAATGCCCGGTGAAAAAGGACACCGCATCAAAAGGGCACGGGTGAAGACTGTCCCGTGTCAAAAGTTCCCGAGTCGAAAGGGCCACGCTACAAAATGTCCCGAGTCGAAAAGGCCACGCTACAAAATGTCCCGAGTCAAAAGAGGCCCCGCGTTAAAAGAGGCCGTTTCAAAGAAGCCCCGCGTCAAAAAGACCCCGGGATAAAAGGCTCGGTAAATACAATTCCACGGCTAAAGAGCCTGAGATCAAGAGTGTTAATCAGGAGAAAGAAAGATATATGACCGCTTACGTAAGTATTTTTACTGTGCCCTGGATCGTTGAACATCTATTTACTCATAACTTCCCCCTGCCCAACGCATTTCAGCTGGTGAATATATATTCTATGCCAGAAGGGCGAGGACCGAAATGCCGAGTCAAAAGAGCCCCGGGCGAAAGGGCCCCATGACAAAACTGCCCTAGTCAAAAACGGTCCCGCGTCTAAAGGGCTCGGCGACCAAAGGGGCCGAGTCAAAAGGGTCCAAGTCAAAACGGCCCCGAGTAGAAAGAGCCCGAGTAAGGATTCGGCGACAAATGAGCCCGCGTCAAAAGGGCGCTGTTTCAAAAGTGCCCTGGTCAAAAGGTCCGGAGTGAAAACGGCCGCGCACCAATACCGTTTGAGTCGAAAGTGCCACGCGTAAAATAGTCCCGACTGAAAAAGGCCCCGCGTCAAAAGGCCCGGTTCCACGGCTAAAAAGCCTGAGGTCAAAGCACGAGAGGAAATCGAGCATGCACAAGTGTATATTGTCCCTTTGGTAAGTTGATGGTTTTGTGCAAAAGAAGGAAAAATATCTGTAGTTATTAGTAGCAAATAGGAAATTTGAATGGTGATATAAGTTTTGTTTGGTTGTTGATTGTTCTGCAACAAATGCTATTACTTAAGTCATTCTCCATTAAAGTAAGGTTGCACTCCCGTCTTTCGGAGTCTGTGTTCTCGTTACTTTATATATTATTCATTTTCCCCTTAGTTCTAAAATTCGATTTCTAGCCCTAGATCAAAGTATAGTATGAAAAATATTCTGTGAAAGCGATTAGTTTAATTTTGCAGTCAGAAGGCACATGTGGAGCTGTATACATGGTTAGTGAAAAGTATTGGGACAGAACAATAATAACAACGTGCGTGGATGAAGGCAAAAAATGTTACAATTGGCATTATTGTATTGACTTGGAGTGGGGTCACCTTCGAACCGATCTTGAATTCCGCCATATTGCATATCACACAATATTATTAAATATAAAAGGTTATTTTTTTAGACTAACTTATATCTTAATATTCCTACAAATGAGAATGTGAACAACTCGTTTGTGACACATCATCTGTTTGGGACAGAGTATGCTCTGTTTTACAGGGTGTCCGATGTTTAAAAGTAAATTACAGGCATTCAATAAATTGACATCAGCATCATCCCTATTTATCGTATGATCATACTTCAGGTCTCGTTTTATCACAATACAGCAGCCTTTTAAATGGTAAACTCCGCATAAAACATTGCGACAGCTAACGCCGTGCAGTTAGGCCACCAAATATACATCTTCTTATCACATAGTCGTGTCAGGTAAAGAGACCCCTCTCTCACCTCTTTTCTTCTCTTCCATACTAAAATTAGCTAACAACATGAGCGCAATTCTTATTTCAAACTATACATGTATTAGTATAGATAAAAAGAAATAACAAAAAAGAGACGAAACAAGATTCATAGGTTGATGTAGGGAGAAACTGAAACACCCATAATGAAAAATTGAAACCAATGAATGTCTATTACACAGAGATTCAGAAATGAGCAGAGAGAGAAAGAGAGAGAGAGAGAAGAGGAAAGGAGAGGAGAAGAAGAAAAAGTAACGGGAGAACAGATAAAACTGTGGAATTCAAACGTAGTAAGAAAATAACCTAACATTATAAAGTTCCGTTTGCAGAAATCCAACAGTAATATAGAAATAATGTTTGTTTTTACATAGTTTTTCAGAACTATTCGGATATATAGACGATCCTTTAAATATTTATTACGTTACTTTCATAATGGATAGCATACTCAATTTCAAGTAGAACTGTAGATCTCCGAGATACATCTAGGATAATGTCAAAGGTTTAACACACATGCTTTGTTTCCGCGTGATTCGACTGCAAATTCGGTAGTGTTCGTTGGACGTAATGATCCAAAATACATTCTAATATACCCAGTAGAGAGCGTTGGTCATATCTTCCATTTCAGACTACTAATGCGAACTGAACGAAACGAAACGAAAAGAAAAGAGAAAGAAAGAAAAAAGAGAAAATTGAAGAGTGCTATTTTATTGCTAAATATCTATCAGATATAACCTATATTAAAAGTCCAAACTGTATTGTAATGGAAAGCTACAAATGTTGGAAAGGAAAAGTTCATGTTTCTCATAGATGTAGCATCTTTCAAATTTCAACGTTAATAAAACACATTGAATTATAGGACGGGAACAAATATTGTGTCGAACTAGTAAAATAAAATTTTGTTTTCAAATAACCAGAGAGGTACTATTTTCTATTCTTTTCCGAAGAGTTATCTGTTCCGAACATCCAACATTGATTTCATCTCTTCCGAATATAACGTAATTTGCACAGAGAGAAAGAACACGCTAAGAGCTCATACGCATCATCGTTTCAGTCGTATGATGTTGGTTAGGTTATAGACCACCACTGGATCGAGGAATTTAAATCCGTAGTGAACCAGTAATTCGACTGAGATTAGGTAACCCAGAGGATAAAAAAGAGATTTTACTTATTTCCTTGCGTTTAAACAGTATTTCTGTCAGATATGACGAAGGCCGTTGATGTTATCCCCAGAGCACGAAAAACACGACGCCGACGTTAACAGTTAATTAGATTCCCCGGACCAGGCTTCTGCTCCGTTTTAACTTTGGAATATGAACTGCATGTATGTGTGAGAGGGAGAGAGCTAGAGAAGTGAAAGATGCAAAGACAGGGAAACGTCAAGAAAGAAAGAGAGAGGGACGGGACGAATATAAATATGAAGCATACTTACTATTGCAGTGTATGATATAGAACGCACACACTATTTACTCGAACTATCGCTAGTGATGCCTTGTAAGTTCTACATCAGGAGATGAGTCTCTGTTTGCAGCCATTATTTTATGCGAAAAAATCATACTACCTGATGGAGTATCGAACCAAGATTTTTCATTTGGAAGTCTGACACGTTACCACTACATCACCGATTGCTTTAGCCAAACTTTGTTTAACAAATGGTGTAATGTTTCTTTCCGAGAACGATAACACGAAAATTGCATACTGCAGATCAATGATGTCTTTGGAATGTCCTGGTAATTCCTGTCCTCTTTCCCATCCAACATTCGTAAATCGTCTCTATCATGATACAGGTGTTTGCTTTCACATTGTTATGTATTGCCTGCCCAGTATGATAAGTCGATTCTTCACAATCACTATGCTACGAGGGTCATCCGGAAATTGGTACCCGTTTGTGCAATAAAGACACAGCAGTACATATTAACAAATATACAGATTTTGATTGGAAAGAACATACTTTACACTACTTCTCCACATAATCACCAAGCAAATTTAGGCATTTGTTATACCGTGTGACGAGTTTTTGTATTCCAGCGTCATAGTCCTCCGCCACCAGCGTATTGAGATACGTAGTCACGCCTTCTTTAAGTTCGTCATCACTGTCAAATCCTTTTCCCGCCAGAAAGTCGAGACACATTAGGAAAATTTTCACAGAGTTCATCAATTGTGACGCGCCGATCGTTCCTCACTCATTCGTCTACTGACCTCAGCAGTTCGTCTGTAATGACAGATGGTCTCCCTGAACGCTCCTCGTCGTGTGTACTCCCCCTCCCCAGGTTGAAGTTGCGACACCAGCGCCGAACAGACGACTCGTCCATCGCATTGTCTACATACACCTCCTTTAATTGGGGATGAATTTCACAAGGTCCAACGTTTCGTTCATTAAGAAATTTAATCACGGCCGTCACTTCACAACTGGCGGGGTTCTCAATTCGTTTAATCATTATAAATGAGCATAAACATAACACAGGCACTGCTAGCATTACGCAACCTCGCACAGAGCAGGCAGACAAGCCACTGACGCGTTATGACCTTGCCCAGCGGCTTTCCGAGTCGTCAGCGCTTCAAGCGGTGCAAACGGGTACCACTTTCTGGATGGTTCTTGTAGATAGCAATATTATTCATAAGGCCATTGCGTTACCCCTACACTATCATGCCATCTAAAATTTCAAGCCGAATATTACTTTCTTTAGCCCTGATCTTTGGAACGAATCGGCTTCTTCCTGTAACGTTATTTGCAACAAAGTGCACAACAAAATTGATTTGTTCGACGGCCTAGAGAGAAATAAGTGCCCACTGATAAAAAAAAAAAAACTTACAATCGAGCAATCGAGGAAAGAATGTGAAATTAAAACATATTTTGCAGTAAGTTCTCCGTGCAAGTTAAAAAGTAAGCAAATAATAATAATAATAATAATAATAATAATAATAATAATAATAATATCCTATATTATAAAATTGAAAGTAACTATGTGTGTGGCTCCTAATCTCTTGAACCACCCAACTGACCTCTATAAAGCTTTCAACATAGATAAGGTTCGGATCTGGGACTACTTTTGTCATTTCAGTTTGACGGTGCAACGTAGGGGCCGGTGAGAGAGAGGAACATGTAAAAAAAAACTGAAAATGAAAGTGGCTGTCTTTGTGACTTCATCACTCTTGAACCACCCGACCGATCTCAATTAAATTTTCAACACAGATCAGGTTCGGGCCTAAGATAGCATTTATCTATTTACTTTGACGATATAGCTTATTGTTGTGGAGAGGGAGAAGTTAAAATGTGTAAATAAAAGTTGATAACTCGCGAAACAAATGATCCATCACGATCAAATTTTCAACCTAGATGAAGTTCGAACCTGAGATGGTTTATGTCATATCACTTGGACGTTGGAACTAAAGAGATGAAGAGGAGGAGCGACATTTAACAAAGAACGAAAAATTACTGGTATAAGTGGTGTATCTGTAATTTTTGGATTCGCTGAGATTAATAGTGACACATCTGATGCTGTTTAAACCCAAATTCAGTTCCTCTAGTGGGAGGAGGGAGAGACATAAAAATGATCGAAATAACCAATATCAGTGTCCAATTCACAGTTTTCCGGCTCGCTGAGATCAACAATGACACTGCAGATGCCGTGCCCCACAACATAGGGATGGGAGAGGATATAAAAAACACAACGAAAATGGCCGATATCAAAGAGGGCTTTAGTAACACGAAACAGTGACTGAGTAACGGACCATATTAATATTTTTTCTCAATTTAACCCAATGAAGCGGGTAATTGATGCTAATAATAATAATAATAATAATAATAATAATAATAATAATAATAATAATAATAATAATAATAATAATAATAATAATAATAATAATAATAATAATAATCATCATCATCATCATCATCAGGGCCCGGATCTTGTTGATAAGTCAACTTTCTTCTGTTACGCATAGGAGAAGGCAAGCTCAAGTAAAAACGTTATCCATCAACTCTAGGTTCTAAAAATATAGTTTTTTAGGATCAACTTTTGGTCTCTTTTTGCTGTTTTGAAATTTCAGGTCATTTTTTAATATTTTAAGGTAACTTTTAGGTCACTTATGGTCTTTTTATTCTTTTTTTCTACATAAGGAAATCTTTAAATGGACACGATTTACGGATGTGGAAAAGACGAAGTTGAATAATCTCTTTTCTTACTTCCTGACTATTGGAGTGGAAAAACTGCATTCTTAACAAGCTAATGAAAACTAAACTGTAGCTGGTTAACGAAAGGCGGGGGTTGGTAGGTGGCCAAACAGATAGTTTTGGGTTATTGACCACAAAGAATGTGATCACGTGAATAACTAAAAATGCATTAGAAGGCGTACAAGGGCTTTAAACGTGTTTTATCTATTATTTTCATGTAGTCTAAACTTGCTAAGTTTTATTGTTTAAGAGTGCTTCCTAGTTTCAACTCGGGAGTGAACTGACGCTTTCAATACTTACAACGCCGTACAATGGACAAAAGTGATCAAAGGACTGCAACTAACTGAAACAAAACTTTTTGAATATGAGTGAGAAATGTTAATTAAAAATCCAATGGATATTAAAAAATGTCAATGTTTAATGAAATAAAAGTTTGAGAAAACGTAAGTTTTAAGGTCAATTTTTTTGATTTTTAGGGTCATTTTACAGGAATTTTAGTGTCATTTTATAGGCCACTTTTTAAAATTTTTTAGGTCAACAAGATCCGGGCCCTGATAATAATAATAATAATAGACTACTATAGTGTGAATGTACACATTTATTATTATTATTATTATTATTATTATTATTATTATTATTATTATTATTATTATTATTATTATTATTATTATTATTATTATTATTCCCGTACTTTTGAACTTGCACGACGAAATTACTGAAAATATGTTTTATTTCTGTAATTTTCCCTGGATTGTATGCATTTCCTTCATTTATTAGTGGGCACTAATTTCTCTCTAGGCCGTCGAATAAATCAATTTCGTTGTGCACTTTAATTCGTTCCAAAGATCACACCTAAAGTAAGTAATATTTGGCTTCTAATTTCAGGTGGAATGAAAGTGTTCGGGTAACGCAGTGGCTTTATGCATAATACAGCTATCTAACATAGGTTCAAATCTTATTCACGTCAAAGTTAATATTTTTACAATGTGATTGTGAAGAATCGACTTATCATACTGGACAAACATTACGTAAGAATATGAAAGCAAACACCTGTATCATGATAGAGACGATTTACGAATGTTGGTTGGGAAAGGGCAAGGGAATTACCAGGACATTCCAAAGACATCATTGATCTGCAGTATGAACTTTTCGTGTTGTTCTCAGAAAGAAACACTACACCATTTGTTAAACAAAGTTTGCACGGCGTTAGCTGTCGCAATGTTTTTGAATCGGAGTGTACCATTTACACTTCCCTATTTTGTCCCTGAAGTGAGAAATTTTGAGTGAAATCAGAATTTTTTCTGATTTTTAAATTTTTTTAGTCCCTTTGGAGCCCCGTGTAAACGTAGACATCTTAAAATCAACTGCAAAATACTATATGTGTGTACAAAATTTCAATTTTCTATCTTGAATAGTAAGGGCAGGAAAAGTATTTCATTTATCAGTAATCCCCACAGTGCCCCAGACTACCGCAAAAGACCCTGATGGCAGGTAAAAAATTTCCTGAGACATCCGTGTTTATTCTAGGATCATGGTTTGCCATCATTCTCTTGAGAATAGAACTACCTTTCAAACGGTATTATTCACATGTCTCTATCATGTATCTAACGCGGGAAAATCGCGAAGAAAGAAATTTTTCATCAAAATATCCTTTTAAAATTTTTCCGCTCTGGACCCCTCTGTTTTAACGCAGAGATCTGAAAGAAATCTGATAAATACTATTCGGTGGAGTGAATATTTGTCCAAATTTCAATCTTCTAAGTGCAAAACTAAGCCTGCCATATATATAGGATCTTATGTAGAAGTTTCCTTGAGACATCCCTATTTATCCTAGAATCGTGGGTCGTACATAATTCTCTTCAGAACTGGCTTTCAAACGATACCATTCACATGTCTCCATCGTGTATCTAAGGCGTGAAAATCGCGAAAAAAAAGAGATTTTTTGATTAAAAATATTTTTTTACCTTTTTGCCCCTATGGACCCTCAGTGTTAACGCAGAGATCACCTGAAAAAATCTGATAAATTTTGTTCGGTGGACTGCATGTTTGTGCAAAATTTCAATCTTCTAGTAGCAAAAGGAAATCCGCCAAAAAATAAAAAAGAAATAAATATCGGCCTAGTAAAAAAATATTTTTTAAAGTTTCGACGTCATCACTTCCTATGTCTCGACGCAGAAAGGCGTGAAACCATACTTAACGTATTCTACAATGCTTCTAGGCTTGGAAAACAGAAAACCCAAAGTAAAAAGCTTTATTTGTTCTTTTTAAATCGAATAATGAAGACACTCATTTAGTAGCTTAAACATATTAACAATCCACAAGAACTGTCACTCGTTGAAACCTTCATATCGAATTATGAATGGATTTCAGGTGCTGTACTCAACAAACGAAAGTCAAGCCTGATGTGTGCAAACACAGACCAACTCATGGCAGACACGTAGGCTACAACTTTCGTGCCACAACATGCACTGTGGTAGTGGTTGTCCTTATTCATCAAAGTAAAGCCCGCCATGTAACTCTTGCAGGCCGAGTATACCTTTTAAATGTTTTTATATTCAGTCGTCTTTGGTTCCATACAAAACTATTTTCCTGCCAAAGAAATATCTCAGTATCATACGGAAACACAATGCAACTGCTGTGGCATACTCACTCCCTAAGGGTGAATCACGCGACAGTGTACTTATCAAAATGTGTTGGTGGCCTTGGCCTTGAAAACATTCAACTTCAGAGCTGCTCGCACATAGCTTGTGCCAAAAGGACTAGATCAGGAGAGTAATGCTCTCGGAAGTACGAACGAGAAACACAGTTCTGATTGGTTGGTGTTATCAATTTCTTGCCACGTTGCATTTAAATAGCAGAAATCAAATAATTGTTGTTGTCAGTCTTCGTGGCCGAGAGGGCTAGCGCTATATGCTACTAATGAAAGTCCCTTTTGGCGTGAGTTCAAACCCGGGTCGAGGATTTTTTTTACATTTTTAAAATATTTTATAACACTTTTTAAATTAAAATAATATGAAAATAATATTCAAAAAAGTGATTCCAGGATTACTTTTGTGCAGATAAGTAGTAGTAGTAGTAGGAACGGGTTAGAAACCCCGCAGGGCTCGTTTTGTTCCCCTTGTACTCCATGATATAAATTTTGTGACCAACTTAAAACAACTGGCTAGGATAGCGTTTAGAACAGCTGGCTAGATTAGCGCGCGAAAAAAACGTAATTCTGGGAGCATTACTCTCCCGAGTGGGTCGTGTGCCAAACACTGCTCATGGAGTCCCTTTCCAGCACAGTAAAAGGGCGAAAAAAGAAAAGAAAAGAAAAGAAAAAATAAAGAATACGGAAAACTGTTCCTTATGCAAAGAGCGTTTGAAAACATTTCAAAAGGTACGCTATGACTATTATCAGTTAATTGGCAACAACCGATATCACGGACAGATCCAGGAAGTTTTGAGGGGGGGAGCAGGTCTGAAATATAAATTTGAGACATTTCTTGATATGTGGTTGACTAACCAAAAATGTGAACTGGAGTGCTTCATAATACGTATTTATCGCCCTTCTGGAGGCAGCATTGAGGAAAGCCATGTTGTTCAACACGAGAGAATCCAGGATTACAATAAAAAACTTTTTATTACCATCTTTTTATTATTGCATTATTTTATTTTATTATTATCATTATTTTTCTTAAATTAGATTATGTAGAGTAAACTATTTTTAATTTAATTTCCTATTAACATAATTCATATTAACTCTTTACTAATATCCTTATTTTTATACTGCATAAGTACTGTCGTGAGGTTAGATTTAACACCATTATTTGTTTTGAAATTAAAATATGTTAATACGTGTTACCATTGGCAGTTGATTGTGGACCGTTTACTAGTGCTATACTTTAATGGACTTAACTAGTTTTGGGGACAAAAGATATTTTCAAAATATTTTTGACTAATGGTCTTTTGGTAATAGATTATTACGAACCGAAAGAACATACTTAAATGAAATAAAGTTTTTTGTTATCCGAAAATAAAGTATGAAAATAAACTTATTTTTATGTAAAAAAGCATTCAATTATTAGTGCTGAGAAAATGTAACTTGTCATTCAAAAAGCTGACAATTGATGCTTTTGTGTTTGATTAGTTGCTTGGCTGCAGGCCCGTATCCACAGGGGAACTAGGGTGCCGGGCCCCCCTAAAGTTTTATTGTTCCCCCTAACAGGGACGTACCAAGAAATTTATTTCGGGAGGGGCGTAAAGCGTTTTGGAGGGGTTCAAATACAATTTGAGACTAAATTATATGAAAATTTCTAAAATTGCCCCTAAAAGTAGATTACATTTTTTTAAAGTCGGGATTTCGGGATTTCCCACCCTGCGTATGCCCCCTAAAATATTCACGGTAGGCTTGCAAATGAACTGCTATACTATAATGATGAACTATAATATGGTTGGATCGGCCCCCTAACTTCTACCGCCCCCTCATATTTTTGGGCTGGCTACGGCTACCTACCAATACACACAATGATTAGTCTTAAGGGGCCGTCCACACATTACGTAACGCTACTTTTGACCAATTTTTATCCTCTCCCTCCCCCTTGTCACACTTCGTAATGCAAGGCTGAACCCCTCCCCCGTTCGTTACGTAACACTTTTGGATTTTTGTTTTCTCACCAATTTTCCTTATTTTGGGAGTTATTATAATAAAAACTATTTTTAATAGCAGAAATTTTATTACAAAATGCTCTTTTTCTGAATATATTTGTAGTATTTTTAACTAATAAATCAAAGTACCGGTACGTATTAGAAAATGGTGGGATGGTAATAATATTTTAACCCCATAAGATTGCTTAATTAACAGTCCTAATTCTTCAAAACTGCATACTGTCGTTTCCCAACGAGATCACACCTATCCTTTTCGGTCAGATGATGACAACGAGGGTCACTACGAAAGTTTTGAGATACGCATTGTTGTGGCACAGTATTTGAATTCCAACAATTGCGTTCGGTAGTGGTATCCAGAGCAAAGAAGCGAAGCAGGTTTCAACGGCGTATCGCCTTCACTTGTTTGTTGATGTGAGCAGTATTCGGCTGTCTAGAATGGAGCTCGAAAGGGAACCTTTTCGGGCAATGATCCTTTACGATTTCAAAAGTGGTTTGAACGAAACACAAAGCCTTGAACGTTTGCAGGGGGCATTTGGGGTCCTTGCTAATTCCCGTGCTACAATTTTTCTATGGTTTGGTGAATTCAGAAGAGGCCGGACATCGCTTAAAGATGGAGAGAGAGCTGAACGTCCTGCAAAAGCTGTGTCAGATGAAAACATTGCCGCTGTGGAACAAATGATTCGAGAAAATCCTTGAACAACTTTCAACGACATTGAATCTACAATGAACATTGGATCGCCAGCAGTAACAAAAATTCTTCATGTTCATCTTCGGTTCATGAAGGTTTCATCTCGTTGGGTGCCTCACACTTTGACTGAACAGCAGAAGCGCATGCGTGTGTAATGGTGTGAAGAAATGCTTGCAAGATTTGATGGAGGCAATTCTCGACGCGTCTCTGACATTGTTACTGGTGATGAGACTTGGATCTATCAATTTGACTCTGAAAATAAACGCCAGTCTACAGTTTGGATCTTTCCAGACGAAAATCCACCCACGAAAGTGAAACGACCGCGAAGTGTGGGGAAGAATATGGTCGCAACTTTCTTGGCCATGTTGCAACTGTTCCACTTGAAGAACAAAGGACTGTTACTGCTCAATGGTACACTACTGTTTGCCTAACAAAAGTGTTCCAGAAGCTTCGGGAACAGCGTCCAAGAACTGGATTGCGTGGGATCCTGCTTCATCATGACAACGCGTCCGCACACACGGTCAATATCACAATTCAGATTTTAGAAGCTAGGGAGGTCAAACTTATGTCTCATTCGCCGTATAGCCCTGACCTGGCCCCGTGTGATTTTTTTCTGTTCCCCAGGATCAAAGATCGCTTGCGTGGGAAGAGATTTTGCAGCCCTGAAGAAGCTGTAGTGGCTTACGAGAACGAACTTTCAACACTTGAAGAAAAAGGCTGGCAACACTGCTTCCAAAAGTAGCTTTCGAGGATGCAAAAGTGTGTACAGTGTAATGGTGAATACTTTGAGAAAATGTAAGTGTTAAATTGATTTTAAGTAAGTTATTTCACATCTGAAAACTTTCGTAGTGACCCTCGTACTGACAAGGAAGATGAAGGTGGAACAGGATCTGCAGAACTAACATCGATCTCTTTTTCAGGGATCCAGGATGCTTCGTGCATTCGCCAGTTTCGACGATGCAAAGTTGCCTTCCTCGTCGACCACAGATTCAAAGTGGCTGCGCATGTGAAGAAGCAGGGACATCTCGTTTGTGAAGAAGCTCTCGAGCATCTTTTTTGGACTTAGGACTTCAGTTTACCTCTTTTCATATTCTTCTTGTCCTAAATCAGTGCGAGAATGCGAATAAACTCAATTTCTTCAGAAATATTCAAATTCAAAAATTAAAAATTTAGTACGAGATAATATCCGACGAATTAGGTTTTTTAATATCTTATTTTGATCTACAAATCCTGGATCGTTCCATCGCGGAAAATATAATTTCACGAAAAAGAATTTCTTCTGTTTCCTATGCAAAACCCCTTAGAAGAATAGAGTGAGTAATGATTCAAATCAAAGGTTTCAGATAACATTCTCAGAAATAGCAATACTAGTGGGAACATGAGGGCATTTTCAGGCGGTGGTTACGATCACTAACAACTAACTCCGGAAAAGCGTCTTCTCTAAATCCAATGCTGCGATAGCCACAAAACGGAGTTTTATTGTATTGTAATACATGCAGGATTCGCCACCATTTACGCTGGTGTCTAGTGCGTCTTCGAATCTCTTCTGTATGATTCAATTTATATAGGCTATAGTTCGCAATTTTCCAAAACAATAGGAATATTTATTTATCTATATCGATATATATATATATATATATATATATATATATATATACGAGGGTTGGAACTTAAATAGTGGCAACACTGCTGTGGAGACACTATGCAATGAAATGTACTAGTGGCGCTGATAGCGCACGTTGTTAACATACCTACCTAACCTCTGAGCAAGTAGACTCGCCCGTCCCACGTCACCGGCAGGCTCACAAGCGAGGGAAGCACAGTCACTTGTGAGCGAGCGGTCTAACGTAAAGGTGTCACTATGTTTTCGAAACAGGAACAACGGAGTTGGATCAAGATTGAATGTGCCAGAGGTCGTACAGCACGACAGTGTCATCAAGGGCTTCAAGAGGCGTGTGGGGAATCGGCATTGCCGTACAGAACAGTGGCACGGTGGGTAAAAACCTTTAACGAAGGTCGGCAAACTGTGGCGGACATGCATCGGGCAGGTCGTCCTAGCGTCTCTGAAGAAGAAGTGCAAGCTGTTGCCGCGTTAGCGAACAGTGATCGACGCCCGACGATTCGTGAGCTCGCCCACGAAACCGGATTAGGGCATTGACGGTCTGCCCTGGAGGAACGTAATGCGTTAGGATAACACACCATAAGTTTCACCACACTGGGGCTCTGACGCACTTTCGACTTTCGCGGCGACCCATAATGACGCCATTCGTTGGATTGGCGTTTCAGTGTTGGCTCGTAAGATCTGGCCCATGTTTCATCCAGTGTTATGATACGGCGTAAGAAAGCCTCGCCTTCGCGCTCATACCGCTCCAAGCGCGTCTGAGCAGCGTCATAACGCATCCATTTTTGCATTTCCATCAACTCATGCGGAACCCATTGTGATGCAGTTTTCCGCATGCCCAGGCGTTCCTTCAGAATGCGAAGCACAGTCTTACGCGCTAATCCGGTTTCGTGGACGAGCTCACTAATCGTCAGGTGTGGATCACTGTCCACTAGCGAATTTGACACCTTTACGTTAGACCGCTTGCTCACAAGTGATTTGTGCTTCCCTCGCTTGTGCGCCTGCCAGTGACGTGGGACGGGCGAGTCTATTTGCTCTGAGGTTACGTAGATATGTCAACAACGTGCACTATCAGCGCCACTAGTACATTTCATTGCATAGTGTCTCCACAGCAGTGTTGCCACTATTTAAGTTCCAACCCTCGTATATATATATATATATATATATATATATATATATATATATATATATATATATATATATATATACATGTATATATATATATATATATATATATATATATATATATATAAATGAAAGTGACTATGTTTGTAACTTAATAACTCTTAACCACCCGACCGATCTCGTTCAAATTTTCAACATAGATGAAGTTCTGACCTGGGATGTTTTTTATCATTTTACTTTGAAGGTGCAACTTGGGGGAGGGGGAATATATAAAAAATGATTGAAAATGAACGATGTTAGTGTCAAATGCATAAATTTCGGCGTCGCTGAGAAAAACAGTGACTCATTCGATGCAGTTTAAATCCAAATTCACCCCGCAACTTGGGTAAAGTGTAGGATGACATATACAAAATGTTCGAAAATGACTGATATTAGAGTCGAGACCATGATGTTAGGGGTCGCTGAGATGAACAGTAACACTTTCGATGTCGTTAAATTAAAATTTGGCCATGCAACTTGGGGAAGGGGAGATATATAAAAGTGATCGAATATGACCGATATTTGTGTCGAATCCATAGTTTTTGGAGTCCGTAAGTTGATGGTGACAGTTTTGGTGCTTTATATATCCAAAATGAAACGTATTCTCCCCGTATGAAAAACGGGTATTCTAGCTAATTTATAAAAAAGAAAAAAACAATAAAATTATTTGTTTAAAAGATTGCATATAAATCTGAGAATAAAAATAAAAAATACAGCAGAAAAACTGTTACGTAGCGAAGACCTAAAGCCCCTCCTCCCCCTTATCACTCTTCATAACGCAAGGCCGAACCCCCTTCCCTCCTTGCCGCGTTACGTAATATGTGGACGACCCCTAAATGTGTCTTAATCACATATCCATTAGACACAGAACAAATATAGACACTTTAGTTCTTCTACTGACAGTCAGTACATATAGTGATTTTTCATTATTGACCCTTATGCACATTTCGGTTGCACATAGAACAAATCCAAGAACGTTTTATGTCATCAAATCGAGGACAAATAGCACATCTCCTTCTTTTAGCTGGAGAATTTGTTTGCGGACAGTCTTCATTGATGTTCCTATCAGTTAGTCGTAACAATGACTGCCGAAGCCTACGAGAAAGTGTCCCGCATTCGCCCCTTACTTTTAGGTGATCTTGAGCAAGAGTCATCGTAATACTCCTCATGAAGTCTCGTCTCTGAAGTCTTCTTGGTTCGTTGGAAAGATGGTAAAGAAAACAAGGCTATTTAAGCATGCAACGTCCAGTATTCTATAGAAAATTGCAAGAAACCACCTTCTGCAAAATCTGCCTGTTCCGAGTTCTGCACACATCTCCGTAACACTCCCCAAGAAAATCACAGAAAAAAATGTAATTCAGGAAACGTATAGCGCAAGTACTATCCTGGGGAAAATTTCGACCCCAGAGGTCCGAAACTATCGAAACAACAAAGTGCATGGACACGAACAACAAGTCGCTACGAAATATCAAGATCAACTGAAAAAATGCAACAGTTTTACGACCCACGATTATGCCGGCTAGGCTAAAGGAGGATAATGAGAAATGGTGGAATGAAGAAAGTGGGACGAAATTGGAGAACCCCAAGAAAACCCACGCACACAGTGTTTATCCAGCACAAGGTTCACTTTGCGCGGGCTGGGATCAAACCCAGGACCCCATGCACCAGAGGTGAATACTCTATCACTGAGCCACCGCGGGTCCCTAGCAAGGTCAACTGAGAATAGACGACTGAAACCTCAGTGAAACAACATATATATATATATATATTGTCCACAGCTAGAAATGTGTTTGCGGAGGTCAAATTTGATCCCCCTCGATAGTAGTTACGAGTTAAGTATGTAGTGATAACTTAGGAAAAACATAAGTAAAAACTTAGATTTCTTAATAAAAATAACTTTGTATACTGTTAGTATATATATATATATATATATATATATATATATATATATATATATATATATATATATATATATATATATATATATATATACAGGGTTTGTGCGGGAAGTAATAGGACTGATTTTATTTCGCCATGACTGTACTTCGGAGCGTGCGCGCACTGACTGAATCCAGTAGAGGGCGTTCCTAGCGAACGAACGATCGGCTGGTCAGTTGTCTCCGAGCACACGGAGAGTCAGGACAGGCTTTTTCGCGCTACGTGTTTCTGTGAGTGGTGCAAGCCGAAAATACAGCGTTCGTTAGAGCAGAGGTACGCGATTAAATTCTGTGTTAAACTCGGTAAATCTGCGACAGAGACGTTTGATATGATCAAGCAGGCTTACCCAGATGATGCTTTAGCAAGAAGTGGTGTGTTTCGGTGGCACAAGGCCTTTTCGGAGGGCCGGGAAGAGGTCGCCGATGAAGACCGTGCTGGAAAACCTTCGACTTCGACAAACACCGACAATGTGACTCGTGTGCGCGAAGTTTTGAACTCAGACCGTCGACTAAGTATTCGTTTCATTTCCCAGATGTTAAATTTACCAAAAACTGTGGTTCATGAAAATGTGACGGAGCATTTGAACATGCGCAAGGTGTTCGCGAAGTTTGTCCCAAAAGTGCTCACTGACGACCAGAAATTGCGACGAGTAAAATTGTGCCAAGAAAATTTGAACATATGTGAAAGTGACCCCCAATTTTTGAAAAAACTAATCACAGGTGACGAATCGTGGATCTTTGAGTATGATCCCGAGACAAAGAGGCAATCTTCCTAGTGGCACACGCCGGCGTCTCCTCCCCCAAAAAGAGAAGGATGAGCAAATCCAAAGTGAAAACGATGCTCATTGTCTTTTTTGACATCAAAGGCTTCGTCCCATATGAATTTGTTCCTCCTGGACCAACCGTCAACGCCAAGTTTTACGTGGAAGTGCTCAAGAGACTCAAACAAAGGGTCAATCGGGTTCGACCAGACATCGGAGCTGACTGGAAGCTGCACCACGACAACGCTCCGGCTCACACCGCCTTTCTTGTGATCAGCTACTTGACCGGCCTGCAACCCAACGCTTCCGCAGCCGCCCTACAGCCCAGATGTGGCCCCCCGGACTTCTTTTTGATTCCTCGCCTGAAACGCCCGATGAAAGGCAAGCATTTTGAGACGACAGAGGGGATCCAAGCAGCTTGCACCGCGGCTCTCAAGGCTATTCCGGAGAATGACTTCCGTGACGCCTTCAACGCTTGGAAATCGCGCTCGCAGCGCTGCATCGACACAGAAGGAGCCTATTTTGAAAGTTTTCAAAGAATTGTAACGATTGGCTCAATATATATTTTTAAATCGACTCAGTCCTATTACTTTCCGGACAAACCTTGTATATATATATATATATATATATATATATATATAACGCAGCAGCTGAAATGCGTGGGGCAGGAGGGTATGAGTAAATCGATCACCAATGGAATGAGTCGATCCAGGGCACAGTAAAACTAGTTAGGCCACTGGGCATATCTCCTTCCTTCTCTTCTCTTTACATTATATCTGGAGATGTATGTTCTGACTAATAGGCTACTGTGGCAATTTTAAAAAGTATGAGGATATACGCTATCAATGATAAACTATGACTTTTAATATATATAGGACAATAAATCGAAAAACTCTATATTATTGTTCTGTCCCAATGCCCTGTATAGAGATCCACATATGTCTTCTAAGAGCAACATTAAACTAATCTTTTCCACAGAATATTTTTCATTCTATACTTTGATCCAGGGGTGGAAATGGAATTTTAGACCTAAGGGGAAAGTCAATAATAGATAAGGTTTGATTCAGAAAGTCGGAAGAGCAAGCGAACTTTGATGGAGAAGCGATAGAGATTGTTGCAGAACAATTAACAAAATTAATATCACCATTTAAATTTACTATTTGTTAATAATAACTACAGATGTTTCTCCTTCTTTGGCACAATCACTTCAACTTACGAAGGGGATATTATCCCCTCGTGCGTACCTGATTTTCACTCTTACTTTGATCTCAGGCTTTTTGCACGTGAAACCGTATTTACCGGGTAACGTTGACGCGGGGCCATTTTGACTCGTGCATTTTTGTCGCGGAGCACTTACGCCCAGACCTTTTCCATGCTGGACCGTAAGACTCGGGCCCTTTTGAGGTAGGGTTCTTTCGACCCAGTCTGCTTTGACGCAGGACTCTTTTAACTCCATTCCTTTTGACCCGGGCAATTTTGACGCGGGGCCATTTTGACTCGTGCATTTTTGTCGCGGAGCACTTACGCCCAGACCTTTTTCATGCTGGGCCGTAATACTCAGGCCCTTTTGAGGCAGGGTTCTTTCGACCCAGTCTACTTTGACGCAGGACTTTTTTTAACTCGATTCCTTTTGACCCGGGCAATTTTGACGTGGGGGCCGCTTTGACTCTGGCCTTTTAGTAGCGGGGCTATTTTCACCCGTGTCCTTTAGAGGCGGGTCTTTTTGACCCGGGCTCTTTTAATGTAGGGCCCGTTTGTCGCGGAGCCCTTTCACCAAGCCCTTTTGGCGCGGGCTGTTTTGACTCGTATCCATTTGTAGCGGGGCCGTTGTGTCTCTGGCCTTTTGTTGCGGAGATCTTTTGACTCGGAGACTTTTCTCGCGGGGCCTTTTGACCAGGAGACCTTTTGACCTGTGCTCTTTTTTTACATTCGCTCAGCCGCGTAACTCTCAGCCGGTGCCTTAAGCATTCAAATCCGGCGAGGTAACATTATTGCGAATGTTTCTTTATTTTTTCTAGGCTCTCTTGACGCGGGGCTGTTTATACTCGGGCTCGTTTGACGTAGGTCCCTTTTGACTCGGTTCTTTTTTGTCGCGGGACAATTTTGACCCAGGTCTTTTTCACGCTTGATCGTTTTATCCCGGAAACTTTTAACTCAAGCCTTTTCGACCCGGGCCATTTTGACGTGTGGTCATTTTGACTTGGACTCTTTTTTCGCGGAGACTTTTGACCTGGACATTTCACACTGGGCTGTTTTGACCCGGGCCCTTTTCACGCGGGATCGTTTTGACTCGGGTACTTTTCTCGCGGAGACCTTTTGACGCGGGCTGTTTTTCTAGCGGGGCTGGTTTGAACCGTGCCCTTTTGAGTTGCATCCTTTTGACCCGGCCTCTTTCGAAGTAGGGACCATTTGTCGCGGGGTCTTTTGACTCGGCTCCTTTTCACGCGGGGCCGTTTCTACTCGGGGCCTTTTGTCGCTAGGCCCTTTTGACCTGCAGACTTTTTGACTTGCGCTCTTTTAACGCGGGGCCGTTTTTTCTCGGTTCCGTTTGACGTAGTAACCTTTGACTCGGGTTTTTTCTCGCGGGATCCTTTCGACCCGGGGTCTTTTGACGCAGGGCCCTTTTAACTCAAGCCCATTTAACCTGGGCCCTTTAGACGTGGGGCCATTTTGACTCGGGTCCTTCTGTCGCGGAGACCCTTCCACACAGGTCCTTTTGACTCGGGCCCTTTTGTTGCAGAGATATTTTCAACCCGGGCCTTTTGTCAGGGGGTTCTTTTATCCGAGCCCTATTGACCTGGGCTCTTTTCACGCGGAGCCCTTTTTATTTGGGCCTGTTTGACGCAGGTCCATTTTGACTCCGGTCTTTTTGTCGCAGGCCACTTTTGACACGAGTCTTTTGACGCGGGGCCGTTTTGATCCGGGAACGTTTGTTGCAAAGAGCTTTAGACCCGGTCCTTTTCGACTCGGGCATTTTTGTAGCGCGGCCCTTTTTGGCACAGTCCGTTTGGCATAGAGCCCTTTTTACTCGAGCTCTCTTAACACAAGGTTCTTTTTTACTCCGGTCTCTTTGTCGCAAGACGATTTTGACCTGAACTTTTTCACGCTGTTCCGATTTGACCCGGGCCCTTTTGAGGCGGGATACTTTTGACTGGCGCTCTTTTTACGCAGGCCCCTTTTAACTCGAGCCCTTTTGTCGCGGGGTCGTTTTGAGTCGTTCCCTTTTGTCGCGGATACCCTTATACCCAGACCTTTTTCACACTGGGCCGTTTTGATTCGGGTCCTTTTGAGGAGGGTTCCTTTTGACCCAGGCTCTTTTGACACAGGGCCTTTTAACTTTATCCATTTTGACCCGTACAATTTTGACGCTGGGCCATTTTGACTCAGGCCTTTTCGTTTCTTCGCTCTTTTGACCCTTGCCCTTTAGAAACCGGTCCTTTTGACTCGGGCCCTTTTGTTGCGGGATCCCTTTCACTTGTGCCCTTTAGAGGCCGCTCCTGTGACCCGGCCTTTTCTGACCCAGGCCCGTTTGATGCGGGTCCGTTTTGCCTTGAGCTCTTATGTCGCGGGTCCTTTTGATCGTTCCTGTTTTGACTCCGGCCCTTCTGTCCTCGCCCTTTCGTTTTGCCCTTCTGACATAGAACCATATATATAACGCAGGAGCTGAAATGCGTGGGGCAGGCGGCGGGTATGAGTAAATCGATTATTAATCGATCCCTGGCGCAGGAAAATTAGTTACGCTACTGATCATATCTCTTTCTTTCTCTTCTCTCTACATCATGTCTGGAGATGAATGTTCTGACTAATAGGCTACAGTGGCGATTTTAAAAAGTAAGACGATATATGCTATCAATTACAAATGTTATGAATTTTAACTTAATATATATAGCGCAATAAATCAAAAAACTCTATATCGGCCTTTTGCTCCCCCCCTCTTGTTGGAAAAATCTTGCTGGTGTTAAGGATTATCATGTTGCTTAGTTACTGTATTATATTGTGCTATACAAACAATAAATACATCTGTGTTTTTTTTTAATAAGAAGAACCTTATCTACATTTATTAAGGACCTTGCTTTACGACAGCGAAACATATTCACGTTCAGCGTAATCCGTTTCCATTCTGAAATAAGGACAGTGAGACGAAAGAAATTATTGACGCATACATTTAGGACTTAGAAAAGTGTCCTGCGAACATGTCGTAGTGAATTCCTGAAGAGTGACGTGCGCTAGTAGCAATTGTTAGCAGTTATTAACTGAACATAGAAGTTAATAAACTGAAAAACTAAAAATACGAATCTTTTCAGAGATTACAGTGTACTGATGCTTTAAATCTGTTCCTTTACTCCTTATACATACGTTATTTCTCTAATCAAAATAAAAACTGTTCAAAATTAATCACAATTTCTTATGCAACCATCCCTTCCTTGGAGTACTGCGCGGTCACATACCCGTCACGGCGATGTAAAGGCACTTTTGGCGACGAGGATACAAGTGTTCCTGAATGGCGGCCATTTTTCTTCTCGGTGGAGTGCCATTTTTTGCATTTGCAAGCGTTTACGCAAACTGTAGTTGCTCAGGACGTACGTATCAGACGAACTCCAAACAAAGGCGAATGTTTAGTGGAGAGACTGAGGTACACGAAGAACATATATTCTTCCTTCTAAATAAATATGCAGGGTTGCAAACCAATACATGAAATCACTAGAAAAAGCACAGAAAATTACACTTTTAAAAATGCTGTAATTTGGAATGGCATAAAGTGGGGAGTTCACAAGTTTTGTGCTGGATACTATTGCATGTAAAGAGTCTGCGGAAATATCTATACCTATGATACTACTGGCACCATAGATTTATGGGGGTCCGAAAGTTGAAGTTTGTCATTTTGATGCATGCTTAGGGTGTAATATCTCAGGAGGGCAAAGTACTAAAAATTGCTGTTTAGGCCACAAAGTAATTCTGTATGTGGATAAACTATCGCAAAAAAATCATGACTGATATTACATGAAGAAAAAAGTTAGGACATGTTAAAAACGCAAGTGAGTGACCATGGTCGTAGCCCGGAAAAAATTAAATGTTTTGATATGTTTCGTGCTAGATCTCAAAAACTACGCATGGTTCAGCAAATAGGCCCGCTTTTGTTTGTGTTCAGTTGTGCAAAAGCTTGCGAGTGTGTTTTTTTTTTCATCTTCCTAACTTCATGATCATCGCCACGTCTACAAAGTGGACAATTTATTTTGACCATCCGCTATAACGGACAAAACAAAATAGAGAGAAAAGCGAAACTTTGCACGAACCAACTATAAGAAGGGGGGTATCTTTGTATGTATTAAACAGAATGACTCAACAGTGTTGAGAACCCAATATAAAGTTTTATTTTTTTACATAGCAGTACGTCAGATTATTAATATTTCAAATTAACGTTTCAAACATAACTTTAAAGTACCACTTTTATTATTCAGTGTTGCAAACTAAGGATGTTATCGTTTCACAAACATCCAAAGTTCGGAAGACTCTAACGCTACCACAGCATAACGGAGATGCACAGGATAATGCACATCAAAAGTACTTTAGTGTTGGATACCATGGTCATGGTATGACTTGTTTCGAATGAATAGGAACGAAGTTACCAGGGCTTGAAAGTTTTTTTTTTTAAAAAAAAAAAGCATTTATTTTTAAAAATGCTGAGAAAATTATCATATCTAGTTACTTGTATGGTTTGTAATGGATGTGTGAATTATTTTGTCATTTACAGCACTTCGATATCTCAAATCGTTCCGGATATATGATAAACATTGCTGAAGTTTGCAACACTGCTTAAATAGTGTAATTGTGAGAACTTGTTGCAATTACAACTACTAAAAGCTATTGCTGTAATGCTATAGAAGAGAAGGGAAACAAACATCATTTTAAATATTTTCCACAAATACGCCATTTTCAGCAAGATAGGATAGCAAGATAGGTGTAACGCAACTTTGTGAACACTTTAACTTCCGTCACTGGGATTGGATTTCAATGATACTTTGCTGATACATTAAGTACCTTAATACCGCGGTTCCGTTCGACGATGGGTGTCGTGAGTGCAAGGAGGAGCTAACTCCCTTACCATATAGACGTGGCAATGATCATGGAGCTAGAAAGGTGAAACAAACGCCATTCGCAAGCTTTGGCACAACTAAACACAAACAAAAGCGGGCCTAATTGCTGAACCATGCTCTTTTACATAGTGTTTAATATGTATGTAGTCATCAAGAAGGATATAAGCGAGGTTGGTTTGAAAACACGACTATTCGTTATTTGTACTAGAAACAGTGTTCGTGGATGTTATGTAGCCCGAAGTATTTGTGATACTTGGTCAATGGAAACTGACGCAATAGAGATATCGCCGAACAGTCGAAGCACACAGTTCCACACCCGTTACAATGCTCGAACGTTGACCCAACACTGTGAAATATACCTTATAGTTCATCACTGCCATGTGTACACGATGTATTATACCATGATGTCACATTGCACAATTCATTCTCCCGTCGAACTGTCCACAGTTCTTTCTGTCCATTGCTGCCAAACGCGCCAGTATAGTTGGAGCATGATCTATAATTGCACTAATTTCGCAGCACGAAAGCTCTCTTATTATCGAATATATGGGTCCGTTCGAATACAATAGTCTGATTCTACTGAGCGCTTTGATGTCCAGGAGGAACAGTGCCACTTGTCCACACACTTTCTGTTCGGTTGTACACTCTCTATTATCTAAGTGCAGGGTAAAGTGCCCTCTTGCTGTAAAATTCCATTCATCAAACCGAGTGCGCTTCTGGGCCGAAGCATACTCCATTCCACTGAAATTGTAATCATTCGTGCATTATATTCTGATGTTCAAACCATGAGCAATTAAAAAAATAATTATCTTAGTAAGGCAATTTTCTCCGACAGCAATGTATATCATACCAATTCTTCATAATCCGATTTGAACGATAATATTTCGAAAGAGAATAAAGTAAAATATTTCGAAATCCATTTTATGGGAATGTGATTTAATCCAGTTCAGATTTGTTATGAATTTTGAGCTTGAAAATGCGATTCTGAGATACGGTAGGCGACACGTGGACTCAATAAAACGTGAACAAGGATAGTCTGATGCTGAAATTAACATCACAGTCTCAGTTTCTTATTTATATTACGTGAAAAATTAGTGACCATATAACAAGATGGTGATAGGTAATAAAATTTTTCATTGCTTTAAATCCTCCCCGAAATGTAGAGCGAGACGAGCTGATTGATTGAGATGGTGTGTTGCTCAACGACCGTAAAAGAAGAAACCACCAAAACGACTGAGGTTACGAGAGTAGCTATCTGCCTTTTCTTGATCCTCTAATATCTCTTAACGTGACTGCTGCCACCTCTTGGCCGTATCATAAACAGCCGCTAGTCAACGGCCACTTGAATCTTACCAAGAAGAGCTTCACAAGAAAGAAAAATAGAGAGATATTTTCCTCTTTCTTTCTATCCTTCTTTCTTTCCGTTTCTTCTTTTTTCCTTCTTTCCCCATCGAACAAGATAAGCACAGAGCATGGCAATTTCAAACTTATTCATAAATTTGTAACTCGGAAAAACTGGCCGTGGCGTGTCTATGAGATTAGGTTATAATCATAGCTAACATAGATAATTGTGTTAATTCTATAATATTACGATCGACTAGTCTTCGGCTAGCTGCGGGGCTTCCCCCAAGATCCCTACATTTACTCGACCTACGACCTCGCTCTTCTCATATTCCTAATCAGTGGCGGCGATTGGAGGTTAAAAGTGGGGCAAAACATGATCTGAATATTTATATATCAATGTTAGTTTTCCTGGTTGTTTTTAACACTTTTACCAAAGGTTATATATCTAATAGGATATTATCTTTTTCAGTTAAAATACCGTATATCGTATTTCATATTTTATTAAGTAAATTGAGAAGAGCAAGGCAAATAGGTACTCTTAATCAACGAAAGTGTAAGAAGAGATTTGATTCCTTGCTCATGAACATCTTAAAATTCTCTCTGGAAACTTGTGTGATCAGATTATTTGATAACAAATTTGGAAAACAAATAAATAGAAAAGATAATATTAATCATAGTAAGGAATAATGAAGCTTGTTTGGTACAAGCTATATTGAAACTGGGGATTAATGAACAACTTATATTTTTAATTCCACACATGCCATTAAATGTATGTTATTACTCTTAGAAAATGAAAGACAGTAAATACTACAAGCATATGCTACGACATTCGCAATTTCAATATTAATTACTTTGAATTGCAATTAAAACTCAATTTCTGTAGCTTTTTTTAACTAAACGGGAAAAACAACCAGTACGTACTCACGCAATGGCAAATATTATATGGCACCATTTTTTTCTGTGAACAAGTAATACATACAAAAACTTGACATATCCAAATGAAACTAAATAGATTAAAGGGTCATTTCAAAAAAGTGGGGGCAACTGTCCGCCTCCGCCGCCTCTGTCTCTAACCTATCTATAATTTTACAGTATAATAATTGTAATTCCGATATCCTTTTTCCTTCTTATCGCCTTTTCTTTCCTTTAAGGTCAAATCTCAAAACACGCTGAAACACATGTCTAATTATTTTAAACGAGAAATTCATATCGTCGCTGCGCCTTGAAGAACCGCTATGTGACTCTTTTGTCGAAAATGAGTTATGCCGTGCAAATAAACCTGAAAGCTGTCAGGCAGCGTCCCTTATAATGTGTTAAGTGAATATTCAATTGTTTCGCTACAACAATGAAAAATAATAGATTGAAATTAAAGGCTTCAAGTTCTTATCACGTACGTATTGATCCTCTATGTGCTTATTAAGGCTCAAAAGATAAACCGATATGTGCTACGTAAACTTAAAATAGTAATATAATATTGTTGTTGAAGGAAGATACAACAATGTCTAGTGCATAATATACACAGAACCAATTTTATTATATTTTTCAAGTGTTTCCTTGTATATTTCGCAAAATGTTAAGTTTGGAATGTTTTTTTGCTTCTCCTGAAAAGTTGTGGTTTTAACACACAGGCACAGCGACGATATATCAAATTTCATGTTTCTAACTTTCCAAGATTCCGAAATATGGGCATTTTTTAGATAATACTTGCCACCTCTCTTTCCATCCGAATTTCCGAAAATTCTTCCTTGTGGGAACTTAGATCAGAAATCCCATGCCCTGTTCAAATTTCTTCTTTCTAGCTTAAGTGGTCTGGTCTGGGCGTTAATCAATCAATCAGCCAGTCATCTTATTACATCAACTATTGTAACCCCTACTCCTTTTTCTTCTAGTCTTCTTTCTTCCCTTGTCGGGTAAATATTAAATAAATACTGAAATACAACTTTTTTATTATTTTAAACGAAAAGTCTAAATACCGGTACCATATTTCATGTCTCTAACCTTAAGATATTTTTAGATTTTGACACCTTATTTTAACAATTGCAACTCCCATCCTTTCCCTTTCTACCCTTGTAGGAGAAATATCAAAAAATGCTGAAACAGATCTTTAATTATTTCAAAGAAAAGTGTCAATACCAAAATTCATGTCTCCAAAGCTTAAAGGATATCGAGATACGATCATTCCATTACAAGAATTGTAATTGCCATCTGTTCTCCGTATTTTTGCTTTCCTTCTAGGGAAAATATTTAAAAATGTTGAAACACGTGTCCTTTGGGGATGCACAAAAATGGACTCCCTAAAAGCTATCCAAGCTTATGATTGGGTATTAAGTCATTTAATTCACAAATTAAACAAAACTGTGAAGGATATAAATCACACCTTTTCTCTCTGTCCAGATGTTGTGTTAAATGTATCAACAAACGTTATCAACGGAGCGTTCCCATGCCTGTCTCTAAAGTAGAGATGCAAAAAAGCCGGCTTTTTTGAATCGATGGTTTTTTTCACATAAAAAGCCGGCTTTTTTGGAAAAAAACCGAGAATTTTGGAAATTTTGGCTTTTTTCATTTTCATGATTTTTCTATCCAAATAGCTTTCTTATAGTATATTCTATAGTTAGATAAGATTTCCACGACCTGAATGCCATATTTAGCTCTGTAATTCACCATCAAGATGGATGGAGCACATATTTTACAAATTAAAGCTAACATGAAGAATGTAGTATTTGAGGGCAATTTTACAGGTTATTTAACTTTATTTTAACTTTTGAGTTATCGACATTTTTTTCCTTCTCTAGATCATTTTAGTTTGTCATCCGTGTTTCATTTCTAAGAGCTTAGTACTCCAGCTTCTAGCACGAAAGTTAAACTTACGTTTTTCTATATATCCGTCAAAGCATACGTTTTTCAATATGTCCGTCAAACCGTATTTCCACATTTCTGTTATACTGTAGTTGTGCAATGATTTAGCAATAATTTTCCAGATACAACCTTGAATAAAAATTTATACAAATAATCAATAGCGGATTTAGAAAAGTACTTTGGGAGGAGTTTCTCTGATTGTTTCGTTTTCTAAAAAGTCCTAATTTTATTTGGGAGGTGCTTGAAGTTTATGAGTACAGGCATAACTAATATTTCGTTTCGTTTATATGTTTAGCAATAATCTTCCGGATACAACCTTGAAGATCATTTTATACTGAGAATAAGTGGCGAATTTAAAAAAAGTGTTTTGGGAGGGGTTTTCTTACTACTAATGTTTAGTTTTTCTAAATATTCGTAATTTTTATTTGACGGGAGCTTAAAGTTTATGAGTAAAGGCATAACTTATAGATATTTCGTTCGTTTTAGACATTCCACAACTTTGGAGAACAGGCTTCAGTCCGAAAGACCGATCCTCTAACCTTCGCAAAACCGTCACTGCTAGTAATTAGTAATAATAACGATTTAAAAACAATAAGGAAGGAAGTCGGCCAACTCCTACACTCCTAGTCGGCCAGTACACGCACTATTTCTACATTCTCAGATGGAATGAAGGAAGGCTTTGTCAGAATGGTCGAATGCTGGGTTGAATCCCGGACTTCCCGATAGAAGCGCAAAAGCCAACCACTCAGTCACGTTTGTTGTGCAGTTGTATTTAGCTTAACTTAAATATATTCCGTAGTCTTTTTTTTTTCCGTAATGATATGTTGAATCCCTCTTGTTAAAAATTCAGAAAACTTGAGGACTGGGTAAACCGTGATGGTGGTCAAGGGCGCCCATGTTGTGGTTTCCAAGGAGGGGAAGTATAAGCGACGTTTCAAAAATAGTTTCAAATTTTGCTGTAACTAATGTAAAAATCCTATTGAATTTTCAATATTCTGAAGTACATTTTCCTCTAGGGGGGGCAAGCGCCCCCTTAACCCCCCTGATGGGCGCCCTTGATGGTGGTTATAAAAAACTTGACTGTAGAATTTCAAGAATATACAGAACCATGTGCAGCCTTTAATTGTATCATACAAATCTAAGTATTTCTCTTATGTTTTATTTTAATTTTATTTTGTTTCAAAAAGAGGGTATGGAATATTTTGAAGTAAAAATACTACATACAATTTTGCTAGTTATTTGTGTATTTTTTGAAAGAAGTTTTTACTCTTAGGGTTGGCTCGTTTACACCAGCTGTTTTTTTTTTTTAAATAACTGGTTTAAACTTAAAAAAATTAAAAGAACAAAAATGCGAATCGTGTGAACTTCATAGTGACGTTTCACATGTCAAACCATCTGCATTAGTCTTATTTCCTTTTCACCTTTTAATCAAGGTGTCCCATGTTCAATTCTCGGTCGAACCACAACCCTTCTTTCATGTGTAAACTAAGTACTCTTTCGGATGTCACTTTAAGCGAAAGTCTTCTCCTTGATAATCTCGGTATTACGTAAGGATGTTAAGCCTAAACATACAAAACGAAATCAAATTATATATTTCTGCATGCCTGTTGTTTTATAAAGAAGCGAAGGTTGCTTAAATAAATTGATTAAAATTGGTAAAATTTATCGATTGCCTACTTAGCTTCCAACATTAGCTTGGATTGGACTTTCAATGATACCTACATACTAAATTTGTAATTTAATACCTCAGTTTTAGGAAAATAAACATACTGCTGAACAAGACTGCACTTATTTAATATAAAAACACATTTACACGTGACGTTTCGATCTTGGATAGAAGATCGAAACGTCAGGTGTAAATGTGTTTTTATATTAAATAAGTGCAGTCTTGTTCAGCAGTGTGTTTATTTTTCTGATTTTATTCGCAAGACGTTGACTATGATTGTGTGTCACTCAGTTTTAGCGTACTGATTATAATACGTTGACCTTTAAATTTTACATGCAAATTAAATTTTACAGGATTTTTCCGTTATTGTTTTACATTTAAAAGAATGACGGGATTTTCCCGATGGCTAGGGCGGGAGTTTCTCAATTTAAGAAATTTACTGACCGGACTTCTTTAAGCTTATGGGACCTCTTCCAGCATAACCCCGTTGTTGAATAATAACACCAAGGCGAAACAAACTTATTTCTGTGAATATGTAATACAAATACATAAAGCAAAATATCTAAATCAAAAAACCTGGTTTAAACCCCAAAAAAGCCTGGTTTAAACTGCCCCCCCAAAACGGGTTTTTGGCATTTTCAGAAACAACCATGGTTCTTACCAACTCTGCTTACTTTTGTATATAGGAGGTTAAAATGTGTTTATTATATACATTGGTTAATCCTTTGGAATTCATAATGTAAAAATGTTGAAGTAAAATTGTTTAAAATATCTTTTCGAAATTCATGGTTTACTTTCGAGGTTTTATATTATTATCGGCATCAACCACTAATTAAATGACTTTCTGTGTTATAGAGAAGCGAAACAAAGTCTGCTTTATCGATTTAAAGCAGAATTTTGAAAAAAGCCCAAAATTTCCCAAGCAAAAAAGCAAAGCAGAAAAAACCGAGTTTTTTCCAAAAAAGCCGGTTTTTTTCCGAGCCCTTGCATCTCTACTCTAAAGGGTTAAACGGGAAGTTCATACACCAAATTCCATGCCACTATAATTCAGAGATTCGCAGATATGACCATTCGCAGATATGACATTTTAATAATAATTGCTATCCCTCTTTTCCGCCGATTTTCCAAAAATTAACACTTAGTGGGACCTTACATTACAAATCTTATGCCCTGTCCAAATTTCAAGTTTCTAGGTTAGACCTTTTTGCCTGGGCGTTAACTAATAAATCAGACAGTCAAGACTTCTTCTCTTATTCGTATGTGCAGATTAACAAAGCAAATGTTCAAAGATGACACATACAGGGTGTGTACCAAAAATCATTTTCTCTCTCCTCTCTCTCTCTCTCTCTCTCTCTCTCTCTCTCTCTATATATATATATATATATATATATATATATATATATATATATATATATGTCTTATTTTACATGGAGAAATTAAGGCTAATCCTGCCTCGTCTTCCACTTGACCATCAAGTTTAATATAATAATATTAAGTATATATAGAATAATAATTGAAAAAAGACATACATACACACATTCAAATGACAACTAAAATTACACTCACATTCACACACAGAGACAAATAAAAGGTAAGAAGAATAAAAACGAGCATTTTTGTCCGATATCATGGTCTGCTCAACCGACTTCTTGAATAAATTGATTGATTGAAATTGTCGTATGTTGGGTGGAAGATCGTTCCATGCACGGATAGCGGATGCAAAGAGCGATTTCGAGCAATATTTCGACGAGTGTAGGGGAAGATAAAGGAGTATATTTACACCTGATCTTGTATCATGATTGTGATGAGCGTTTAATGGTTACAATCGTTAAAACTAGTAAAAGGGCTGTTGAAAGCGCAAAATGTCCAGCTTTCTGTAGTATGGAGTTAAGTGATTAGATCGTTTGAGATTATAAGCAAACCGTATGCAGGCATTTCGGATACGTTGCAATCAGTGTACTAATGCTTCATTTAAGTCTGACAGAGCTACATCACAATATTCAAGGTGAGGAAATATTAGAGATTTTACAAGAAGTAATTTAGTGTCAATGAATAGAATTTTCTCTAGTCTTGTGAGTGAATGCAAAGACCAGAACGCTTTCTTACATACAGCATTGATATGAGGTGTCCACTCAAGAAATTAATCTATTGTTACCCCGAGATTTGTAACGGTTTCAGAGAATGGAATACTTGTTCCATTTATCTGTACTGTTAGTATATTCGAAAGGTGCATTTGTGTAAGTCGTTTACAGGAGACACAAATGCATTTAGATTTAAGTTTATTAATGGTTAACCCATTTTCTTTTGACCACAAGGAAATGCGGTGCAATCTTCATTCATTTGTTGAATTGAATCGTTCAAGTTTAAGGACTGAGTGAGATATAGATTTGAGTCATCCGCATATAGGTGATACAATATTGGAAAACAGGAGGTAGATCATTAATGTAGAGACAGAACAGGAGAGGGCCAAGGACATTTCCTTGGGGGACACCGTGAGTGAGACAGTAGATGTGTTCGAATTTGATCACTACCAATATATTCTAATACCTTTGAAAGAGCAGGTAAAATACTAATTGGCCGGAAATCATTAATATTTGTTATATTACTTGTTTTGGGGAACGCTAGGACTTCAGCTGTTTTCCAAGCAGATGGAAAAGTGCCGCTTATAAGAATACAATTGAAAATATTAGTAATGGTATCTAGTATAAAGGTAGTTTAGAAGTTAAAATTTTCTTAATAAATTGAATACTAATCTGGTCAGCGCCAGTAGCATTTGATTTTATTCTATTAATGGTCTTCATGACAATACGGGACTGACACATTCAAAGGAAAATATGTTTCCTGTACATTCTGGACTCCCCCCCCCCATTATATGTATTTTATGATCTGTATTACCTAAACGCTTAATGTCACGAAAATGGTTATAAGATCTGTAGTGAATTTATTATTAGCCATGTTTTGTTTCCTACTGTTCTTGATCCCTAATATATTTAATTTTTTGCACATTTTCGAGTTACCAGTGCTGTTGCTGTTCGCTAGGTTTGAGGCAAATTCCATTTTGGCTTTTCTAATTAAGTGAGTGCATCTATTTTATAAGATTTTATATCTTTCAAAGCAGACGTCGGCCTGTATTGGATTATTTTTACGAGACTGCGTGTACTGTCTATAAGAGGAATCACGTTTAGCCATTACATTTGGAATTTCTTTAGTTATCTAAGGGGAAGAAGGTTGCGATACTTTGCGATTAATGAGTGGAGCATGCATATCTAGTAGGGATAATATCGCTTTACTAAAGAAATGAAGCTTTTCGTCTACAGACAGAGAAAATTGTAGATTGTCTGCCAAGGAATTTTTCCCGCATTAAAGAAAAGTGCAGCTTCAGTCATTTTATTGAAGTTTCTGTACGAGATAAGTTTTGACTGTTGCTTCAGTGTATGTATGGAGTAACAGGCGAACACTAGATCGTGATAAGATATACGTGGAATTGGTAATTGATAATTGGTGATTGGTCCATATTGATCAATTTTTTGTGGCTTGTTAGTTAAAATGAGATCTAGTAGTGAATGCGATCTAGTAGTAAAACTGATTAACAAGATCTGCAAAAGGTTAATATTCCTCTAAATATTGTCCATTAGCATTTAATCGTTTTTTTTCACCGTCACTCCCTTGCCCGGAACGCCCTCTCGAAGGTCTCGATGAGAATCTCCTTTAAATCTGTTGACATAGCCATTTTGGATAGCCTCAATGCTGTCTAAACGACATTCTTTGAATGCTTTCTTAATCTTAGGGAACAAAAAGAAGTTGGCCGGAGCGAGGTCGGGATTGAACAGTGGCTGCGGCAGCGGGGGATTGACACTTTATGCTTCGCCAGGAACTCACTGAGGCGCAGAGGCATGTGACTTGGCGCATTGTCGTGATGCAACAGCCAGGTAGCGACAATGTCTTTTTGCACGCAGATGACCCTTTTCTGGAAGCTTTCCAGAACACAAACGTAGTAAGCAGCGGTAACTGTCTGTCTTTGGAGTACAAACTTTTTCTGAACCACACTCTTAGCATCGAAAAAGACAATCAATATTTCTTAGATTTGGATTTGCTCATCCTCGCCTTCTTATATTTCGGGGACGTCGGGTGTGGTATTTGGTACTCTGGAGCTTCGTTTCTAGGTCGTATTGAAATGGCCACGTAAATTTTCCGGAAAATGTTCAAATGGAAAATATTCCGATTCATAAAAACATACTGCACTTATTCCCCCATCGTTTATCCCTACAATTTATTTCTAATAAATATTGTCTGAAAAAAGTTTCATGAAGTGAAAATCTAACGATTCTTCATTTCTGCAAAAATGTTTCAAACACTTCAATGTATTCTTCCCTCAAATTCACATTTGATCTTTCAAAATCATATTTAATTAATTTAATATGAATAAGACGATGTTTTCAAGAATTGAATAAGACATTTTATTTCGCCCTTCTTACAAGTAGAAAGGTGAGGTGACATCTTAAATAGGATCATTCTCGTGACTAGCGATCCCTATTTTAAGTTCGATCAATATTTGCAATTTGTGCACAGATAAGGAGCAATTCCTTGGAACTCATTTTTGGCCCATACTACAGCAGTAAGGACATGTTTAGCCCTCATGGGTTCATCAATTCTTGTCAAAACACGTTACTTGCCAGACGGTTACGAATGAAGTTGATACGGATGATGTAATTTTGTATTGTTGGCATTTCACCTGTAAAGGAGGTCGTTTCAACTCTTAGAGGCAGAGAAATTGATTATTATTCATGTTACTATACAACAGAAGTATCGTTTTTGTAGATTGCAAAAATTTACTGAATTGCCACACCCGGAATCGAACTCGCGTCCCCAACATTACGAAACTAACGCTTAAGCCAATACTCTAAGACATCACTGTTCTGGGAGAAGGAAAAATGAAGCTGTAGTAAATTCAGTAATTACAGACTTTTACGATTCCAGTGTAATAATGCTGAAACTTTCTGATTTCAGTCATGATAAAATAGTAAAGCATTATGCAGAAAGAATAGTCCAGAGAAAACTTTAAATTGATAACTCATATGTACGGAGACGCTGCCGTATGCTCTCGCCTCGGGCCCTGATTTTTCATTGCACGGCAATTGATTGAAATCTGGTGTTTCAGAGCACAGGATTATTTCTTTAAAGTTAACTAATTTAACGAACCTTCCTCAGTACCTTGTTTCCAATTTTACGCGCTTTACTCACTTTTACAGTTTATCCACTAATTCTTTAAGAAAAGGGAAAAAACACAGAAACATTGAGGAGAGTAAAAATCACAAACACTATTCGCGCGTTCTTCCCTTGCCTGAAGAAAAACAAAAAATATCTAGAATATGCAATTTTTGGTCTTCCATCTTCTATGTGTTGGCAAATTTCTAAAACCAAACCAAACAAAGAACAATACTATTACACAAAACGCTCAGCATGTTAGCTCTTCATGACATAACTATTGTATGATCCGAATAACTCTAGTATATCCACAAACCATCATTTGTCATATTTTTTCCGAAATACTACATGACTTTTCTGACAACCTGATATTTGAAATGTTAATACGCAAAGTTCATTGATCTCATCGCTTATTCACTTATTCTCTTATGATCATCACAAATTTTAGGGTACTTCCCGTAGATATAGAAAGATGAAATGTAATATCCAGACTTGGTGTAGCATGCAAGTAAACAAATAAAAAGTAACAGGATGATATTTCATTCCGCCAAGTTCCCTTCAATAGAGTGTGTTGTTTATTCAACAAAAGGACGTGATATCCAGTCAGAAAATTCATAAAATATAAAATATGTAACCAAGTCTCGACTTTGCAATAATAATAATAATAATAATAAAGGAATAGCAGAATTACAATATCAATTACGTAAACAATACCTTCCAATCAAGAAAAAATAATAAATGCCACACCGGGACTGGAACCCGTGAGACTGTAATGGCAGTTCTCTGCTTTCACACCTTGTCATCAATTCATCAGGCAAAGATAAGAAAATAAACTAGTAGTTATATTAGATAATCATAGCACACACTATTTCTACATGTGTTCATATAATTCAGAGAATCTGAAAATAATTGCTATCGTCTTTTCTTCTTTGGAAACTAGAAGGTAAAGAAGAATTGTAGGGATGGGCAAGAGCGAGTTGGAGCGAATACTTTCCTCCAAATTGACTCGAATTTGACTCGAGTTTTGATTCGAGTCGAGTCAAAACGAAGAAAATCGAGCCAAATGCTGTGTGTAGTTTCAAGTACTTTCTTCAAGTATCCCACATAAACAATATAATTATTATCAATGATGCTACTACTACTACCACTACTACTTCTACTTATTATTGTTATTATTATTATTATTACTTTTACTATGGATCCGTATAGTAAAACTGCAAGCTTATTTTAATGAAAAAAGTGTCATGAAATTAAAAAAAAATCCTTGGGCAAGGTTTGAACTCACGCCAAAATTATTTTCATTACTAGCACGTTGTGCTAGAATACTCGGTCACGAGGGCTTACAGCAGTTTGCCTTAATTTTAAATATATGTAGAACATGACTCTTGATCTCGCATCTGTATCCGGCAATAAGATCAGAGGATATCTGAAATTCTTGGAATCTCCCCACACCAAGGTCTGCGGGGTCGTTAGTTACGACTCTGGGCCCGTTCCATACACGACAAATTACCGTAAATACGCGCGTAATTTTCGCCCTCGCATAATTTTCGCATCACAATTTTGAAGGGCATTTTCTGTATATTTTATTTTCCTCGCGTAATTTGCGCACGCGAGGATTTGATAGTGATTTGTAAGAAACCACACGACTTCTTAATCAATTTTTTAATGTTATTTTTCTACAAATTTAGAATTAGTTGTTTGTTGTCAATTCTTGCTACAAAGAAAATGTGTACCGGTATTTTCGTGTTATTTTGACTGGGAAAAAATTAGATGATGTTCTCTGATGTGGCTATTTTTTTTTTGCATAATTTACGCACCTTTGTTTCTAACGATTCTTCATTTCTGTAAAAATGTTGCAAACACTTCAATGTATTCTTCCCTCAAATTCACATTTGATCTCTCAAAATCATATTTAATTAAATTAATATGAATAAGACGATGTTTTCTCATAGCTTTACCCACAATAAAACCCGAACATTTCTTCTTATTTTCTGTTACAAAAATGATCTTCATAAGGAACGGGAACTCTTATGTTTCATGTAGTTATTTCATTACATAGGAAGGCATATATGTGAAGAAATAGTGGAATTTTCTGTTTTTAAAATAACTGATAAATTCACAAAGGTTTCTTTTCGCTTTCTTGTTATATTTTAAACAATGGAATGGGATATTTGTACTCTACGAACTCGATTTATGTTCTCTGCACTTCACACACACACATACATACAAACATACACACAGGTGCCCCCTTCCCCCGTAGCGTAGTCGCTAACACTCTCGCCTTCGGTGCGGGCGGTCCCGGGGCTCGATTCCCGGTGGGGTACCCGGTCGGAAAAGTGTTAAATGCTTTTTCAGGCCAGCCACCCTGAATGAGGTTTTCCTGGATTTTCCTCATTCCTACCAGGCAAATGCTGGGGTGGTACCTAACTTATAGGTCCCAGGTCGCGTCCTCCCTTCCCTAATCCTTTCTTCCTTCCCTTTTCCCGGATTGTGTGCTCGTCGACGGACGTCACCCTCAAACGGTCAAGGGCTAAATGGTCTTAGATGCCGAAAGCTTAGAAATCTAAATCTTAAATCCTAAACAAACATACACACACACAAAAAAAAAAAGAACAGAGAGAGAGAGAGAGAGAGAGAGAGTGAATGAGAAAACACTGTAAATTTTTACTTGACAATTCAAAATATTAGAACATTTTCTGGGTTCCTAAAAGCTATTTGGAAAATTTAATTTGTTGCTCTCTAACTTTCATCTACAGAAATTCAATTTTATAGCTCAATGTGCAGTTAAATATAGTGGAAAATTTTCCACCTAACATCACTATACATAATAGTCAAAAGTGTCCGGGTTATGAAAAGTTTTTCCACTTGTTTCTACAACGTAATAAAAATTTTACGATCCATGAAAATTCCTTACACTTGTTTCTACTGAGAAATCAAACTTTCTGATTCATAAAAAGTTGTTTTACTTTTTGCTTCAAAATGATGAAAATTTACCGACTTTTCAGTTTTTCCAAACACACAGAAAATTTTTCGATTCATGAAAAATTGTTGAACTTGTTCTTACACAGTACCGGAAATTTTCTGAGTCATGAAAATTTTCGGATTCTTTAAACGATCTTTCACTTTATAACATTCCTATACATGAAGTCAATCAAGTTTGTGGTTACTGAGGAATTGTTACTTGATCACTGGTATTTGTTTAGAGCGGAAAATTTTCCACCTCACATCACTAGACACGTTTCATCAACAGCATTAATGTTGTTCAAATAATCCAGTTCAATTTCCACATGTTCCTTCAGTTCACTCACGATCAATACTCGATTGGTTCATCTGTCAGCAATTTGGGGACCAGCTGAGCAAGTGCATGTAAATTCTTCCGTAATGATGTGATGCACAACTGTCTTCGGAATGTTTGGAGTGTCAGCCAACAGCCGAACACTCGTTCGATGATCAGTATTCAACAACTCCCGCACACGAGTCACATTTTCATCAGTTTGGCTTGTTAATTGCTGTTCAGAGTGGGGGGCATTGTCCATCTTTTCCTGGCCTCTCTTAAACTTCATCCACCTCGTAACTTACACATACGAAAGAGATGAACCCTGAAGGCTTGTTGAAGCAGTTTATGAGTTTCTGCAGAGTCTTCTGTCGAGTTCTGTGCAGAACTTAACCGCTCAACGTTGTTCGAAAGTATCTGCTATGACATTATCTGAAAACAGGGGTGTACTGTATCAGCGATCCTGACGCCACCGATGTTCGGAACAGACTAATCTAGAGTGCGTTGCAAAGCTCAGTTCCATCCACCTAACTCAACACGCCTGAATGTGATGTGACCTAGCGGGCCGTGACAAATATGTATATCTCATGACTTTTTGGACACACGATCTTGTATACCAATTGATATATCTTTTTGAAAATTTTACACGTAAGTTTAAAATAGAGAAGAAACCTCTTTAACTCACGCCTAGTTTTCGAGAAAATAGAGAAGAAACAATTAATTTGTTAACAAAAATTGATGTTATGCGAGAGTGTCCATATATCCCTTACTGACGTAAGACTCATACTAAAATATACCCTCATTAATATCTTTATTATGATGCTACCAGACTGCAGTACGTAGTATGGTTAGTGATATATAGCTTGAAATTTTCATTAACTATTTAACTTTGCTTTCTGTTTAACTCAACTATGGTCCAAATATAAGACATATGGACTGCTTGGATGCTAAGTGACCAAATTCCAAAAGCTAAAAAGTGGACTAATGATTTTATTCACTTCCATAACACGTTCATCATTTTAGATATTTTAGTAAACAATAAATTATAAAATCGTAAACTACATAGTTACATTATAGTTTTGATTGCCAGCATAACAGAAATATGAATTATTCATTCATTCATTATGAATTGTTATACTGAACTTCAAATTTTAATATCGGAAAACTTCTGTTTTGGAGCTAAGGCACTTGGCATTCAAACTGTACATATACCTAGGTAGAATATCAGTATATATATTATTACATCGTGCTAAACAAGATAACATTTGACTAAATTCAAATTCCCATGTGCAGGTTTCAATAAAATCGAAAAACGTAATTATGTAGCAGTACAAAGTATATCATTCGTTATCAATTATAATCAACAACTTTTATTTTGCTGGAAGAAATTGTTGTTTACTGTATACAGTGTGTAATAAAATACACTGTCTTTTCTTGACAATCACACGGACTCTTTATGTGAATACTACTTGTAAGTATCTTTTTCGTATATACATTCTGTTGATTTCTCGCATTTAAATATCTTACATATTCAAGAAGGAAAGTGTCACTGCAAAGTAAAAAGTTATGTAATGTTGAACAAACTGAATTTCCGGTTAATAAATCATTTAGTGGAAATTGCATCACTCAAACAGTTAGTTGCAAACTTGCGAACTTAGCAATTGTATGCCTAATTCTAGTCATTTATAACCGATCACTTAGCAAAATTATGATTTAGATATTAGATATAATAAGAATAATTCTACGTTCATAATTGCCAATTTCTACCCATTTGCCGTAGAAGTAGTTAAAAAATGTGCTAATAGTTAAATTATCTTCCAATACTCTAGTTCAACGTGTAGTTAATTTCTGCATGACTCGTTTAATTTCGGCTTGCGCTGTATATTTTTATAGTTCTAGTAGAGGTATAATACCACTATTTATTCAGAAGTACTAGCAATGCTGTAACAACAGAAAATGAAGACAATTCAAAGGATTGTTAATACATTTCTTCAACGTGAGCAAAACATGTTGTAAATACGTATCTTAAACATGAGTTAAGCAAAACAGCAGTCAGTGTTCCATTTGAGAATATCAGGAAAATGATACTTATTTTAAATCGGTACACTTAAAAAGGGAAAAAAATAACTGTTTTTTAATTAATATATTCTATTAGCTATACGTTTAGTTACGAAACTTTCGGTAGGTTTGGCAATTTTTAGAGAAATTCTATGCATCATTCAGCAACCTTTTACAAACAACTGTTGGCAATACTGGTAATTGAATGGCTCAAATGTTCAACCATCTTTGGTTGTTAAATATGAATAAGATACAGCCAGCCACAAAAGTAATTCCCCCCCCCCTAAGGCCATAATTCCATTACTTGGGGTCCAGGACATTTGCGGTTGTGAGAACGCCTAGACAAAAGCAACCAAACTTACACGTAAGTTTTCTCGGCACTGACAGCAGTTGGTAGCACTGAGTCAAGCCTGTATGGAAGTAAAATTGTGAGTACATGAAGCACGAAACATTTCTCCATTCTGAGATCAATCTCTGGTTCAGAGCGTGTTGTCCAATGAACATCATATGTTAATCTCAATATTGCTGTGTATGTAATGTACTTTTTCATTATATACTGTATAATCAAAGAAATAAAAACACTGATCACATATGAATCAGAAAATGCTTGAAAGTAGCTGAAAATATCAAATCTAGAACAACTGCTGGAAATAACTTTGTAAATGATTGCCTCCATTGAGAGACTTTCTCCAATTTTCCTCATTCCAACATTTTCTTTCGGGAAGAGAGAAGATCTTGTTTATCACACTGAGTATGCATTGAAATTGAAACAAGGAAACTTGATAAAACTTAACCCTCGCCGGGACTCGAACCCGAGTCCACCAAGTAGAAGTCAATGCGATAACCACTCACCCACCGCGTCATTCAAACTTCCACCCAAACTAATACCTAGTTAAAATCGTTTCATGGAAAAATATAAACAAGATACTTACATATAAAAAAAACAAACAAATATAAAGAAAATATAAATAAGAAAATAGATGCAACTTGTGTGAGTGTCTTAACGACTTACTCGAGATTTCCTTGTTTAACTCAAAAACAAGTTATATAGACGTTCCTCAATGAGAAAAATATCACGAAACGTTCTTCAAGTTGAGGCTACGCTATTGGCAGAGCCATAACTTGTGGGGGCAGGAGGTAACTGCCCCCCCGCCAGAGAAGCTCCCCCCCGTTCGAGGGGGCCGTTTTGAGACAAAATTATTTTATTCCATATACGATAAGAACATGAAATTAGAAATGAAGCATCAAATAGGGTCGCTACATTACATAAACAAAAGTTAAATAGAACAAAAATGAGTATTGGACCCATTTCAGTAAAAAATGTCTAGTATTAAGGGCTCTAGAAGTAATATTTATTCGTATGGCTTGGAGATTTATCAATTTTGTCCCCTTAATAATTTTGTCATGTATGGAATGGGCCCAGGGAGTAACTAACGGAACCGCAGACCTTGCCGTGCGGGAGGGCCCACAGGATTCGGGAGACCCATAAAGATTAAGACAAGTTGGAAAGAGAGGACCCAAGAATTAGAAGAACAACTTTCTCTAGGGGGCACTAATAAGCTTATTAATGCTTGCCCCTCCTCAGAAAAAATCCAAGTTACGGCACTGGTCATCGGTTGCAGGGATTGTCCCGATTTACATTATTTCGTCTTTTACATAACTTCTAATTTCCAAAGAAGAAAAGACGACAGAAGTTAGTTTCACATTCTTTAAATTTCATAACACGTGTAGAAATAGACTATTCTATGTTTATGTTCCATAACTACTAGTTTATTTTCTTATGTTCATATTAAGAATTTGTGGCAAATTGAGGCCACATGATCATGAGGCGCAATCCACTACGGGTTCGAATTCCTCTAAAGAGCAAGGTCGGAATTTTAAGTGTCCTCAGTATTTCTGTGTTCGTGTTCCTGTAGTGTTTTGAATACGTCGAAAGGACATGAGGTGCAAGTGGCGAACAGTATTCTGGTTGGGGAGATTTGTTTAAAAGAAATTGTGAAAGCAGGAAACTCCCATTGCAGCTACCTGGGTTCAAATCCCGTCGTAGCAAGTATTAATTTTTCTGAATGGGAAGATAATGTTTATGTAATTGGTGTTGTAATTATGTTATTGCTTTATTATTATTATTATTATTATTATTATTATTATTATTATTATTATTATTATTATTATTGCCACAATGGAAAGAAAAAGTAACATAGTCGAAGCTACTCATAGGAACAGAAAGGATATAGAGTATGTCAGATGTTTCTTAGGTTTACACATGAACGCAATAATGTTATGTTTTCGGATTTCCAGATAGATTTATCATTTTATGACAAGAAATGGAACATAAAGATTCGTTAGCTGATAACAGAAATGCATTTTATTTCGCCCTTCTTACAAGTAGAAAGGTGAGGTGACATCTTAAATAGGATCATTCTCGTGACTAGCGATCCCTATTTTAAGTTCGATCAATATTTGCAATTTGTGCACAGATAAGGAGCAATTCCTTGGAACTAATTTTTGGCCCATACTACAGCAGTAAGGACATGTTTAGCCCTCATGGGTTCATCAATTCTTGTCCAAACACGTTACTTGCCAGACGGTTACAAATGAAGTTGATACGGATGATTAATTTTGTATTGTTGGCATTTCACCTGTAAAGGAGGTCGTTTCAACTCTTAGAGGCAGAGAAATTGATTATTATTCATGTTACTATACAACAGAAGTATCGCTTTTGTAGATTGCAAAAAATTTACTGAATTGCCACACCCGGAATCGAACTCGCGTCCCCAACATTACGAAACTAACGCTTAAGCCAATACTCTAAAACATCACTGTTCTGGGAGAAGGAAAAATGAAGCTGTAGTAAATTCAGTAATTACAGACTTTTACGATTCCAGTGTAATAATGCTGAAACTTTCTGATTTCAGTCATGATAAAATAGTAAAGCATTATGCAGAAAGAATAGTCCAGAGAAAACTTGAAATTGACAACTCATATGTACGGAGACGCTGCCGTATGCTCTCGCCTCGGGCCCTGATTTTTCATGGCATGGCATTGGATAGATACTTATATTGACTGAAATCTGGTGTTTCAGAGCACAGGATTATTTTTTTAAAGTTAACTAATTTAACGAACCTTCCTCAGTACCTTGTTTCCTATTTTACGCGCTTTACTCACTTTTACAGTTTATCCACTAATTCTTTAAGAAGAGGGAAAAAACACAGAAACATTGAGGAGAGTAAAAATCACAAACACTATTCGCGCGTTCTTCCCTTGCCTGAAGAAAAACAAAAAATATCTAGAATATGCAATTTTTGGTTTTCCATCTTCTATGTGTTGGCAAATTTCTAAAACCAAACCAAACAAAGAACAATACTATTACACAAAACGCTCAGCATGTTAGCTCTTCATGACATAACTATTGCATGATCCGAATAACTCTAGTATATCCACAAACCATCATTTGTCATATTTTTTCCGAAATACTACATGACTTTTCTGACAACCTGATATTTGAAATGTTGTAAATACGCAAAGTTCATTGATCTCATCGCTTATTCACTTATTCTCTTATGATCATCACAACTTTTAGGGTACTTCCCGTAGATATAGAAAGGTGAAATGTAATATCCAGACTTGGTGTAGCATGCAAGTAAACAAATAAAAAGTAACAGGATGATATTTCATTCCGCCAAGTTCCCTTCAATAGAGTGTGTTGTTTATTCAACAAAAGGACATGATATCCAGTCAGAAAATTCATAAAATATAAAATATGTTACCAAGTCTCGACTTTCCAATAATAATAATAATAATAATAATAATAATAATAATAATAATAATAATAATAATAATAATAATAATAATAATAATAATAATAATAATAATAAAGGAATAGCAGAATTACAATATCAATTACGTAAACAATACCTTCCAATCAAGAAAAAATAATAAATGCCACACCGGGACTGGAACCCGTGAGACTGTAATGGCAGTTCTCTGCTTTCACACCTTGTCATCAATTCATCAGGCAAAGATAAGAAAATAAACTAGTAGTTATATTAGATAATCATAGCACACACTATTTCTACATGTGTTCATATAATTCAAAGAATCTGAAAATAATTGCTATCGTCTTTTCTTCTTTGGAAACTAGAAGGTAAAGAAGAATTGTAGGGATGGGCAAGTGCGAGTTGGAGCGAATACTTTCCTCCAAATTGACTCGAATTTGACTCGAGTTTTGATTCGAGTCGAGTCAAAACGAAGAAAATCGAGCCAAATGCTGTGTGTAGTTTCAAGTACTTTCTTCAAGTATCCCACATAAACAATATAATTATCAATGATGCTACTACTACTACCACTACTACTTCTACTTATTATTGTTATTATTGTTATTATTATTATTATTATTATTATTATTATTATTATTATTATTATTATTATTATTATTATTATTACTTTTACTATGGATCCGTATAGTAAAACTGCAAGCTTATTTTAATGAAAAAAGTGTCATGAAATTAAAAAAAAAAATCCTTGAGCAAGGTTTGAACTCACGCCAAAATTATTTTCATTACTAGAACGTTGTCCTAGAATACTCTATCACGAGGGCTTGCAGCAGTTTGCCTTAATTTTAACTATATGTAGAACATGACTCTTGATCTCGCATCTGTATCCGGCAATAAGATCAGAGGATATCTGAAATTCTTGGAATCTCCCCACACCAAGGTCTGCGGGGTCGTTAGTTACGACTCTGGGCCCGTTCCATACACGACAAATTACCGTAAATACGCGCGTAATTTTCGCCCTCGCATAATTTTCGCATCACAATTTTGAAGGGCATTTTCTGTATATTTTATTTTCCTCGCGTAATTTGCGCACGCGAGGATTTGATAGTGATTTGTAAGAAACCACACGACTTCTTAATCAATTTTTTAATGTTATTTTTCTACAAATTTAGAATTAATTGTTTGTTGTCAATTCTTGCTACAAAGAAAATGTGTACCGGTATTTTCGTGTTATTTTGACTGGGAAAAAATTAGATGATGTTCTCTGATGAGGCTATTTTTTTTCGCATAATTTACGCACCCTTGTTTCAAAACAACTTTTTTCCTCTAAAAAGGTGCGAAAATTACGCGAGTAAATACGGTAATTAAGGGAACCATATGACAAATCTGACAATAATATACGAATATATATTATTTCTAGTGCCCCTAATAGTAGACATTTTTTTTTACTGAAATGGACCCAAGACTCATTATTGTTTTATTTACATTTAGTGTGCTGTTTTTTTTATGTAATGTAGTGAACCTGTTTGATGCTTGACTTATAACTTGATTTTCGTGTCGTATATGGAATAAGACAATTTTGTCATAAAATGGGAACTCCTTGAACGGCAGGGAGCTTCTCTGGGGGTGGGGGCACTTTCCCCACTGCCCGCACAAGTTACGTCTCGTCGCCGTGGCAATCATTTTTTCATAATTGGAAGGTATTGTTTAAGTAATTGATTTCTAATTCTGTTATTTCTTTTTTATTATTATTATTATTATTATTATTATTATTATTATTATTATTATTATTATTATTATTATTATTATTATTATTATTATTGCAAAGTCGACACTTAGCTACATATTTTATATTTTATGAATTTTCTGATTGGATTTCAAGTCTTTTTGTTGAATAATCAACACACTCCACTTTAGAGGGTTTGGAGGAGGGAAATATTATCCTATTGCTTTTCATTGGTTTACTTGCACTCTACACCAAGCCTGGATACTACATTTCACCTTTCTATATCAACGGGAAGTTCCCTAAAGGTTGTGATGATCATAAGAGAACAAGTGAATAAGTGATGAGATCAATGAACTTTGCGTATTAACAACACTTCAAATATCAGGTTGTCAGAAAAGTCATGTAGTATTTCGGTAAAATATGACAAATGATGGTTTGTGGATATACTAGAGTTATTCGGATCATGCAATAGTTTGTCATGAATAGCTAACATGTTGAGCATTTTGTGTAGTAATATTGTTCTTAGATTTGGTTTTACAGATTTGATCAGAGATTGCGTGGGTCATTGAAAACTTGACCCACCACCCACCGCGACCCACTCTGACCCATGATCTATCACACAACATGGCCCACTCTGACCCACTACCCACCATGACTCACTCCGACCCACCACCCACCATGAACCACTGACCCACCAAAACATATCATCAACTCTCACACATGATCGACGTAAACTTTTCTACCGACTAAAGAGTTTATACTTGTAATAAAACCAGGTTGTCAAATTCTAACTAATCGGAGTTTGAATATCTACGGTGAATCCCTCAAGCAGCGCTCTGTTAGAATAATGATGGATCTGACCTTTACGATATAAAATGGTAAAGTGTTTGTCATGGGCAAACTTACGATGAATTTCAATTAAATTATCATGGTCAAATTATTTCCTTTTCAATACTTTTCATTGGAAAGCAGATGAAATTTGAAAGTCCCAAATGAAGTTACGTAGACCAAATACAGAAGCTTACATTAGAAATGTTATGTCTATTTTTCTGACTACTTTATGGGTTGATTGCCCTGTACTCTAAGCGCTCCATATAATAAATAAGCTTTTAGCAATTATTATAAAGCGCATGGTAAGCGTATATGGATATATCATGAGAAGCATTGTATTTTTTGAGTTTATTTTGAGTTTAACGACCCTTTCAGCAGCGAGGCTATATGAAAGTGGACCTACCGTAAACGTCACCAACAGCTAGTGGCCCACTTGCGGTTAAACGTCGAACGTCAATATAAAGACGAGGCGAATGATTGCCGCTAGTGTCCCACTGCCGGCAGGGTTTCGTCGAGACGAAACAGATATCTCGCGTCGAGGTGTTGAAGTTTCCACCGCGTCGCAGGGAGGACTCCGTTTTAGTCCGCGCTCCTTCGATTCGTCGCGGAGAATCGCGAAGGGACCAACACGAACTATAGCCAGTCATGTGCATGCGGTTATTATTATATATTATTTTTTCCTGCCGAATTGTTCCTAAAGTAAGCTCTGGGGGTCAAGAATAACCTCTACCTCAACATCATGAAGTGAAAAATCTTGAGTGCGATAATTGTATGAATTTAGACGGCAACTGTCGTGGATTATTAGAAAGTGAGTGTGGGAGAACTATGAAATAAAGTAAATAGACACGTGTCATTTTGTTATTAGATTACATGGCGAACGAATTTTATCCTCTCCCAAACAGTTATCGTCTCATATACAGGGTTAAACGAGCACTTTGATTGACCAAATTAAAACGATCTCAACGATTAATCCCTTTACAAGCGACGTTTCCTTCATCGCCTCGATGGCGAAGTCGGAAGAACACCCGCCCAGTAAACATAAGGTTGGTTGTTCGAGCCTCCTCCGGGATTCTTTTCTGGTACTTTCATTTAGTGTTCTTTGGATTCACCATAATTTAATCAAATCACACATATAGGCGATTTAACGTATTTTGGGTTAGTAATTTTGTCGTTCATTGGCGTTTTGTCGCGTCAGAAGATACTGTCTACAATGCAGTGAGCAGAAAAGGTCGGTGGGTCAGAGTGCGTAATAGTGAGTGGTGGGTCACGGTGGGTAGTGCATTGCAGTGGATCACGGAGGATGATGGGTCGCAATGGGTCACATGTTGTTGACCCACAACCCACTGACCCACTCCAAATGTGGATTTGACACCACATAAAAAATGGAAGACCAAAAATGTCATGCTCACCATATTTTATTGTTTTACTTCAAGCAAGGGAAGAACGCACGAATAGTGTTTGTGATTTTAACTGTCCTCAATGTTTTTTGCGTTTTTGTCAGCCTTCTTGTTGAGTTAGTGTAAAAACTGCAAAAGTGAGCAAAACGCGTCAAAATAGGAAACAAGGTACTGAGGAAGGTTCGTTAAGTTAATTAACTTTAAAATAAACCAGTGCCCTGAAACACCAGATTCCAATCAATATAACTATCTGGGAGCATATGCCAGCGCCTTCGTACATATGAGTTGTCAATTTCAAGTTGACTTCTGTGGACTATTCTTTCTGCATAATATCTTACTATTTTATCATGACTGAAATCAGAAAGTTTCAGCATTATTACACTGGAATTACTGGAAGTGTGTAATTACTGAATTCACTACAGCTTCATTTTTCCCTTCTCCCAAAACAGGGATGTCTTAGAGTAGTAACTTAAGGGTTAGTTTCATAAAGATGGGGACGCGAGTTCAATTCCGGGTGTGGCAATTCAGTAAATTTTTACAATCTACAAAAATGATACTTCTGTTGTATAGTAACATGAATAATAATCAATTTCTCTGCCTCTAAGAGTTGAAACGACCTCCTTTACAGGTGAAATGCCAACAATACTAAATTACATCATCCGTATCAACTTCATTCGTAACCGTCTGGCAAGTAACGTGTTTGGACAAGAATCGATGAACACATGAGGGCTCAACACGTCCTTACTGCTGTAGTATGGGCCAAAAATGAGTTCCAAGGAATTGTTCGTAGCTGTGCACAAATTGCTAATAGTGATCGAACTTACAATAGGAATCGCTAGTCACGAGAATGATTCTATTTAAGATGTCATCTCACCTTTCTACTTAGAAGAAGGGCAAAATAAATTGCATTACTGTTATCAGCTAACAAATCTTTATGTTCCATTTCTTGTTATAAAATGATAAATCTATCTGGAAATCCGAAAACTTAATATTATTGCGTTCATGTGTAAACCTAAGAAACATCTGACATACTCTATATCCTTTCAGATTCCTATGAACAGCTTCGACTATGTTACATTTTTCTTTCCATTGTGACAATAAAAATAATAATAATAATAATAATAATAATAATAATAATAATAATAATAATAATAATAATAATAATAATAATAAAGGAATAACATAATTACAATACCAATTACATAAACATTACCTTCCCATTCAGAAAAATTACTAATTACCACGGCGGGATTTTGAACTCAAGTAGCTGCAATGAGAGTTTCCTGCTTTCACAATTTTTTTAAGAAAGCGCCCCAACCGGAGTTTTGTTCGCCACTGGAACCTCACGTGCTTTCGACGTATTCAAAACACTACAGGAACACGAACACTGAAATATTGAGGGCAATTAAAATTCCGACCTTGCTCTTCAGAGGAATTCGAACCCCTAGTCGATTGCACCTCATGATCAGCAGCCTCATGATCATTGTGACCTCAATTTGCCACAAACTCCTCATATAAATATAAGAAAATAAACTAGTAGTTATGGAGCATAAACATAGAACTGTTTATCTCTACACGTGTTCATACAACTTAAAGAATGTGAAAATAATTTTTGTCGTCTTTTCTTCTTTGGAAATTCGAAGTTATATTAAAAACGAAATGTAGTGTAAATCGGGACCACGCCTGCAACTGATGACCAGCGTCGTAACTTAGATTCTTTTTTTTTTTTTTTTGTAGACCTTTGGTGTGGGAGACCCGAGCATAATTCCCGGCAGGAGCTCATGTGGTTAGGATTCCACGTTAATCAGTAGATCCACGTCTCATATAGCCTCACTGCTGAACGGGACGTTAAACTCAAAATCAACTCAACTCTTAGTCATTAAGACACTCACACAAGTTGCATATATTTTCCTATGTATATTTTTATTTATATTTTGTTTATTATTATTTTTTTGAGTATCTTGTTTATATTTTTCCATAAAACAATTTTAACTAGGTATTAGTTTATGTGGAAGGTTGAGTGGTGCGGTAGGTGAGTGGTTAGCGCATTGAACTTCTACTTCGTAGACTCGGGTTCGAGTCCCGGCGAGGGTGAATTTTATCAAGTTTTCTTGTTTCAATTTCAATGCATACTCAGTGTGATAAGCAAGATCTTTTCTTCCCTAGAAAGAAAAAGGTGTTGGAATGAGGGAAAATTTGAGAAGGCCTCTCAATGGAGGCAATCATTTACAAAGTTATTTCCAGCAGTTGATCTAGATTTGATATTTTCAGCTACTTTCAAGCATTTTCTGATTCATATGTGATCAGCGTTTTTATTTCTTTGAATATACAGTATATAATGAAAAAATACATCACATACACAGCAATATTGAGATTAACATATGATGTTCATTGGACAAGAGAGAGATTGATCTCAGAATGGAGAAATATTTCTTGCATCATCTACTCACAATTCTACTTGAATAAAGACTTGACTCAGTGGTACCATTGCTATCAGTGTCGAGAAAAGTAACGTGTAAATTGGTTTACATCTGTCTAGGCGTTCTCACAACTGCAAAAGACCTGGATTCTAAGTAATGGAATTAGAGCGCTTAAGGGGAAATTACTTTTGTGGCTGTACCAACGCGTTTCTGTCGTCTCTTCCTAGCAAGAAATACCTTTTTTATGACGCTAAAAATATGTCGTTCGTTCCCAATAGTAATTGATAGTCTTCATTGTGCTCGAACAGATTATTTGCCTGCTGTATATGCTATTTCTTCTTCTAACGGTGACACGCATACTCCTTAGTTTGTAACGTACATGTGCGTGTGTGTATGTATGTACATTTGATTTCGAATGAGTACAATTTCGCAAAAATAGGTTATGGAAAATATTTCAATTATAACAATCTGTTTTTATTTACTCAACCTTAAAGACAAGATGGATTTAGACAGTTGGGATGGTTGAAGAGACAATGTGGATTTAGAACCCTTCAAAAAATGAATACTCTTCTAGAATTCTAATACCGAAGACGCTTAGTTAGCAAATGATAGCTTTAAAAGCTAGGAACAATTGCCATTTATTCAATAACTTCCATATTTTAGTATATATGAAATAAAACTTAAATTCTATAACAAAAAACTTGACTAATCGATTGATGCTCAATAGTTGGCGCATTGAGTACACATATTTGTAAATGTCTGAAGGTATATATTACATATTCTTATACGTATCTTTGTAGTCTGAAATTAGACTGAAACCTGTCACTGTGTAGTTTTGTATGTTTCCAGAGTTGACTGGAAAATGTTTGGAGCCTGTTAAAATGTGGTGAACAATGAGAAATTCGGCGTTATGATTAAGGTAATGAAGCATGCTCCAGTTCGCACATAAATCATGATTATGTTCAGTCAGTGGAATAAATGGAACTATTTCAAGCAACGCTTTATTATTATTATTATTATTATTATTATTATTATTATTATTATTATTATTATTATTATTATTATTATTATTATTATTATTATTATTATTATTATTTATATTCATACAAGTAATACTAAACAGTTGAATGTTATGTCGCTGTTAACAACAACAACTTTTTACTTTTACAATAATAAAAATGCATGTATTGTATAGATTGTATGCACATATTAGGTTCTCAGAAAGTTCTGACAATTTTCTACGACAATGTTTTATAATCTTTTCTAGTTTCTTAGTACACTTCTTTTCATGGATAATACCATGTTAATTTGTATTTTTGATAATAAAGAAACATTGCCTATGGAACTACAATTGCCAGACTATAATTTTTTTTAAAAAATATACATAACTATTTATACTGTTTTGTAAATAAGTAATAAATCTTCATATACAGTCCCAACTTTCTCCCAGTACTCCTGTAGTTTCGTCGCGGTGCACACCGTTTAAAATTGATTGCTCAATATGCTGGCACTGAACGCGCTTTCACGTCTTCCATTTTGATACATTAGTTATACCAGTGCTTTCCAATCTGTTTCGACTGATGACACACTTCACTATAGGCCTACTACCTCGACACACACTTGTTTGATGTTTATTAAAATAATATAAATTTTAATGATCACTATTAGAATAATATACATTATAAAGCGGAATGAAGCATTCTGTCTCATATCCTTTGAAGATATGCATGATTTTTGTACGCATGATTACACGCATGAAGACACGCATGATTACATATATACCTTAATGTAATGAATAATTATTTTTCCATAATATCTTGCTCAAGGTATTTAAAATCTTGAAACCACTTACATCGCCATTGATAATACTGTAAAACTATACATTTCTACCAAGTAGTGATTCTATGTACTACCGAGCATTGTTGCTATTTAGAGGTTGACTATTGCAGTCTGTCTGAAAATTGATTTTGAAAATTCGTTCATTAAATTCCAAAATTTGACATCCTATGGGACTGCTCTTCATACCGATTGGGAAATAATGGGTTATACAGTGGTGTTATTCAAATTAACTAAAAATCGGTTTTATGATTAGTATAGTAAGTAGAATTAATTTTAATATTATTATTAGTAGTATTTATATATTATTATTATACTATTAAAAATACATTAGGACCCGAACTACATATCGATTTATGTCAGCAAGACGCAAAATATGCGTTTCCGACAGGTTACAGAAAAGAACCGCGCTTAACTAGACCCCAATTAGCGCCTACCCTAACAGCACAATTACATAGCAGGCATATGCTTATCATGTTCCCTCAGGTGCATGGGAATGTATCCAGAATGCGTCTTATGTACTTCTGATAGAGAAATCACTTGGATGGCAAGTGATAGTCTCAGTCTATGTCCCCCCCTAGGCACATGCCAAATGTGTACCTGGGGAAAGTACCTAGTATGTTCTAAATATGTTCCCCATGCCGCAAGCGTCAATGAACCACAAAATTACTTCCTAAATCGCCTATATGAGTAATGTGTTTACATTAATGTGAATCTAAAAAACACTTCAAGCAAGTAAAAAAATGTCGCCCTGGGTGGGCGAGAACCACCAACCTTTGGATTACTAGCCGCGTGCTCTTCCGACTTGCCCATGGATGCGATAAAGAAAACGTTGCTTGTAGAGGGATAAATTGTTGCGGTCTTTTAAATTTGGCTAATCAGAATGATCCTTTAACCGCGTATATTCGGCGATAACCGTTTGGGATCAGATAAAATCTTCTCGCCATGTAATTTTATAACAAAATGACGAGTCTATTTATGTTATTTCATGGTTCTTCCATATTCGCTTTTAAATAATCAGCGACAGTTGCCATCTAATAAAGTTGATGCATTTGTTGCTTCTAGTACACAATTGCTTAGAAAAAAAGCAATAAATGCATAAAATGTGGGAGATGAATTTAGAACATCTAAATGGCGCATGCCTAGCACATCTTGTGCTGTTAGGGTATCTGAAACAGGATGTACCTAAAGAACTTACCTAGAACATAACAGATATATGTCTCAAGTAACGACATAAAAACAAATGACGGCTAGAGTGCGAAACTGAGTCAAGTATATAAATGCTATATTTGTGGTAGGTAGTTGCAAATATCAATTAGGTGAACAAGTACCTAAAACTGTAGGTAGTTGAAGTACATCTTAGCACATGAATATCATATGTGCCAAATGTCGGGTACCTAAAAAGTAGCTGGGACAACTAAATGGCATGTGCCTAGCACATTTTGTGCTGTTAGAGTAGGAAGGGACTGTGATACTATGGCTGAGGCGTGAGGAAAGGAACGAGGAAGTTAAGAATAACCAAGGATTTATAAAATAGAGGATCTGCCCTTACAACAAAATCCTGAAGCCATACGTCACAGTTTCGCTACCCCTACTCTGCCCACTCCGCCCATAGGATCGCAATGTTTTGAGCCAACATTTATGGCGGAAATTAAAGTAGTCAATCAGGCAATGGCAGAAACGAGAGTAGCCAATCAGACGTGCCGATGCTCTGTTGTTTTTTTGGCTTCATCGATTTAATAGAATGAAGATACATATGGGCAGATCCTCTATTTATAACATCCTTGAGAATGACCGACTCTGCGATGCCGTTCAATTTGGCGATTTGAAATACATTCTTTTCAGAAGACGGAGGAGCGACTTTTAAATTACAAAGGTAGTGGAAAAGAAAGTCAAATCGATTACGGTTTTGTGCCTACCCTAACAGCACAATTACATACCAGGCATATGCCTATCATGTTCCGTCAGGTACACGGGAATGTGTCCAGTATGTGCCTTATATACACTCATATCCAAAATTATTGTCGCATGTCTATAAATCTGTTGTTGTAGGAATATAATTTGATAACGAATTCGCTCGGTATTTCTTATAATGTTAGTATGTGTATAACTGGCAAAGACATGTATGTGGCAAATTTCATGTCAAAGGAGCAGTAAATAAAAACAATAAAAAGGAAAATAAAACTTTCTTGTCCATTTAGTAAGATTTTGTTACTCATTCTAATTTTCGTATTTATAATTCTTTTTCTATGAAATTTACCACAAATATACATTTCCCGATTATACACATAGTATCAGTACTAAAAGTATCCTGCAAAATCATTATCAAATTATATTCTTACAAAGACGACAGTTATAGATTTGTGACAATCATTTTGGATATGAGTGTACCTCCGAGAGAGAAATCACTTGGATGGCAAGTGATAGTCACAGTCTATGTATGCCCCTAGGCACATGCCTGACATGTACGTGGGAATGTGCCTAGTATGTTCTAGGTATGTTTCTCATGCCGCAAGCGTCAATTAACCACAAAATTACTTCCCCAAAATATGTTAAATCGCCTATATGCGTAATATGTTTACATTAAGGCGAGTCTAAAAAACACTTTACAAACAAGTAAAAAAATGTACCCCAGGGTGGACGCTAACTACCAATCTTTGGATTACTAGCCGCGTGCTCTTCCGAATTGGTCACAGAGCTGATGAAGAGAATGTCGCTTGTAGAGGGATAAATTGTTTAGGTCTTTTGAATTTGGCTTATCAGAGTACTCCTGTAACCACGTATATTTGACGATAACCGTTTGGGATCAGATAAAATCTGCTCGCCATGTAATTTTATAACAAAATGACGAGTGTCTGTTTATGTTATTTAATGGTTCTTCCAAATTCACTTTCAAATCATCGGCGACAGTTGCCATCTATCAAAGTTGATACGTTTGTTGCTTCTAGTACACAATCGCTTAGAAAAAGAAACAACAAATGCATAAAATGTGGGAGATGAATTTAGAACACCTAAATGGCGCATGCCTAGCACATCCTGTGCTGTTAGAGTATCTGAAACAGTATGTACCTAAAGGACGTACCTAGAACATGACAGATATATGTTCCAAGTGACGACATAAAAAACAAATGACTGTTAGCACGCGAAACTGAGCCAGGTGTAGTTGCAAATATCAATTAGATGTAACAAGTACCTAAAACTGTAGGTAGCTGAAGTACATACTTAGCACATGAATATCGTATGTGCCAAATGTCGGGTACCTAAAAAGTAGCTGGGACACCTAAATGGCACATCTTGTGCTGTTAGGGTAATAATATAGAACAAATTAAATACGTAATTTCGGAAGTTTAGTCCGCCAAAAAATGGTCGGAAAGAGTCATAGCTAGAGAACGAAATGTCGGATCAAAGTTAGTTAAAAAAAAAAGCATAATGACTGTTTTGAGCTAGAATTCAATTAATGCATCAGTCGATGTGGAATAGGGAAGGTACTGGTTTAGCCTCGAAGTAAGATGGTAATTTGTGAGGCATTCCACCAGTGTTTTTACAGTCGTGTTAGGAACGAAAATGGCCCCTCCCAAAATATTTTTGAAGAGGTAAGTGTAGCACGTAGGTGATGAAAATGTTCTCATTCCTAGGGGCTTAGATTCTCCTCCTTCCCCCGAAATCGAAGATTGTGGATAAAACACTGCTTCTAGAAACGGAAAATGACAATTAAGATTGAAAGTGAAAATTGGTACATTTTTCGTATCCACTAGAGCATTAATGGAATTTAGACTCAAAATAATACGTGTGACTTTGCTCACTTACCGAGCTAGATCTGACATGGCTCTTTAGGTATCGTTTCGATTGATTTTCTGTGAGGTATAGCTCAGAAATGACGGACTTGTACACCCATATTGTCTATGCGTTTGCGAATTTATTTCCCAAGGTTGTTCGGTGTCGTTTTCGAATCTCTGGTATAGTTTGTGTAAAGGCATTAAAAGCGTTAGTGTTTGTTTTCTCTTATACCCTACTGCTTGTGTTCGCCACATACATCACAGTAGGTGAAACAAAATTGCGAATAACGTTATAAGGCTTATACTTTAAGAGCTTAAGTTGAAGCAAACTGAAACGGGAACAAAACCACGCCAAGTAAAGATGTAGGAAATGACAGTGGTTTAAGAAGTTTAAGGACAATGATGAATCTTTTTATAATGCACTTTGCACGGGAAGTCTGCAAGTCATAGATAAATAAACATTCAAGGAAGGTATTGAGACCAATAATAGTCAAACAGATGGGACATTGGGAGACGCAATCTCAATATATCCATTTCAGAGCAGAAACTATTCGCCAATACATCCAGTAATGTGAAAAATGTTAAAAGAAAAGAGTGGAGTCATGAGTCGTATATGATTTGATAGTGGGCTAGAAAGAACATGACCAAATGTGTAAACTTCTTTGTTGTCTCGTCGGAGAAGAATCCATTTCTAAACGAAATATTCGTACTGGCACGTGATAGGCAGTAGGTTCTTACGAAACTCCACTGCACACTCTTCATTGATTGACCTAATCCAAACCTAATCCCAAAACTACCAAAACCATAACTGTCTCAAAGGAAAGTTATGAACAGTGTTTGTGTAATGCTTGGGCAATCGCAAACTTCTGTCTTCTGAAGAGAGAGTCAATGTAAATGTCGCAATAAATGGAACATATGCATGAAAAACATTCAAAAAGATGGAGCAGTTTTTATCAATCGCTGAGATATTATTATGCTTTGAGACAACGCGAAATAATATTTGGTTAACATCACTTGTGATAGCATCATCAGACTTGGTTGTAAAACTAATGCATCTTCACTATTCCACGAAAATTGCACCGTCCATTAACCACTTTTTCTATTCCTTAAACAGCAATCCATGGTTCCAAATCCTTGCCCACGAAACCCATATACTATTTGATCTCTTAGAGTAGCCTTATCCTAGCGTTATCCCATGAAGTCTGCGATAGCTGATGGGGGACTATTATAATCTTCTAGGTATATCTTATTTCATGCCTTGCTATTTGAGGAGTCAAAATCTATAAAATGTTTTTGATACTAATATAACTAATGTATATAGAGTGGATCATTTATTTTGAAACACCCTTATAACTTTGAAATTGATGATATTCAATAAATGCAAATATCGACATGGAAACATGATGGTATACTGTGTAATACTACTGGATTAAGTGTTGCCAAACCAACATAAATGTTACATATATTTTTAAAAGGACATTACGTCAGGTCGTTACATATATTAAATCTACATATTACACGAAAACTCATAGTGTCACATTTATATTCAGCGTTAGTACCACCGCTAACTAAGCACACTACGGTACCACAAACATTCGTAAATATTCAAATTTTGGAATCCTGCACAACTATAATAATGCAAGTGAGACGCTATATATATGTGTCAGTGCATGTCGGAAGTACATTGATGTCGAATATTATGATCCAACTTACAAAGACTTCAAAATGTTACTTCAATACATTTAATTTCGAAAATTTGCTTAGCTAAGTATCACATCCAATCACGCGAACGATTTGCAACAAAGATCATAACGCCGCTTACAACAATTTAATATCGCAACCCCTTTCAAAGATATGAAAACATTGGTAGATTGCTATACTGTTTAAAATAACATAGTTGTGGGAAATTGTTTTCACAAATATTATTTTCGGCTGCTTCTGTAACATTACAACAATAGTTGTTGGTACTTGTCATTACAAGTTATCGCTATGACATGATTTCAACTGTAGTAGTGTCATTTTAAAATACAACTTTGTATTGAGTTGGAAACATTGTTAATTTGTTGGTATGCAGTGCAAACAGCATCCCCATATCTATATTTGCATAAATTTTATCAATTATTTGAAAAGTTAGAAAGGAATTTCAACATAATGGGCCATCTGTATATATATATATACTGTATGTTTACTCGAGTGCGAGATAAATAACCGAAGTAATGCAATCTAGCATATGCAAAATATCTAATGAAGGAAACGGATCTTACCTGTAACTCTCAGTTTCTGAGCACCTACAACGACTTCGTTTTGGTCAGCTGAAAATAAAACTGTACCGCTGGGATCAGTTATCCGAATTCCTCGAGCTAAACATTCAAGGCGGTCATTTCCTGAAATGAAATTAAGGACAAATATTTCACTGATTTTGTTATATAGTTCGAATATTACGAGTTATTTAGCAAAGTAACAACTTAATCAATTTATGCATCTATTGCGAATAAATTGGCCATTATATTTGGTATCTATGATAATATAGTATGAATATAACTGTTCTATCAGGCCTTATTTCTATATTGTCTAACTAAACACAACAACACAGTCAGCAAGACTATGTAATAAAAATATATAAATACATTGGAAGTTGATTGAGGGAAATCTGATGAAGACACAGTTTGTCTGTTGAAACTGTTACGTACTTTTGTATTATTATCACATAGACTTCCTCGGTTTGTTTAGTTTAAGAATATATATATATTATACGTAGAGTTGAAGTAGTATTTTCTATTTTATCTCCAATAACTTGAAAATTTGCTTTAATTTTATAGCTAATACTTATTCTATATGTTTAAAGAGAGAGGAAGAAATTCCAAGTTTCAGGCTCATCATATCTATTTTCCATGCTTCTTCTACTTATTCTGTACAGTTAAATAAATCAATTCACAATAAATATAATCGTATATATACATAACTTAATCGCTATTTGTGCAACTCATGAACTCATTTCCATTTCTAAACGACTTTTGTAAGAAGATCAGTCTTGAGCTATGTTGACGTTCTCAACAAAACATTCACTCAAGATTATAGAGGTAAGGGCGAAATGCCTTTTAGCATTGACAGGTGTCTTAAATATTACTATGCACTCGGTACGCAAATACAACAAGTAAGTCATGGAAAACATAACAATTGCAATGTAACCAAAGAAATTAATTTCCAGGTCAAAATACTCACACAAGTTTGCATTTATCGTATTAAGATATGTCTCGAAATGTAATTTATACGTACAATACGCTACATGTTTGGCGAAAAGCATATTTTTCTGACCTTTCTGTGGTTATACAATGATAGCAAGATTTTACTAATTGAGCTAGGTAGGCAAGAAAGCAATTACTACCTAACTCGAAAAGACAGAACTGTAGAAATTTTGAAGCATACAGACACTTTTTGCTCCAAAAATAGAACGAAAGAAAACAGCACGTCTGTTATATTGCATATAGCCTAGACGTTAGCATAATGGAGAATCACAGTAATCACACTGAGATAAAAATGGGATGTAGGCGCTTCAAATGATCGTATCGAAATGGAACAAACACTAGTTGGCTCAGTTTTACTTATTTTAATATTATATTACGTCATGTAACAAATTTGACAACCACTTAAAAAATATATTTCCCTCTATATCAGGTACTAAAGTTTGAATGATAAACAAGCATAGAAGATAGACACACACAGGTACTTCCTAAAATAACTTTATGGAAGGAATATTCTTTGTTTTTTAATTTAAATATAAATTCATTTCCAAAGATAGGAGTGCACCAATCGATAGAACTTATTGAACTGAAAAAAATAGTACGCACGAGTGGTATGCTCGTGCATAGTTTTCGCGAAAGTGGAGGAAAATTAATTCCTATATAAACTTAAAAATTCATGTTATATGACAACCATCCTATTTATTGAAATATATCCTTACTAATCTCTTTATTATGACATCATTAAGATTACAGTAGATAGTACGACTAATGAGACCTAGCCTAAAAGTATAATTGAATTTTCAATGTTTATTTTTAACTAAAATATCGTCCAAAGATAATAGTACATCAGTGACATATCATACAGCTGAACAGGATAACATGTTTATGGTAAACACCCATGTGTAGTTTTCGTGAAAATTGATAAAATAAACTTTTGGGGCTTTAAAATATATCGTTTGTTGCCAACAACAATTGACAGGTTTTATCTTGTTAGTAGAAATTATTTATTTAATCACTGTATATGTAGCAAATTACACTGTTAACTAGAAGAGTTCTTTTTAACGTTCGCTTAGCTACCAGAGGACAACCACGTGAGATAATGAAATGGGTAGAAGATCAAATTGTTCACTGGATATCAGTTCCCCTCACATACGCTAACAGATACACCGTTCAGTTCAGTAGTTACGAAGTATAGTGAGCTTTAAACTATTTCGAGTATAATCGTAGTACCCGCCAAGTGTAATTCGATTTCTTCATGCACCGCTCTTGGAATTGCACAAAAAAATTCAAAGGATTCAGCGGGTTTTGTAATCACAATTTAAGCCTTTCATAAACCACATGATTCACGTACGCTGTCAGCAAAATCGTCTGCCGCCATTGGTTTCCACCCTTGGCCGGACTCGTCGTGTACTGTAAATCCTTCTTAAAATTACATCCACGCCGTAATCCATAGTGACTCTACGATAAATCGCACCTATACTTTGCCCTTCGGTCTGGAGAAATCGAATTACATCATATAGTTTAAACTTGTCGGGCACTCCGATTCATTCGATATATTCAAACTTACTACTCCACAATAATTGAACAGAAAAGTCTGTACATCGAGTCGGGAGAGGACGAACGTTCAAAAACAACTTTGTATATACCCATATATTTATAAACAAAGTAGAAAACGCTTTCTCTAAAATTTGCTTCGTTAAAATAATCATAGCAAGTTACTCTTGTTGGATACAATCAAGGCTTAGCATTATGGAGGAACAAACCAATTGCCGTATCAAGAATAATCAAACATGGACTTTTTTCAACATTGAAGTATATTATTTTACCAACTTGACTGCAATTTAAAAGTGTCATTTTTTCTTAAACGAGGGTATTGACTCATTTAAATTAGAATGAATGTTGTTGGAATACGTAAGTGCTATCCAATATGCAAATCTCCTGCAACAAAATATGTCCCCTCTTTATTTACTTGAAATGCAAAAGTAAGTGAAACTGTGTATTGGGTTCACCATTCGTATTGCACGCGGATTCGAATCCTACACTTTAGGTCTCTGAGATATTCATCAACTCCAGCAGCTGAATGTATTAAACCGTTGTCAGTATTGTATCGATACATAATTTATTAGACCTCACAATAAACAAAAGTCGTCCTATTTTCCAATCTTACGGTAATAGCCATGCCAAAAAGGTGTGTCATCTTACCCACAAGAAATAGGAATCTTACCCTGACAGTACGGCAAAGATGCCTATTTGGAGATGTTTACTTATCCGCCCCTCTATCACTTATCGTATCTAGTTCTTTCACGACCGCCACACAGGGTCTAGCGGAAGGACCAAACTACTTATCCTGTAAGTTTCAGTCTTCAACTTGTATTTTTCTGTTTGCTATTGTCTCGTGATTAAAAACTATGGCAACTTCCCCCCGTCCCCAATCTAAATCAGAAATCGTATTTGCACAAGACATTAAAAGTCTTTAATAGTAATGTTCCTACGTAATATTAAGCTTTACAATTTTAGTTGATTAATGAATCTAATTCTCTAAACTTTATTTTTTTGGTGCAAAATATATTATATAAAAATTACAAATCAAAACTGTAATTAAATAAACTCATATTGTTCTACTAAAGCAAATAATCGAGAAACTTTTAATAATTGAGATATACTTTAGTTTAACATTTAGAATTCTTACATATATAAATATACACACATTCCTATTTTTTAAAATTGTTATTTTAAACGAAAAGATACGTAAGTGGTTCCGCGTTCCATTTCCTATGAAAGAGCACTAAAAATGTACTTTCAAATCATTCACTTTCATTAATCATACGTTTCCTTGAGCCGTAGGGTTTCGGGTTTGATTTCTAATTCAACAATTTTGAAAATATTAACTCATTGTTACTGATTCGAGTTCCATCTTTAACTGTATATTCATGTCTCATATAGCCTCGGTGCTGAAATGTGACACTAAAATTTAACAAACGAACTAACATATTAACAACAACAATAATAATAAGATAACTAAAACCTTCCCGCTGCTCAAGTGGCTAGTACGCGTGAATTTGATGCACAGGGTCCCTTGTTTGATTTCCAGTTAGAGGCTAACAAGAGTCATGAAACTCAAAATAAACTAAAAATTCTTTTTAGAGTATACGAGAGAGGGGCAGAAAGACAAAAAAAGAACTATTAACAACGTTTTGGTTAAGAGAAATTATCTTGTAAAATACATATAACAAACCGTTCAATACTAATTATTTCTGAAGGTAGCCACTGCAAATCTAAGTCAACTGATAATTAAAATATATCAGGAAATGTTATCATGAACGAAATATGAGTTCAAGCATATGCTATATAAAAGAACTCACTTCATAAAATCGCAGATAGTAGAGCACGTAGTGGGGAGAAGAAATGTGTCCTGGGATATAACTGAATACAACTTTTGCTAATACGTATATAATTTTAACGGGGCTCGTTCCTGTCTATAATGCTAGCGTACGGTCACTTGATGTAGAATGTACGTTTTCGATCCCAGAAGGAAGACCATGTGTTTCGGGTCTCATATTAAGCTACAGATCTACTTCACACATACCTCGGTGTCGGAAGGAACACTAAACGCCAAAACAATTGATTAGTAGTGTGTATTTATATCCACCTTTGCCACTCTTGGAAATGTGTACTTTCCTTTCCAGGAAATGTTCCAGGATGGAACACCTATTACAACTATTTCGTTTTTTTAATTAGAAATAATTTGGAAGCTCTACCAGGAACTTCTTTCTTTGTTTACCATTTAATACTTTTTACTTATCAGGTAAATGTAAAAGATGGATTCCATATGGGACACATTTAATATGACCACGGTCTGTGTGAAGGTAAAAACTCTTTCCCAAATTTGATTAAATACAGCACGTAGTGGAGATTATATTGTCAGTACCATGCACCGGCCATTTCGAGATTGCCTGGGTACTAATGTCACAAAGGCAGAGTGAACCGTGGAACCGCATTGGAACAAGGGGAGAATGACAAAAATCAGTTCTCCGCCAGAAATCAATCACGGGGCGCATTACCGAATACACAACCACGGCATTTCACTTAGCATGAGACTAAACCTGCATTTCTCTTAGCAATATATATATATATATATATATATATATATATATATATATATATATATATATATATATATATATATATTAATTCAACACGCAATACTGCAATTCAAAAAATATTAATATACTGTATTTACATTGTTTATAAAAGGCAACTTTTACACTATCTTTTGTGAGATAGACAAAAAATAGTTTCTTATAGATAGTTTCTCAAACTCAAGTATATATTACTGGTTATTTTATTATTTTCTTTTATAAAATAAAAAAATTACCCCTTTTCTAGCATAAAAGTAATCATTAAGTTGCTATTTCAAACAAAACAAAATTAAATAGTAGTGCATACATTTTATACACCATTTGAATGTTACTGTGAATGAATCATATTATCGTGTTCCGTATCTCCACCTAGAACCGCGCTGTGCATCACTGGTTGTCTACTGACTACTCTTTGAGGAACACGATTCTTCACATTGACACTAAATTTGAAAATTTATAAAGTACTACGATGTTACTGCTTATTCTTCAGCTTAAAGGGATTTAAGGAGGAATTTAAAACCCATACTTATGATTTATTATAATAGTAATACTAGTTGTCATTTGCAAACATACTTTCTACTCGTTTATGCTGTAACTTGGGATATCTGTTGTAATCATACTAATTGACATGATAAGTTGAATAATGTTGTTTACCTTTCTTGAACGATCCGTTAATGTTTCTAATAATATATTAAACATTTAATGCTATTACTGTCCTCTACGAAAAATAAAAATCCGCTCAAGAGGAATTGAATAAATTTGGGATAACCGCTTTACTGTGTGTATGAGTTCGGCATGATTTAACTGTTGTTTACCTGTTTAAGTAGTCCGCCTCACTCGAACTATATCAGCAACCAAAATGCTTTGTGTGAAAGGAGTTCCATATTCAGCCTCCAAGATATTCCATATTTGTGCAACTATTTGGAACTAATAGTGGCTGTTACTCAAAACTCACTTTTTCTTTTGAGCAAAAGTTGAAGCCAAATTCTCAGAGTTTAGGCTTGATTTTCAACTACGGTAAAACGTACGCTATACAGTAAAATTGTGTGAAATAGTTTTGAAGTTTGTTAACACACCAGATATTGTAAGTAAAGCTTCATATTTAGCTGCTAGAAGAAAGAAACTAGTGAGATGCAATAGAGAGAGTGCGACATACTCGCAACTTCTATTAATGGTACACCCAAACGCAAAAGTATCTCCCCCCTAAGTGCTCTAATTCCATTACTTGGCATCCAGGTAATTTACAGTTGTGAGAATGCGTAGATATATGCAACCCAACTTACACGTAACTTTTCTCGGCACTGACAGCAGTTGGTAGCCCTGATCCAGGTGTTTATCAAGGTAAAATTGTAAAGTAGGTGACGAAACAGTTCTCCATTCTAAGATGAATCTCTGTGGTTCGGAACGAGTTTTCCAAAGAATACCATATATTTATCTTAATATTGCTTTGTATGTAATGTATTATTTCTTTATATACTGTATGTTTAGAGAAATAAAAATACTGGCCACACATGAATCAGAAAATGCTTGAAAGAGCTGAAAATATCAAATCTAGAACAACTGCTGGGAACAAGTTAGTAAATGATTGCCTTCATTGAGAGACCTTCTCCAATTCTCCTCATTCAAACATCTTTTTCTTTCTGGAGGAGAGAAGATCTTGCTTGTTACACTGAGTATGTATTAAAATTGAAATTGAAACATTGAAAAAAGTTAAAACCTGACCGGGATCTGAACCCGGGTCCGCCGAATAGAAGTTCAATGCGCTAACAACTTACCTACCGCGTCACTTTGTCGTCCATCTAAATTATTAGCTAGTTGAAAGCATTTCATGTAAGACTATACACAAAATACTTGTAATAATACTCGTATAAGAAGACGTTCCTTATGAGTGCCACAATGACTTACTGGAGGTTTCCTTCTTTAATTCAAAAACAAGTGATACAGACCTTCGTCAATGAGCAAAATGTCACGAAACGTTGTTCACGATGAGGCTACTTCATCGTTTTTAACTGGTCTCAATTTTGATTACTGCAATTCTTCCTCACCGTAATTTCTAATTTCCAAAGAAGAAAAGCCGGCAAACATTATTTTCTCATTCTTTGACTTGCATCAACACGTATAGAAATAGTGTGTGCTATGTTTATCTAACATAACTACTAGTTTATTTTCTTATCTTTGTATGAGGAATTGATGGCAAAGTGTGAAGCAGAGAGCTGCCATTTCAGTGACCCAGGGTCGAATCCCGGCGTGACATTTATTTTTCTTTATTGGAAGGTATTGTTTACGTAATTGATATTATTATTATTATTATTATTATTATTATTATTATTATTATTATTATTATTATTATTATGCTTATAATTGTATGAATTTCGATGGTAACTGTCGCCGAATATTAGAAAGTGAATATGGGAGAACTATGAAATAAAGTAAATAGATGCGCGTAATTTCATTATAAAATTATATGGCGAATGCATTTTGTCTTATTCCAAACAGCTATCGTCGAATATACACGGTTAGAGGAGCACTCTGTTGGTCAAACTAAAAGGACTCAACGATTCATCCCTCTATAAGGAGGTGTTGCTTATGTGAGTGTCACAATAACTTACTCGAGATTTCTTTCTTTAAAAAAAAAAAAAAAAAAAAAAAAAAAAACTTATATAGACGCCCCCAATGAGGAACATATCACGAAACGTTCTTTAAGTTAAGACTACGTCATAGTTTTCAGCGATGGTCCCGATTTACATTACAATTCTTTAGGTATGGGCACGAGTCGAGCTAAAACTCGACTCGATTCGGAACTCGAAGCGAATTCGAGTCAAGTCAAAGGTAATTTTCACGAGTCGAGTCACTGTTCTAAGGTCGAGTTTTAGTCGCGTCGAGTTTGATAAATGGCTCGCTCGTTTAGCTTGTTTCGAAATCATTACCTGATTAGACTGGAAAGGGAAAGCTATGAGAAATGCAAGCAGTAATGTGGAATATTTTTAGTGTTGACCCTAAGATGGGACATTGCTCGCATTTCGTCTCGTCTCGATTAACAAAACGACAATGGATTTTTATAACGAGACAGCCTCAAATGTAATAAGCACTAACAAAAGTATTCTATATACTGTATTTCTAACCACCAAGGCTAAGACCTGCACGCTCGAAAATTTGAGCCGATTAAGCCCAACCCGGGTACTAATGTTAACCGACTCAGCTCGGTTCAACTGAGCGAATAGCTCGAGCCGACTCTTTGAGATGAGGCACCTACTCGGCTCAGGTCAGCCATCGGTTCGAGCCAGCTTGGTTGGGGTAAGCCATCAGCTCGGTTTGGTTCGGCTCGAGCCGGCTTGGACGGGTGAGCTACTGGCTCGGCTCGATAGGGAATGAGCTGTGAACCGATCCGTTCGAGCCGTTGAGAACCTTAAACCCGGGTCAAGCAGTTTGAAACAAGTTTGGCCTACGCCCTCTAATTTGTAACGATTTTTGGTTTGAGCCCGGATGCTTGCTTCTCTGTAACTCAAATCCAGAACCTCGTGAACGATGTCCTTGCCTCCTAGACTTCACGACTACCGAGGTCAGCAGTCAACTAGTGCTTAGTATTTAGATATACCTATCTTTCATGTTTATAGATAGTAGATAGTGTTCTTATAATAATAATAATAATAATAATAATAATAATAATAATAATAATAATAATAATAATAATAATAATAATAATAATAATAATTAGAAGTAGCAGTAGTAGTAGTAGCATCATTGATAATAATTATTTTGTTTATGTAGGATACTTGAAGAAAGTACTTGAAATTACACACAGCATTTGGCTCGATTTTCCTCGTTTTGAGTCGAATGGAATTGAAACTCGAGTCAAATTCGAGTCGAGTTGGAGGAAATTTTTCCGAGTCGAGTTCATGTGTCGAGCTCAAAGATGTCTGTTTTGAGTCGAATTCAGTCGAGTTCGAGCGAAAACTCGCTCGAACTCGCCCGTGCCCATACCTACTATTCTACTTTACCTTCTAGTTTAAAAAGAAGAAAAGACGATAGAAATTATTTTCACATTGTTTGAATTATATCAACACGTGTAGAAATAATGTGTGCTTTGATTATCTAACATAACTACTAGTTTATTTTCTTACCTTTGTCTGAGGAATTGATGGCAAAGTGTGAGAACTGTAATTACAGTGACCCGAGTTCGAATTCTGGCGTGGCATTTATTATTCTTTCTTTATTGCAAGATATTATTGCAAGATTTACGTAATTGATATTGTAATTATGTTATTCCTTTATTATTATTGTTATTGCAAAGTCGAGACTTGGCTACATATTCTATACACGGTGTTTGAAAAGGACTCCCTAGGTTTAAGTATAAATTTAATAGGGGGAAATGAATGAAAACTTACATCAATGAGTACATATCATGAAATTCTTTCAAGTTTTGTTTAATGTTGGTTGACTTCAACGTGTGATCCGCATGCACATGGTTACTGTAATGAGGTGGGGCACCATCTTGTTCGAAAAACACAAGCCCCTTTTCCGCCTCAATATCGTCCATTCGCGAAAAGACGTACTCTGTCATCATGTGATAGTAAACGTCCCCGTTTATTGTTTTTCTACTAAAATGAAAGGACCAATCACACGATCCTCCATCAAACCGCATTGGACATTAAGTTTGGGAGAGTCACGTTAACGCTGAATAACCTCATATGGATGCTCTACCCCCCAAATTCTGCAGTTATGACGATTAACTGTTCCACTGACACGAAATGTCATCAATTCTGTGTAGAAAGTCAGCAGCAAACTCATACCTTTCGATTTTATCAGTAGGTTTAATTTCATGTAACAGTTGCAATTTGTAGGTGCGCAACTTAAGTCTTTTACGCACAACATCATACACAGTATCTTTAGGCATCCTAATTGTAGAGTACGTCTGAAAAATGACGTCTTCGCGCTCCGATGACAAGAAACATGGATCTGTTCAATACTATCTTCAGAAGTTCTCGGTCTACCTGGTGATTTTGCTTTTAAAACACAACCGGTTTCCTTGAAAGAATTTATCCAATGACGGATAGTTTATACTGTAGGTGGGCGGAGTACACATCATTGCTGAGTTGCTTTGCACTGCACACTTACCTGGACTGAACTGAGGAAACAGAGGAAAAGTCTCAAGGTCAAGCAGACCTGCCAACTACAGGGGAACCAAACTTCGAGAGTTGATGAATCAAACACCACAAACTAGTATAGTTAATGTCACTTTATACAGATTCTACGAAACATTAAAACTAGGGAGTTCTTTTTAAAACACACTGTACTTTATGTATTTTCTGATTGGATTTCACGTCTTTTGGTTGAATAATCAACACACTCCATTCAAGGAGACTTGGCGGAAGGGAATATCATCCTGTTACTTTTTATTTCTTTACTTGCATGCTGCACCAAGCCTGGATACAACGTTTCATCTTTCTATATCTACGGGAAGTGCCCTAAAGGTTTTGATGATCATAACAGAGTAAGTGAATAACTGTTGACATCAATGAACTTTGCGTATTAACAACATTTAAAGTATCATGTTGTCGGAAAACTCATGACGTATTTCGGTAAAATATGACAAATGATGATTTGTGGATATACTGGAGTTATTCGGATCATTTAATAGTTATGTCATGAATAGCTAAGATGTTGAGTGTTTTGTGTATTAATATTGCTCTTTGTTTGGTTTGGTTTTACAGATTTGACAACATAGAAGATGGAAGACCAAAAATTGCATGTCCTCCATATTTTATTGTTTTACTTCAGGCAAGGAAAGGACACGCGAATACCGTTTGTGCTTTTTACTGTCCTTAATGTTTCTGTGTTTTTGTCCCTGTTCTCAAAGAGTTACTGAAAAAACTGTAAAAGTGAATAAAGGGACATTCCATGTCAAATCAACAATTCATCAGACTTCACTATCTCAGATTTTTGTTTAAAAAATTATGCACAGCTTTATTACAGTGGGAGATGAAAAAATCCCAAACATTACCTCTTTCCTCCTGAATGTGTCCCCATACAGGGTGTTCAAAAATGTCAAAAAGGGCATTTTTCAGTTACAGTGATTATTAAAAATTGTCATAAAATGGTTAATATGTGCACTAGAGACGTGGAACAAACACCATTAGAAAGCTTAAAGATTGCTCTACAAGTTGCATTACAATGAAAAACCTGTAAAGTAAAAAGTGACAATTAAAAAATTCAAATTAAAATGTGAATTTTGAATTTCGCATAGAAACCCCATGCCATAAACTTCGTCAAAACCTTGTGGCCCACTTGCCGGTAAATGTCGATCGTCACTATAGCGACACGTCGAAGGACTGCCGCTAGTGTGCAACTGGTGGCAGGATTTTGTCGAGGCGAAAGAGATATCTAGAGTCGAGGTATTGAAGTTACTACCGCATAGCAGCGAGGACTTCATTTTGGTCCGAACGTCTTCGATTTGTCGCGGATAATCGCGAAGGGGCCAACACGAACTATCGCTAGTCATGTGCATGCAGTTATTATTATATATTATTTGTTCCTGACAAATTGTTCCTAAAGTGAGCTATGGGGGTGAAGAGTAACCCCTGTCTGCACATCATGAAGTGAAAAATCTTGAGATGAGTGCGTATAATTGTATGAATTTAGATAACTACTGTAGCCCATCATTTGAAAGTGAATATGGGAGAACCATGAAGTAAAGTAAATAGAGGCGGATGGATCATTTTGTTGTAAAATTACATGGCGAACGGACCTTACCTGATGTCAAATGTTTATCGTGGAATATACATAATTACAGGAGCACTCTGATAAGCAAATTAAAAATATCTCAAGGATTTACGCCTCTACAAGCGATTTTTTCTTCATCGCCTCCGTCACCAAGTCGAAAGAGCATGCGCCTAGTAATCCAAAGGTTGCTGGTTCGCACCCACCCCAAGACACTTCTTTTAAACTTTTTAAAAGTGCTTTTCAGACTTTCCTTAATGTAAAAAAATTACGCTTATAGGGGGAGTATTGTGGGGAAGTAATTTTGAGATTAAATGGCGTTTTGTCGCGTCTCTGCCACTGGTGGGCCACTGGTGATATAATTTTTAAAACTGAAGAGGGGCCACCGCGGATCGCCGCTGCGGTGCCGTCAATTTTTGGCGAGATGTCGCTAGTTGCCCATGAGTTGGATTGGTCCACCGATGGTTATGGCATGAAATATGGATTAACGTGAATCCGAACCACATGAGCTCCCGCCGGGAATCGAACCCGGCTGTATTTCTTCTTTCTCAACTTGTTTCTCAACTAATATCTATCGTTTTCGATAATTTTTGCAAACTAACCCACTATCTGTTTACCATAAATCCATCCCCATAAAGGAGAATGTTAAAAATGCTAGGAGACGTTCTGTTCATTTTCAATAAAGAGTTAATATACTAAATTTCAGATCCGTAATTTTAACGGCTTGTGAGATACTCATTTTTTTCGCAAATATTCGGATCCCCACTATCTCTTAGGATATTATTACAATGAACGCAATATGATAACATCACAGTTTGGATTAAGGCCTAACTATATAACTAAAGCCATTTTGTTTGACTGTAATTTGGCCGTGATGATTAGACACACATAGGTACATTTATTTTTATATAATAATATATATATATTACAGTGATTCAAAAATGTATTATTTCCAGTAGTTATATCCTCTAAAACTCACAGGCTGTGTCTCGAAAGCCAAATAGTAGTATACGTTCTATTCATATTATTACAAATATCAATATCCAAAAATGCCTGATGTTCTTTTTTCACTTAGATAACTCAGGTAAGTAAACAGAACCAAATGAAAAAGGGAAATGGACGCCTTGAAAGTAAAACAAGACAAATTCACCAGTGTTCAGAAGCATATTTTTAAATCACGTTCGACCCTACTCATACGCGGTTCTCGTAAGATGGAAGTCAATTAAAAGTTGACTTCTCTGGACTATTCTTTCTGCATAATTCTTTACTCTTTTATCATGACTGAAAAAAAAATCAGAAAGTTTCAGCATTATTACACTGGAATAATAAAAGTGTGTAATTACTGAATTCACTGCAGCTCCATTTTTCCTTCTTCCAGAACAGTTATGTCTTAGAGTAGTGGCTTAAGCGTTAGTTTCATAATGTTGGGGACGCGAGTTCTATTCCGGCTGTTGTAATTCAGAAATTTTTATTAATCTAGAAAACTGATTCTTGTGATGTATACTAACATGAAAAATGTTCAATTTCTCTCGGTCTAAGAGTTGATAGTTTCCTTTCCTTTACAGGTGATATGCCAACAACACATTATTACGTCATCCGTATCAGTCTTCGTTCGTAACTGTATGGCAAGTAACTTGTTTGAACAACAATTGATGAACATATAAGGACTAAACACGTCATTACCTCTGTAGTATTGGCCAAAAATGAGCTCAAAGGAATTGTCCCTAGCTGTTCACAAATTGCAAGTATTGATCGATCTTACAATAAGGATCGCTAGTCACGAGAACGATCCTATTTAAGATGTCACCTCACCTTTCTACTTAGAAGAAGGGAAAAAACAAAATGCATTGTTGTTATCAGCTAACAAATCCTTATATTCCATTTCTTCTTGTCATACAATGATAATTCTATCTGTAAATCCATAAACTTAATATTATTGTTTTCATGTGTAAATCTAAGAAACATCTAACATACTCTATACCTTTTCTGTTCCTATGAATACCTTCGACTATGTTACTTTTTCTTTCCATTGTGGTAATATTATTATTATTATTATTATTATTATTATTATTATTATTATTATTATTATTATTATTATTATTATTATTATTATTAATAATAATAATAATAATAAAGGAAAAACATAATTACAATACCAAGTACATAAACATTATCTTCCATTCAGAAAAATTAATAATTGCCCAGACGGGCTTGGAACCCTAGTGTTGCAATGGAAGTTTCCTGCTTTCATAAGTTTTTAAAACAAATCACCCCAACCGCAGTATTGTTCGCCACTGGCACCTCATTTGCTTTCGATGCATTCGACACACTTCAGGAACAGGAACACAGAAATATTGAGGACAGTTAAAATTCCAACCTTGCACTTCAGAAGAAGTCGAACTCCTAGTAGATTGCGTCTCATGATCAGAAGTTGAACGACCGAGATCACTCGGCTAGTGCCAGCGGCTCAATTTGCCAGAAATTCCTCATATGAATATAAGAAAATATACTAGTTGTTATGGAAGATAAACATAGAACTGTGTATTTCTACACGTGTTGATACAATTCAAAGAATGTGAAAATAATTTCTGTCGTCTTTTCTTCTTTGGAAATTAGAAGTTATGGAAAAGACGAAATGTAATGTAAATCGGGACAATCCCTGGAACCGATGACCAGCGACGTAACTTTGATTCTTTTCTGGGGGAGAATCGTTAATAAGCTTACTTGTCCCCCTAGAAAAAGTTGTTTTTGTAATTCCTAGGCCCCCTCTTTCCAACTTTCTCTTAATCTTTATTGCCCCCCGGAGCCTGTGGGTCCTCCCGCACGGCTAGGTCTGCGGTTCCGTTAGTTACTCTCTGGGTCCACTCCATGCATGACAGAATTATTAAGGGGACAATATTGATAAATCTCAAAGCCATACGAATAATTATTATTTTTAGAGTCCCTAATAATAGACATTTTTTACTGAAATGAGTCCACGACTCATTTTTATTCTATTTACTTGTTGTGTGCTGTTTTGTTTATGTAATGTAGCGACCCTATTTGATGCTTCATTTCTAATTTCATGTTCGTATCGTATCTGGAGTAAGAAAATTTTGTCTCAAAATGGGCCCCTCGAACGGCGGGGAGCTTGTCTGTGGGGGCAGTTACCCCCACAAGTTACGGCTCTGCGGATGACGTAGGCTCAACTACAAGAACGTTTCGTGATATTTTCTTCATTGAGGAACATCTATGTAACTTGTTTTTCAGTTAAACAATGAAATCTCGAGTAAGTCATTAAGACACTCAACAAGTTGCTTATATTTTCTTATTTATATTTTTATTTTGTTTATATTTGTTTGTTTTTGTTATATTTGAATATCTTGTTTATATTTTTCTATGAAACGATTTTAGCTAGGTATTAGTTTGGGTGGAAGATTAATTGGCGCGCTAGGTGGGTGGTTAACACATTGAACTTCTATTCGGTAGAACCGAGTTCCAATCCTGGCCAGGCTGTAACTTTTTCAAGTGTTCCTGTTTCAATTTCAATTTCAATGTATACTCAGTGTGACAAGCAATATCTGGTCTTCCCTAGAAAGAAAAAGATGTTGGAATGAGGAGAATTGGAGAAGGTCTGTCAATGCAGATAGTGATTTACATATTTATTTCCAGTAGTTGTTCTAGATTTGATATACAGTGAAACCTCTCTAAAGCGGACAGCCGTGGGGGATCAAAAATTGTCCGCTATAGAGAGGTGTCCGCCTTAAAGACGTTTCAATATTTTATGACGTAAATTAGTAAACAAGGTAATACGCAATTAGAAAACAAATATTTTTGCATGAATCATGTATTTACGAATATTATAAAAATGCCTGAATTATCCTCCGCCACCCAATACTCTATGTTGGAGGCACAACATGGAAATAAGATGATATAGTTCTCTGCTCTTTACACTTGCTACTACTTACTACATTTTCGGTATGTTGTTTTAATTTGTGAGTTAATTGCAGTCCAGTAGTGTCTTTTTTCAGATAATATGTGTACCCGCGGGCCAGAAATACCAAACTTGTCTTCTGCTTGCTTACAGATTCTAGCGGAACAGTACCATAACGTGTCATCCCAAATTGTGGGTAACTGTCAAACACTTTTCTGTCCAAAACAGTTTGGGTGGGAGTGGATGCAAGCAAAGGACATGAGAGTGTTGTTAAACAGAGACTTCGTCTGGGTTGCTGAGCAGCCAGTTGAGGAGGCAAAATGTCACAGTGCTTCCTTGATGACATATGTATGAATTACTAAAAACGTATTGTTACTGCACTTTCCAACTTGTTTCTAGAGAAAGTGTCCGTAATACAGAGGTAAATAATACCTATAAAAGACAGGAAAGACTGTCCGTGTTCGTACTAGAGAGTGTCCGCTTTAGAGAGGTTTGTCAATATGTTTTTTCCTATTACAGTGTTTGGGGATTACAAAATATGTCCGTTACGGGAGGTGTCCGCTTTATAGAGGTGTCCGTTGGTAGAGGTTTCACTGTATTTGCCTTTCAAGCATTTTCTGATTCATGTGTGGTCAGTGTTTTTATTTCTTTGAATAACATTATATAATGAAATAATACAATATATACACAGCAATATTGGGATTAACATATGATGTTCATTGGACAACACACTCTGAACCAGAGAGATTGATCTCAGAATGGAGAAATGTTTCGTGCGTCATCTACTCACAATTTTACTTGCATACAGACTTGACTCAATGCTACCAACTGCTGTTAGTCCCGAGAAAAGTTACGTGTAAGTTGGATGAATCTGCCTAGGCGTTCTCACAACTGCAAATTACCCCAAGTAATGGAATTATAGCACTAAGGGGGGGATACTTTTGCGGTTAAGTGTATAAGCTACCTGCTATTTTTCTTAGCTTGGAACACACAAATGCATCTACGTGCATTAATCCTTTCCTTTCATTATACGAATTTTCGGAGAGCTGTCTGGCTATATTATTAGACGCATCTTGATTTTTGTTTTGAAAATAATGATTTTTAAAGAAAAAATAGGAAAATATGACCATCAGTTTTCTGAAAAGTTCCCAATACATTACTTGAAATAGCAAATACAATTAAAACATATACATTGATAATAATAATAGTAACAATAAAAACGCCACCTGATATAATAATCACTTCTTATTGGAAGTTGGACACTGTACGGCAGGTGTGTTTGAGTTTGTGTGTTTGTGTGTTTCATTTATTTATTTTTGAATCATTCAGAAAATATTTTATTTAATACCGAACAAAGGTAATAAATTAAATTCAGAGTTTTAGGGATAAATTGACTTTATATATATATATATATATATATATATATATATATATCTTTGAGTTCTTCAAACGCTAACGAAAACTTTCCTTTTAATTATTCTTTTAATAAGAGTTTACATTTTGTTTCAGTTTGTAGCTAAAGTCTAATAAAGTGTTGTTATTTGAAAGAGCGTGATTTTATGATACCAGTATTACGAGGGACTAATAGAGGAACGAAATTAATTACATTGGGCCATTTTACTGTCTATTTTATCTACCCATTTTTTACTGTTAAAGCTTTATATATGTTGATGTGATAATGTTAGGTAGTTTCTAAAACATTTCTTGATTTTACTCTGAAAATATGTACTAGTTTTTTGAAGAAATAATATATTCCCCGAAATGTTGCTATTTTTTTATAAACTAAGTTCTTACTTTTGGGAAGGTAACTTTTATGCAATTCTGAGCACTGACACTAAAGCAGAATAATTCAAGTACATTATAATGATTATGGCTATATGCTACATTCTTGAAGAGACACTATCCAGGAAGAACTTATTTCTTATTGCATAAAGTTCGATATATAACGTAAAACAATCCTAAGCTGAAAAGTAATTATGAAAATTCGGAAGAATTTTTAAAAGCCAGTCAAAGATCGATTTTTAAACATACCACCTCAGTATTCCTACAGACTCGTAGAATTGATAAAAATCCTTGAAATAATGTCTGTCAGGATAGCCGATCACAAGATTAGAACTCAATACTTGCACAATGAAAAGCAAGTACACTATGTAATGATGTAACTCCTTCTTGCAATCATATCATAAAATTAAAATTTGTAGAATGTGTTCTGTGCTCCTTATAAGAATTTTCAGAAATCATTATAGTTCATGGAATAAGAAATAACATCTACAAGCTAGCTGGTCTGTTTTATCACTGTGTTTCCATTCATTAGCATCCATTCCAATCATCTACTATGTTTTAATTGGTGGAAGCCATTTGCGTATCAATTGCTATCAAATCGAAACATTCATCTCTGGCGTACTATATAATCTTAAGTAAATGCTTTCGTTATTTAAATTTGTACGTTTTTGTATGTTTTTACTCTCTTTTCTATTTGTGATATTATAAATTCTAATTCAATATTTACTAAATCTATTACAGCTAGGTTTATTTAATAATGTATTCAAAATGTTCAAAGATTTTAAAACATTATTGCTGGACGGTGTAACTAAAACAAATATTGGTAAGTTTAGGTCAGTGTGTACAATTCTTAGGTTCAGGAAACGAATTGCTGAGAAAATGAAATTGTTTGTTTATTGACATTTTTCAAAAAAAAAAAAAAAGTTTAATTTGTTATTCTAAACTGCATTTTCAAAAATAAGACTAAAGGGTGGTTTGATGCTGGTATGTATGTTATGATAGCCATTCATGAGCTTAATCCATGCTGGTAAGGTAGGTGCATATAATTCATACTGGAGTTCAGACTATAGTGCATTAAATAAACATTTCTTGTCATCTTCCTTAACTTTTACGTTACAGACTTTCAATAGCATTGAACCTGTTGCACATCACATTAAGAGAGTGCCTCAGTTTGGAACTGCCCTTCCAGAGTATAGATAAGATATTTTTCTTTCCAAATTTAGTTCCTAAGAAATAAAAGGGAGATTTTTTCTAACCCTTTGAAACTTTTGGTCTGGGAATTTGGGGAAATTTTGTACAAATATTTACTTCGACTTTAAGACTTTGAACGAGTGTTCAGAATTTCACCTCGAAAAGAGGAGAGGGTTAAAACGGTTTGACTAATCTGTCTGTTGAAGCGGTGGATACAGAAGCATGAAATCAAGTATATTACTGCTGTTCGATATAGAGAATGTGAATAATTTATTTGATGCGCGATTTTGGAAATTCTACTTGAAATGTGTGCCAAAAGGAGGGGATTTTAGAACTTTGACATGGTTATGTCATGATGCGGAAACATATATCTTTTTCTATCAAATTCATCTCTGGCGTCTTGTAACCTTAAGCCTCAAAATACCGTTTGGCTTCTGATACGTGGGTACGAAAGTGAAACATGATTAAGTGACTAATCAGTTATTTTCGTACTCTCGACCGAATGAGTCGAAATTAGTCACGACTTGACTCATAGGTAGTAGTACTACGAAAGGACTGGGAATTCATATTGAAGAAAATAGGAGATATGGTCCCGAGGGGAAATTTTGTACCTCCGGGGCGACGAATTTTTTCCCGGAGCTATCCCATGAAACCATCATTGTCTACAGTATATCATTCAGAATAACAAACTAAAAACACTTTATTTCAAATTTTAAGTAAAATACGCATATTTAGTGTAGTGGGCCATGAGATGCTCTACAAATGCATGATAGTGAAGTAGGTATGAGCATATACCTTATATGGGCATATGAGCATTATAATTGAGCATATGGCCTGCGATTGGTGCGTCTGAAGGCATTGCGCTTTAGATGTAAAAATCCTATCGGGAAGCAGCGTTGATAGTTGAAGGGGTAATTAGTTCTTAAATTTGCCGAAAGGAAAATCGTAAAATCGTAATAATGAAAGAAAGTTTCAAGGCAACAGAATATGGTTGTGTTTCAATTCGATTTAGCATTTTTTATAATTTGTATGAGTTATTTAAGATACAAAACTAATTGTTAATGGAAAATAAACCTGAAATTTTCAATGCTATCATTGAATCCTGTATAAGCAAGCTTCTACTGTTCGACAGAGCATATATATTCTTGGTTTTGTCTGTTTCAGAAGGTTGTCTGTCTGTCGTTTAAGTTTCGTAAAATTTACCCATTTTCAAAGAACCTAGGTGAGTGCTTCTTTTCAGGTTTAGCATATAAGGTCATTGCTTCTTACCGAAATAGTTCAAGAATAATATTTTATGGCAGAAGGGGTAAATTCATCCCAATCTGGAAGTTTGCGCATACATATATGTTAAGACAATTTTCCATGTGATAGCACAAATCAAATTTATTTTATTTTAATGAAATTGGTATTTAATCCCACATTAATCACCCCAATTTCAAGAGTTTGAAATCAGTCAAGAATAAGAAAATAAAAATGATCTCATCACCAAATCATTGCATAAAGTGTTATGAAAATGATTTTCCAAATTGACTTCAGTAAGTATTATTTGATATTTATCTTTAGTCTTGCTCCTTGTTAAAATCAATGTAGTGTTACATTATTAATCCACCGATGTATGGGGACATCTTGAACTGCATTTACAACTTACGCAATTCTTTTCGACATTACACTCCTGTACTTCTTGATTCCTCACATCACCTTCTATGAGACGTGTAATAGGTGTTTCAAGCTCTTTGCTTCGATTATTGTTTCTTCTTGCTATGTATCCGAGATCCATTTATATTTACGATAATATCCGTCACTTTTGTCATCTTTCTATGTAGTGTTCTATGTGATTTCTATACCGTTTACTGTAATAGATTGAATGAAAGAAGAGAAACTATATTAATGTTATATACCCAGAAAAGTTCCCTTCGCGCCATGTAGTGGAGTTGCATGTTTTATTTCAAAATGAAAGAAAAAGGGAATTTGTTAGTGAGTGTTTCTTCTTGTATCCTGCTGGTTGTGGTCACTACAGTTAAAGTTTGGCGTCGGTGAAAATAGGTCAAACCTGACAAGCCCCGAAACAGTAAACCAGTTCTGTCTAGATTGCGAACAGTACCAATGAAACGGGAGAAAAACATGGCAGGCATTCGGTACAGATGTGATAAATAAATATATTCTAGAAAGGCAAGGGCGCCGATTTCTCTGTAAATTGGGGGGGGGGGGGCATCCAGATGCAGAAGGCATAAATGAAGATTTTTGGGACAATTTGTATTCAAATTATGCTAACTATTGTATATTCACAAATACAATGCGGGGGCCCATATGAGCTTTCAGGGGGCCCGGGCCTCTTGCCCACTCCAGAATCGACACCCTTGTAGAAAGGTGGTTTATGTAGTTCCTTCAAGACATAACATGTACGGATGTCCAAAACCTGTACGAAACGGGATCGGGTCAGGTGCTCAAGTATGTTTAGCCCAATCGATAAAATGTTAGACATTTCCTAAAGTATCTTATCTTGCTATTGATCATGAACTGAAAATCCATGCCAGGAGAGAAAATCTTGGCTAATGGCCAAAACGGATGGTTTAGATTTTCATATATGATAAAATATACGCAGGGTTGCCACAAGTTAGACAAAAACTTTACTATGAGTTTTCATTAATAAGATTGTATTTTTTTCCTGAATCATTTATGCCAAAGATCTGAATATTCTTGAAGTATGTGCATGCGCTTGCAATTTAGGACTCAATCCTAGCAGTTATCACATTCTCAGTATCATATTTTACATATTACGAAGACAAAACACTGTATCTGAGCAACTAAAGATACAAACTGGATTTCTTTCATTGCTTAAAAAACTTAAGAAAAAGAGAATAATTAATTACGGACGATATTTATTTAAAACAAACTGTCCTTTTACACCGTATGTACGAATTCTTCAGTAAATCACATTAATTTCTTAGGTTATGTCAGTATAATTCAAATGAGCTGTATTGAAGGAAACTATATTAAATTTTCCATTGAAACAAAATGTTTTATGAGTAGAGTATAACAAAGATTATGAATAGTGTTAGACAAGAGACGAGATTTAAGGCTGTTTGGTCTTGAAAAGGAGGCGGGTAAGTTTTGTCTTTAAAAGCATGTTTATTGGAAGAGGTTTCGTCTTGAAAAGGAGGCCTGAAAGTGGTCTTTTTTTTTAAAAAAAAAAGTGTTTATTGGAAGAGTTCAATGTCATCTCGAAAATTCTTCCACGGCATTATGTTGGGTAACACTAATACCATAATCTATATAAAAGAGTGGAAGTGATCACTCATCATCGCCTAGATCATACTTCTTTAGGTAAAAACAGACGTGAAATTTGGACAGAATATTCCTTGGGTGTACTTCACTAGCTCACAAAGAAACGATAGAAAGTGCTTATGGTATCGCGAGCACACAATATTCGATGCCGCGTTTGTCATGATTAGATTTGTTATATGAGATTGTTTTTGTTACATAGAAAGGCAAATATCAAGAAATATAATAGACGTTTATTATAACACGATTAATTGCCACATTTTGATTTTTGAAAAATATGGGAAGATATTTTTGTATGAAAGGTTAAATAGCAAGAATTATAACATACACGTACGTAATATTATTATATAGTAAATTTTATATTCACGATCTGTTCTTAATTGACATTTACCAATTTTAGTTCGCACCTATAAAAAAGAAAGAAGTGAGCATCACCGGCTACCACCACAGTATAAGTGCCGCTAAATGTGTAACTTTCGTCAAGGGAAAGAATTAAGTTTGTGTACCAGTTTTAGGCAATTTAAAACAGGATTCTTGAATTTCATTTATGCACAATTATCCTTGCTGTTTACTTTGAAAATTATTACCTTATGTTAATAGAGAACAGCAGTTTACTTTCTTAAAGTATATGTTGACAATATGAAAGTATAAAGACATGACACGTAATATGTTGACCTATCTCCAAATTCTGTTTTCTTCTCCAGCACTAAATAAGTTAATTAATCTTGAGCCTAGTAATAATGCAATATTTGTTTCGATGATGATTTTGAAAAAAAAAATCACTATGGCCAAAAACTGTTTGACACAATGAAGTATCGTCGCATCATATTTTGTGCACTCGAGGTTTATTTATGTCGTGATCGCACATAGGCCCTCGTTTGTACGCTCCCGGCCTAGGTTTATTCCTTTTATCACGGAGGCAAGACATAATAAAGGATTTTTTGGAGCGTGCATTCCAAGGAAAATTAAGAGGTTTTTGAAGTTTTTTTTTTTTTTTTTTTTTTTTAAGAATTTAGTATCTCACACGTTCATGAAATTAGATATGAAACTCAGCATATAAACTCTTCTTTAAAATAAGGAAATATCGTATTTCAGCGCTTTCAAAAATCCCATTTCTAACGGGGACATTCTATTCAAATTTCTCTTCCTTTCTGCAGAGACTGTCGATGTAAAGATTCGCTTAAGTTGAAGGAGTGAAATTCGGTACATAGATTCTTAACTAAAAATAAGCGAACACGTGTTTCAAGAGCAGAAAGAAGGACATATTTATTATATTGAAATTTCCTTTAGTTATGCATAAAGTGCCGAGTGAGATAATTTAAATTTCGGGTTTTATATTCATTACACCTTATCTTCCCGTGAGGAGAACGGAAACTTCTGCTACTGTATGTATAATCAGAATTCGATAAAATGTGTATTTAATAACTAGCCTTCGAATATCTGGGGACTTCGCAGTGGGGACTTCGCAGTGTTTTCTCGGCCTACGGCCTCACATCCCATACACCTGCAAGCATACCGAATTTCAGTTAAAACATCAAGTTTCATGTTTCTAATTTTCGGATTTCCCAGTTATGAATGTATTATTATAATAAACTCAAAGACCGTAAAGAGGATTGCGTAATATTTTATCATTTAATATGAAATATGGAAGTTGTATGGTTCTTTCAATTACGGTTTGCGTAGATAGATTAGCGTTGAGATGGAACATATTCTTGGGATACTTAACTGATTAAAGAAAATCGTTTTGCGCTTTCTATTACCGCTTTTAATTTATAGTGATCAACATTATAATCGGAAGTGAGTAATTTCCACTTCCGGTTATACTAGAGTGCTAAGGATGAAGACAAAAGTTGTTCTTGAAACGTGTAATCGATTTCCGAAAACCGTTTATCTCTGTCTCTTACCGTTTTTCCTCTACAGTAATAAATATGTTAAATGGAAATGGCTCATTTCTACTACTTCCGGTGGGCGAATCAACTCCATCAACGAACTACCTCAAGATAATCATTCTATCTAAGGTAAAAAAAAGACAATTAAAAAATTCGCATCCCTTTAAAAGTTATCGTGCGGAGTAACAGACGTACGGACGTACGAACTAACATTATAATCTTATAAGTACCACTACATGATCCTAATAATTGCAATATTTTGACTAGCTGGGTGCTTCACCCTCAGACTCTTGCATTTTTTCAGCTACTGCCGCGCACCTTATAAACCTATAAGCATACCGAATTTCAGTTCAAATGCTACCCGTCCTGAATGCCCAGATACACTGAACAAACCCGCGTTCGATCGGCCTACGGATTCTAATCCTATGAACTTATAGACTACCGAATTTCAGTTCAAATACCAAGTTTCAAGTTTCTAATCTTCAGGGATCCAAAAATATGCACATCTTATTGTAATTGTGATTCTCACTTTTTTCTTTCCTTCTAAGCCAGATATAAAGACTACATATAGGGTGACATCTTATTATAATAATTGCAGTCCCTACCTTTTTCCCACCACTTTTTTTCTCTTTATACTAAAATATCAGAAAACGCTTAAACATATCTCAAATTAGTTTAAATGAGAAGGAAAAACACCAAATGACAAGTCTCTAACCTGAAATTGAGAAGAGGAAAGAAGGAAAGAACAGGAAGACAAAATATCTAAAATCATGTGAGAATATTAGAAAGATGTGCACAGAATATGAATTTGACAGAGATATTAGGAAATCTCTGAAAAAGATGGCTTCATTAAAAAACTAGAGTAAAACCAGTCAAATTTCTTGAGGACTGCTTCACATGTATATAATTTATCAGAAACTACAGTAAACTAGTTAAAATTTTTGAGAACTGCTTCATGTGTACATAGACTAATTTATCAGAAGCTAGAGTAAACCAGTGAAATTTTTAAGAACTGCTTCAAATGTACATAATTTATTTGAGAAAGATTTATTGTAAATCTTGTAATTGTAGTTTTTGACAAAAGCAATTTCCTGCAAGCAAAATATTTTCTGTAGCTCACACAGAAAATAGCTACTTCCAAGCCTAGATAAAGTGTGAGGGAAAGTTGCAATAGCATTGATTTATCTAATAAATTCTGCCAGAACGTGACGAGATGTTCTATATTATGAGGAACAATTTCCTTTACTACTTGTGAAATATAAAACTTTAAAGTGTTCAGTTCTCATAATTTCCTACCTTGGCTTCACTCAGGTTCCCAGTTTACTATTGATGAAACGCCTCGAAAAAATTACAATTCTGGCCTTCCAAAAGTAACAGATGAGACAGGAGTTGTTTTTGATTAAACCACAATAATTTCCTATGCAGACTAACTTTTAATCAATTTCGGGATTTTTTTTTTTGCGTTCATAACAATATCATTATGGTATACCCAGCCACAAAAGTATCCCCCCCTTAAGCGCTCTAATTCCATCACTTGGGGAACAGGTAATTTGCAGTTGTGAGAACGTCTAGACAGATGCAACCCAACTTACACATAACTTTTCGCGGCATTGACAGCAGTTGGTAGACCTAATCCAGGTGTTTATTCAAGTAAAATTATAAAGTAGGAGACTAACAAAACAGTTCTCCATTCTAAGATGAATCTCTATGGTTCGGATCGTGTTTTCCAAAGAACACCATATATTAATCTCAATATTGGTGTGTAATGTATTATTTCTTTATATACTGTATGTTTACAAAAATATAAATACTGACCATGCGTTTATCAAATCTAGAACAACTGCTGGAAACAAGTTTGTAAATGATAGCCTCCATTGAGAGACCTTCTCCAATTCTCCTCATTCCAACATTATTTTCTTTCTGCAGAAGAAAAGATCTTTATTCTCACACTGAATTTGTATTGAAATTGAAACATTTGAAAAAGGTTCAACCTGGCCGGGATTCGAACCCGAGTCCACCGAAAAGAAGTTCAATATTCAAATCACTCACCTAGCGCGTCACTTCACCTTTTATCTAAACTTTTAGCTAATTAAATTCGTTACATATAAGACTACACAAATAGTATAATAAGAAGATTTTCCTTATGAGTGTCACAATGACTTACTCGAGATTTCCTTCTTTAACTTAAAAACAACTTATATAGACCTTCGTCAATGATCAAAATATCACGAAACGTCCTTTAATTTGAGACTACCTCATCGTTTTTAACTGATCCCGATTTATATTACTACTATTCTTCCTCGTCGTAACTTCTAATTTCCAAAGAGCAAAAGCCGGGATCATTTACGCCGATCCCAACAGTTTCGGTATTCGCGAGCTACCCTAGCCAGCTGTTTGAAGTTGGTCATGTAAAATGTACAGAAAAATTTGACCAAGAGAACAGAACCTAACCAACCCCCGCGGGTCTCCTAACCCGTTCCTTCTACTACTATTACTACTACTACTACTACTACTACTATTATTATTATTATTATTATTATTATTATTATTACTTTTCCTTGTGCAGGGTTCGAACCCACGCCAAAAATTATTTTCATTACTAGAGTGTTGCAATAGTACTCTCGGCCACGAATTCTGACAGCAGTGGGCCTTAATTTCCACTATATGACTCTTGATGCCGTATTTCTATCGGCCAATAAGATCAGAGGATATCTGAAATTCTTGGAAACCGCAAAAACGCAAGCCGGCAGACAGACTCGTAACCGGGATTTAGTATTAGCGGAAAATGAGGATATGTCAGTAAGTATTTATTAACAATCTATGAAGAAATCTCAAGTAAAAGGATATAAAAAATTGAAAAAACATAAAATTTTCTGAGGTCTCTCGAACTCGGTTCTTCTTATCTTTTCTTCTTTTTCTTGTCTTCGTTTAATGCCGTTAAGAATAGCAACGAGATCTCTTTCGGCAGTGAAAACATCCTGTCTCGAAATGGATTAGTGTTTCCGCGAAATTGAAAATTTCTTTAACAAGTGACACTGGAACCTATGCTGCCAGGCTCATATTATTGGGGATTATTGATATTTGTTAATTTCTACCTAAGACTCTATCTGATCGTCATGCCCCATTACAATAATATCCAATTTTAACTTGACACTCCCCGTGTCTCCCCCACATAAATGTTCCCATAAGAAAGTGTAACCAAACGCTTGCTGTAGCTTTATATTTTTAACACTGGTTCTTCTTTTTCTCGTTTCTTTTTGTTTCATCTTTCTTTAATGTTTTTTCTTCATTTCTGGTCTCGAAGGGGGGTATGGATGCCCGGATCCACCCCTTTGCAACGTGCCTGCGGCAGACATAATTTTCGCATTCTTTCAATTGCAACAACACATGTAGAAAAACGAAGTTCTATTTTTATCTCCCGTAACTACCAGTTCATTGTTTTATCTTTGTATGCGGAATTTGTGCTACATTGGCAAAATATGAAACTCGTGTGGCAGAGACACGGGTTCGTATCCCGTCGAGGCAGCGCCGTAACTTAGATTTTTTCTGGGGAGGGGGCAAGCATTACTACACTTATTTGCACCCCCTACAAAAATTCGTTTTCCTAATTCTTGGGCCCCCTCTTTCCACCTTCTCTTACTCTTTAAGGGACCTCGGAGGTCTGCGGAGCCGTTAGGAATGCCTCTGGACCCGTTTCAAACACGACAAATTAATTAAGATGGCAATATTGACAAATCTGACAATAATATACGAATATATATTATTTCTACGGCCCCTAATAGTAGACATTTTTTACTGTCATTTTTGTTTTATTTTCCTTTTGTGTGCTGTTCTGTTTATATAATGTAGTGGACCTGTTTGATGCTTCACTTATAAGTTCATGTTCGTATCGTATATGGAGTAAGACAATTTTGTCTTAAAATGGGTCCCCCTCGAACGGCGTGGAGCTTCCCTGGGGGTTAGTAGCGGTTTCTTATTGGAAGGTGTCGTTTACGTAATTCATTTTGTAATTCAGTTATCCCTTTATTATTATTATTATTATTGCAAAGTCGACACTTGGCAACATATTTTATATTTTATGAACTTTCTGATTGCATTTCAAGTCTTTTTGTTGAATAATTAACACACTAAAGTTTAGGGGCTTTGGGGGAGGGGAAAATTCTACTGTTGCTTTCCATTTCTTTACTTACACGCTACAGCAAGCCTGGATACTACATTTCACCTTTCTATATCTACCGCAAGTACCCTAAAGGTTTTGATGATCATAAGGGTGTAAGTGAATAAGTTATTAGATCAATCAACATTGCGTATTAACAACATTTAAAATATCAGATTGTCGGAAAAATCATGACGTATTTCCGTAAAATATGACAAATGATGATTTGTGGATATACTAGTGTTATTCGAATAATGCAATAGTTATGTCATGAATAGCTAAAATTTTGAGCGTTTTGTGTATTATTTCTCTTTGTTTCGTTTGGTTTTACAGATTTGATCAGAGATGGTGTGGGTCATTGAAAAATTTTACCCACGACCCAATGACCCACCACCCACTGTGGCCCACTGTGACCCATGATTCATCACCCACCATAGAGTAGTCTGACCCACTACCCACACCATGACACACCACGCACCATGAACCACTGACCTACCAAAACACATCGTCATCAACTCTGACACATGATCCGTGGCTTCTTCTTTACCGACTAAAAAGTTTATACTTGTAATAAAACCAGGTTGTCAAGTTCTAACTAATCGGAGTTTGAATTTCTACGGTAAATCGCTCAAGCACCGCTCTGTTACAATAACGATGAATCTGGCCTTTACGAGATAAAATGGTGAAGTGTTTGCCATGGGCAAAATTACGATGAATTTCAATTATATTATCATGGTCCAATTATTCCCTTGTTGAATTATCGATAATTTTCAGTGGAAAAATGGATGAAATTTGAAAGTCCCAAATTAAGGTAAGTAGACCAGAGAAGCTAACATCAGAAATTTTCTTTGTGGAGGAGAGAAGATCTTGCTTGTTACACTGAGTATGCATTGAAATTGAAATTGAAACAGAAACACTTGAAAAAGTTTCAATCTGGCCGGGATTAGAACCCGGGTCCACTAAATACAAATTCAATGCGCTAAACCACTCACCTACCGCGCCACTGAACCTTCCACCAAAACTAGTATGTAGTTACAGTCGTTTCATGGAAAAATATGAACAAAATATTCAAATATAACAAAAACGAACAAATATAAACAAAATATAAATAAGAAAATATAAGTAACTTGTGTGAGTGTCTTAATGACACCCAAGATTTTCTTGTTTAACTCAAAAACAAGTTAGATAGACGTTCCTCAATGAGGAAAATATCACGAAGTGTTATTCATGTTGAGCCTACGTCATCGGCAGAGTCGTATTTTGTGAGGGCAACTGCCCCTTCAGAGAAGCTCCCCGCCGTTCGAGGGGCCCATTTTGGGATAAAATTTTCTTACTCCATATATGATACGAACACGAAATTAAAAATGAAGCATCAAATAGGGTCGCTACATTACATAAACAAAACAGCAAAAATGTAAATAGAACAAAAATGAATTGTGGGCCCATTTCAGTAGTATTTTTTCGTACGGCTTTGAGATTTATCAATATTGTGCCCTTAATAATTTTGTCATATATCGAATGGGTCCAGGGAGTAACTAACAGAATCGCAGAGCTTGCCGTGCGGGAGGGCCCAGAGGCTCCGGGAGGACCATAAAGATTAAGAGAAAATTGGAAAGAGGGGACCCAAGAATCAGAAGAACAACTTTTTCTAGGGGGCACAAATAAGCTCATTAATGCTTGCCCTTCCTCAGAAAGAATCTAAGTTACGGCACTGGTCATCGGTTGCAGGGATTGTTCCGATTTACATTACATTTCGTCTTATCCATAACTTCTAGTTTCCAAAGAAGAAAGACGATTCTGCACGATTTTCACATTCTTCGAGTTGTTCTTCTGCACGAGTTGTATCAACACGTGTAGATATAGACAGTTCTATGTTTATGTTCCATAACTACTAGTTTGTTTTCTTATACTTATATGAGGAGTTTGTGGCAAATTGAACCCGTGGCACTGGCCGAGTGATCCCGGGTGTTCGGCTTCTGACTTGACTAGCTAACTTGGCGACAATGTAGAATATCTAAAAGTGTATAAAGTGAGCCAAAGAGAATCCAGAATATCCTATTAAATTGTTGGTTTCAAAAACATTTCGTATAATTCTAAAATTTAGATGCTTGACAATTGTGACGTCATAATTTAAGCACCTAAAACTGGCCTTCATTTTAAAACACAATTCCACTGTACGTTACACACTTATTCTAGAGATCTGAAGTATTCACATCTTAGTGTGAAAAGTGTTTAGATTGTCAGCACAAGAACACCTCTACGGCTGACATCAGTAATGATATCAGTACCATTTACAAAATCCTTTTTTAGTTTCGAGAAGAAATGTAAGTCTGAGAGGGTAAGGTAAATCAAGTGAATTGCGTGAATAAGAAATGTGTTCAAATCCATATTCGTTAATAATTCCCATAGTAACTGCTACGATACAGATCTGATACCTGAAGAATTGTCTGCTGTAGAACTTTTCTTGTCAGTATTTGTGGCTTTTCTCCTTGAATTTGAGCTCTCAGTTTCTTTTCGAAATCAGCACGATATTGTCATGTGATGGTGCAACCCTTTTGTAGATAATCAATCAACAACGCCTTAGACCCCCCCGATAAAAGACACTGAATCTATTACTTTGCCAGCGAAAATAATAGCTTTTACTTTCTTTGTTGGGTGAAGAGTGCGTGAAAGATACTTCCATTGTTCGAATCGTTGTTTGGATTCGTCTTGATAATAATGAAAACAGTATTTATCCATAGTATCCAAAATTGCTCACATCACGTTCATACAACTTCAGTTATTCAGTGAAAAAGTGTACCGACTACGTTTTTATCAAGAGTCAAATGTGAGACCCAACGAACTGAAAACTGATAACCAAGTTCATTTTTCAGATTGTGCTTTACTTTTTCCTTTGATGTGTACTACCTGTCTGCTATCTGTCAAATTGACAATTCCAGGTTATACCAAGTAGGAAGGCAACGTTTTCGTATGTGGTATCTCCATGACCTCGTTTCATCTTCAAGACTTTTTCTGCTATATGTGAATTCTTGCACATATCTTCTGATGCTGGCATATGAAGGGCAAATTCACCCTCTAGTATTCACCACATTCTGGTAGATATCTGATGCTGACATTCCTTTCAGCTGGAGATATTTTATATCAGGCTTTCACTCGACTTTTTCCCTACTTCTGACATCGGGCTCACTTTATGACCTATTAAAGACAAAAGGAATTTTCTAGAGATGGAGTATGCTACTTACAGAGGTTGTATGTTATGAAACATAATTTTTCTGTTCTAGCTTGTTTATTTCTGTGCTAGACACAGAGCTTCTTAGTGATTCTCCGTATATTTAACACCATTTTTTTAGGTATTATTTAGATCGGTTTCTAATTTTTTTAAATTTTCTTTGTTGTCATTAAACGATTCGATGAAATTCGTAGGATGTGAGCGTAGTGAAAACGCCTAAACATTTCTTGGAAGAGTTTATATTTGTATTTAGAATATTTATCTACAAGTGTTCTGCGTCTTAAAAGTTTTAAATGAAGTTGATGATGGAAAGATCGCGATCAGTAAATACCTAAAAACAGTATTAATGTAAAAGATATAATACAATGCATTATGCACATGCACATTACTTGTTCGTTATTATTATATTTTGATTCTTAATTTTGTCAATTTAAATAATATTTATTATATTAAATTATACGCACATTATATTAAATATTTATTATCTTAAAAACAACAACAATGTTCTATAACATCAGATTTTCCAATAAATTGGTTTTTTCGTTGAAAAAAGTAATATTGGTGAATTTAAATCATTCACATTAACCTCCGATACACTCGATGTAGCAGAAAATATGTAGCTGTCAGACAGAGGGAGCAGAGGGAAATAACTTGAACACCGAAGCATTTCCTACCGAAGAACTGGAAATATCCGCAGTTTCCGTAGTAGAATTTCCTCCCCTGCGCTGCAACCCTCCTATCTCTTTACCTTCCTACCCCTCCCAACGAAGTATGTCAGAAACAGGAATGGAAATATATTTGGCCTGCTTTCACGGTAATGTGTATCAATTTCTCTCGTCGCCTCGCAGGAGAACGTAGGCAGCTTTTATAAGGCAAGCGAGATTAAGTGCATGTCAGTTGTTTTCTGTATTTTTTTTCTTTTGTCCAAATACTATTCCTCCCACCCCAGTTGACTTGCAATCTCTTCTATTTCTCCGTTGCTTGTAATAAATGAACATTTTCTTCCAAGTGATTGTTGTTGAGTGTTGACGCCCTTTAAACAATTTTCGCGGTAAATTTAGCAAACTTTCCTCTGGCAGTTAGCTTTACACGTCTTGTTTTACGTTGAACAACAAAGATAGTTCCTCAGTGGTAGTACACTAACTTCCAAAACCAGTTCTACTAACCAGGAACGATAGGAAGAATTAAGATAACGGAATGAAACGTTCTACTTGTGTCATTCGATATTGCTCTTTATGGTATATTTAAAACTACTTTCGATTTCAACCCGTTTAATTCTATTCGAAAGTTATTTGATTCTATTCGAATTTTCTGATTTGCTTTATTTTCCATATATCTGCCAAACTAATTTAGTTTAAGCAACGCCAACTATTGAACAACATGTCGCAAATAATGTACTATTTGTATACACAGCAACCAAAAGTAGTTCGACACAAATTATTACGAGGAACCATCAAGAAGTAACGCACAGCAATTTATGTAGAAAAAAGTGTAATATGATACACAGCTAGAACATACCTATTCAAAGTAATATATTTGTACGTTATTTCATACAATGCAACATTCACAGTGGCTTCACGCGTTTGAAAATGTCCGTCGAGCCCCTTGTATATCCCTATCTCACAATACAGTCATTAATATTTTTTTATTTCACAGGTTAGGTTACCTTCAATTTCTTCTTTGGCGTGGAATCGAAATGTTTCATTCCATGGATGCCCACTTTGTTTCAGGAGAGTAGTGATGCTACCAGAACCTGTAACCTGAAACGATACCTTCCACGAAAATATGTCCTTTCTTTTAGCGTACCGTACCAAGTAATTCCTCCATGTCATCATTCACTGCTGCTTTGTGAACGTCTGTGAGCTTCTGTGGCATCCTCAAGCAACCAGTTTACGAAACTGCAGTTTGTCATGCACCACATCATACATTCCACCATAAGAAATGTTGAATAGGTTCTGCTCTTTCAAGTTTCAAGTACTTTAAAGTTCTCACTGTACGTGGCATTATTCGATCAGGTGTACGTCTGGGCGACAGAAGCTTGAACTACTGAGCAAAGATGGTGCGTGTTTTACAGTAGTCTACTTGTGAAGATCATATAGATACGTTTCGTTTTGTGTGTCACGAGGACGAAACATGAACGAAATTAACAGGAAAATGGTGTGTATGTATGTATGAGATAGACTATATGGATCGTAGGAACATCTTCAAATGATGCCAACTCTCTGAATCCTGCAGATTTAACATGTGTTGGGCGTCCAGCAACGTCACCAAGCGAACGAAATATCAAGTCTATTGAAAAGACAATTTGTAATAATTCTGCATGTATAGAATGCACGATGTGGTGCAGGACAAACTGAAATTTTGTGAATTGACTGCTCAAAGGGTAACAAAGAACCTCAGATGTCCATAAGAGGACAGAAAATGATAACATGCCTTGACCACCTGGTGTGGGATGAAGAAGGACGTGTATTTTGTGGAAGGTAGCGTTTCAGGTGACAAGACTTGTGCATACAATTACACACTAGAAACAAAACATAAATCCAAAGTACTAGTAACTTTGAATGGAAGAAAGTACTAGTGACGTATTCTGGAATGTGTAAGGGGTTCTATGGGTGTGCTTTCAAGCATGCAATGTCCCTGTTAACGCTGTATTGTATGAAAAATATACAAGTATATTACTTTGAGTATATTTGAATTACTTTGAATAATTTGAATATATTTAACTGTGTTGCCTATTACATGTTCTTCTTCATAAATTGTTGGTGGTTACTTCTTGATCCATCCTTGTATTTATTTGCTTCGAATTATTTTTGGTTACTTGGTATGGGATATATTTTCCAACAGTCGGTGTTGATAAAAGGCCTTAGTTTGGCAGAAATTTGTAATATAAAGCAAACCAGAGAATTAGAAAGGAATTGAATAACTATGGAATTGAATCGAGAGTGGTGAAATTGAAAGTAGTTCTGAGTAACACGTAGAATGTTGCATTCCGTTATCCTAATCCTTTCCATCCGTTCTGTTAAGTAAGTTTCATCCTAGTAAAACAAATGATATAACGTAAGTTAATTCATATTTGTTAGCACACTTAGGTTTTAAATTGAAAATACAGTACAATTGTCTTAATTTGATTGATAAATATACTCTCCAATCACAATTATTTGCGTTGTACACAATAGTTTTATTAGGTTAAATATATGCACACACGATGCGGTAGAATTCTCAAAACCTAATAAAATCCACTAAATTAGAGGGTGGGGCAACATAAAACTAATAAAATTTATTTTCTTTATAACTGATGGAGTTAAATACTGTATCATATTTATAATCACATGGTAAGAGCTCGATAAATTCCGTGTTCTTGAAGACATGCACGCATATTTTTTTCTATTATTTTGCATGTCTTTAAGCAAACAGTAATAAATATTTTGTTGATCTGATTGATTAACTCATTAGTGGTCCCTTCATGAAACGATATCTCAAATAAAAGGGAAACAAAATCATTGGTGTGCATGCTGTATGGATACTATAAATAGAATTAGATTAATACTATTTGAGATATTAAAAATTGGAATTAGTACATTTGTAATGGAAATTATAAGAAGGGAAGAAGAGGAGTTTAACACATAATGGTACAGAAAAGGATATTTAGCAGTTGTGTATTGTCACAGAAAGAGTGATGTAAGTGAAGATGCTAAAAGAAACTTTAGTAACTTCATCTAAAACTTCATCTTTATTTATTAGAAATTAGTAAAAAGGAATATAAATTATAGATAGTGAAGATTAAAAGAGAAACGAAAGCATAGCGAAGTTCCGTAGTTTGTTAGTGTAGAATGGCTAAAGAAACCAAAATTGAAGAAGGAGAGTAAGAAGAAAGATAGAAGAAAATGGAAGAAAGTGAGAGAAGATGATGAAGAAGAAATATTGTTTGGAATAAAAAGGTTAGGACAAAATATAGAAGTCCTGAAGAAATTATTGAAGAAAAGAGGAGTAAGAACATACAGAAAAGAAAATAGAGTAGTATTAGATTTAGTGAAAAGAAGAAAAGAGAAGAAACGGAAATTCAACAAAGTGATCTAGGAATGGCGTATGGAATTAGATGCAAAGAATACAAAATGAATTACATAGGAAAAACAGTAAAGGGGCTAAAAGAAATGATTAAACGAAACAAGGACGACATTAGATTAAAGAGGAATAAAAGCAGTATATATCATGTGAGAGAAACAGAACATGAAATGGACAAGAAAGGGAAAGAAAAAACATAAGAAAGTCGAAAGAGGCGGAATGAATACGAAGAGAAAGTGATAAGTTAAAATAATGGGCTGAATACTCATGATTTGTGGAGAAAGAGTTTAGATAGAAAAGAAAAGAAATAAGGTACGTGTTTTCCTAGTGAACCTTTAGGAGATCATATTAAAGATTGTGATATCAATAGAGTAACGCAGGTGTTCAAATTCAAGTTTAAAACGAAAGCGAAAGTTTGAATAATTAAAATTTTAGATCTGTATACATTTAAAAGTTTTTAAAAATGAAAGGTGAGGTCTCATAATTTCTTAGAAATAACCTCACTCATTTCCTTAGATATATGAACTGTAGCATATAGATTTTAATTCCACAACGTGTGTGATGAAGCCAATGAGACATTGCCGAAGATCAGGGCAATGCAGTTCCAAAGGCACTCAGTTATCAAAAATAATTCAAAGTTTGAAGGAATAGTGGTAATTGAACTATAGAACGTCAAAAACGTAAACGTTTTAAAGTGAAATAAACATATCTTTGAATCACTGCAACTTACTTCTTCAATCTTTTAGTAATTATCTATAAAGGTACTAATAGTATTTGCATGATTTGGTAGAACTCTTGTGTTCTCAGTACAAGCTCAAAAACCTAAGGATACGTAGGACCATTCCCTTTAAATATTGGTAATAGGTACGTTCACTCACCCCTCAAATTTCGGAACATATGCATAGGGCTACTTCTTAAATTTTGGAAATTGTAAAAAATTGTTACGGTAGTATAAGACCGGGGTATCCATCTCTGTAAATTTGGGGGCTCTATCTCGTTCACATTCATGGGTAAAAAATTATCCAAAATTAAATATTTGGAAGTTTTTAACATATTTAATCCCTTTGTTGAGAGTTTATCATACTATATTGGTATATTGTTGAGTACAGAGATCCATTCTATTTCATATGACATGGATACATTGACGCGTCCCTCTTAAATTTTCTTAGGGAGACATAAGACCTCCCCTTAAATTTAGGAAATTACAAATTTTAAAATTTGTTATGGTAGTATAGGATTTGGATATGTATATCTGTAAGTTTGGGTGGTCCATTTCGTTTTGTTTTGTGAATAAAATATTGCCAAACATTCAAATGTTTGGAGGATTTGTCCTATTTGATGAGGTTTAACAACATTATATGGTTAAATGGATGAATACAAGAATCCATGCCCATCATAGAACATGAACACATTTATATTTCTTTTCAAAATTAAGGAGAGGTTACATAGGGCCAACCCTTATATTTGGAAATCATCAAAAACTAATATTTCCGAAGTGTACCAAGACTCGAATATATAACTAGAAAATTAGTTGGTCCTGCTTATCCCTTTCTGTTGGTTAAAAAAAATCAAATATTAGTATTTCCATGTATTCGTCACGTAATTAGTTAAATATCTAAGTTATTTTCTTTGATGAGCTTATAATACATTATATGATTATATGGTTGAGTACAGGAGTTCAGGACCGGATTTGGGGGGGGGGTGAAAAGGTGCACATGCACCCCCTTCGTTATAAGTATGCACTATCTAAAATGAGAAACTAGCAATGAAAATAGCAACACTTTCCGAAACTTTGTGTGATCATGTTTTCGTTTGGGTTTTAAAACAAAGCAATAGTTTGAGTCGATTTTCGAAAGGTTGAAGGTAAAGGATTCACCAAGCAAAACAATATAGCATTTGTCAAGTAGGGAAGAAAACAGAAGCCAGGAGAATAGAAGAACGTTTTTTTTTCCTGCATAACACTTGCAACTCTCTTTAAAATACTTTCCTTGGTTCTATGCATCAGTGTTGTCAGGGATAAAGAACATTATCACATGTCACTTTGAAGAATTTCAGTGTGATTGGTTATTTTGGTAGTTATTGGTGCACCCTCCCTCAGATAATCCTGGATCCGGCTCTGCAGGAGTCCATTCTATTTCTTGCGAAATCGTAACATTGATACTCCCTTCTCAAAATTTGGAAGGAGTACATAGGGCCACTCCATAAATTTGGAAATTGTCCAAACCAAAATTTGGTAAGCGTTGGTGTAATTGATCGGATTGATTAATCCATGCCTCTGATTTACAATGCCAGACTTTGGACCTTAAAGATAGCAGTCCGAGGTCCTTCGTAAAATCTATCTTCGAGAAAATTCATTGGTTCAGCACAGCCTCTAAATAACTTCAAATTTTGGGCTTAAAATTTACGGTTGAAACAAATAACTAATTACTAAAACGATTGGTATACAATAGTATGTTTTCACATTTTGAACCTTAAAATTTGTAGCCTTGATTCAAACGTGTTCTAAGGTCATTGGTGGAACGCTATTGTTAATACAGTCTGATTGGTTGATCAATTTCAAATCTTTATTTAAGATTTTACAGAGAATGTTTTTGAAATTTTAATTAGATTTTTTCAATCACTGCTTGCTTTTTTTAAAGTTTACTTTCAAACTATTTGAAACCTACTATTGTAGTTACTACTCATAGTGTTAGGCAATTGGTGGAAATTTGTTCTTGCTACAACCTGGTTGGTCGATCACTTCCAAATATTAAATTTTTCTTAAACTTTATTGAAAAAGTTTTCATTAACATGTTAGTTTTAATTTTTTAAAGTCACTATTTTTTTAAATGTCAGTTTAAAACTTTTGTACCCTAGTATTGTAGTTACCACTCATAGTCTAAGGTAATTCGTACAAAGTTATTTCCGGTGCAACTGATTGACTGATCACTTTCAAACCGTCGTTTAAAATGTTTGGAAAATATTTGAAAAGTTCTGTGTAAAAGTTTTAGTTTGAAAAAAATTTTCTACCTTAGTATTAGAGTTAGAGGTCTTAGCCTTAGGTAATTAGTGGAGAGTTATTCTTCATGCATTCTGATTCACTGATCACTTTCGAATCTTCCCTTAAAATTTCTAAACAGGTTTCAGAATTTATTTTACTTATTTTTTTTTCGACAATTGCTTTAAAATTTTTAAAGCCTAGAATTGTAACTACAACTCATAGTCTAAGGTTACAATGGAAAAAATAGGACTTGAATCTATACATGAAATTATTAAAGATAGCTAATAGATAAAATGTCATGTTTACAGTTTGAACTTTAGTTACAACTCATATTCTAATGTTATTATTGGAAAACTATTTTTGATACAATCTGATTGTCTGATCAATTTGAAAGTTTAATTTAATAATTTCTTAAATGTTTTGAAATCTTATATTTTTTACGAGTTTGAAAATTCGTTGAACATTATTAGCATTGTAATTACGACTCATAGTCTAAGATTAGGAGAAAGGTGTAGCAAAAATTAGGAATTGAAACATAATAAGTTATTACTAGAACTTTTTGACATACAACAACAATTTCATTTTTTGACCTTTAATCACAACCTGTAGTCTAATGTCGTTAGTGGAAAGCTATTCTTGGTGCAATTCGACTGACTGTTTTAAAGTTTCCGGAAACTTTGGTTTGAAATCTTATTATTAGTCAATATTTTACAACTTGTTTTTTTTCTTTGATTTTTCAGGTTTAAAACTTTTGCACTCATTAAAGGCTTTTGAAGCTTCATTAAAATTTTCATTAAAATTTTAGTTTAAAAAATATTGCATTCATTTAAAAGTTTTTGTAAAAGTTATCACATTCAAATTTAAATTTAAAGTTATATTTTTCAAACCATTTGTCTAACATTTTTAGCATCGTTATTAAAGTTTCTTTCAATTTTTGATTCAAAAATTTTTTCAAGTTTAAATATTGGAAAATTTGATTAAAAATTTCTCTTAAATGTTTTAGTTTGAAATATTTAATTTAAGAATTTTAATTACCTCAAAATTTGCAACTCAGTGAAAAATATTATATGTCGAAGGAAAGAATCATTTCCAAATATTCCGAACTGTTTAGAGCAAAAAAGTCTAGTAATTCTGTAAAGAAAAATTATATCATTATGATACAATAATACATATCAGAAAAAGTTTATGCGTCAGCAGAATTGCGTCGCATCTGTTTATGACTTGTACATTAAAGGAACGCTCAAAATAGTTTCCAACAGATCGTCATCATGGCTATTTGTTTAAGGTTTCTAAACACATGTGATGTAGTGAAATAGTTTCCCAAGAACTCTACTTTACATCAGAATACACCTTATAAAATTATATTTAGCCGAGTTATTTCTACAAGTTTTGACCCAGATTACTTGTGATTCTGAAAGGTGATAAGAATGTTGTTTTGTCACCAAAATACCTACTCATAGATGTTGAGAAACAACACGAACTGTTAAGTTTGTTAAATACTAGTACCTTATGGTTATTCTAGAAATAATTAGTTGGAAGATGATATCAATTCGGATTTAGAACGCACATAGCTGACATACCATTTCATGTTAAAATTAAAAAAGAATGCTTAATGGATCTCTTGGTGTACATTGACTGTGGACTGATCAGCATGAGATACAATACTTGATGAGAAAATGCTGATTCTATGTAAGAGAAATACAATGCATGTACGTTTAACGAACTATTGTGTATTTTTTTATAAACTGAGAGGAAAAAAATTCGAAGGGCACTGCTATGTTACAAAAATATGTATTTCTAGAAAATGATATCTAAAAATGTGTTGTGCATCCCGTACAACACTTATGAAGACTATATGTAGCTTGTCGACTTCGAATGTGAATACACACTTGTATTGATAAACAGTTTATTGTGACAATATACACATTAATTTTCCATCTATAGATCCTACCATACACTTAAGATTTCAGTTCTAATTAAAATTATGATGTACAGAAAAAACAGGTGGCAGAAGTATAAAATTAACTGTATAAATAATATTCAAAGCCTTTGTCCGGCTTGGATATTTGGGGTTAATAATAATCATGATCAACGAATGTGTTTACCAAAAGTAAAAATAAAATTACAATTTTAGTTATTTTTGGTTTTTAATTTCATATACATCCCGAAGATATCAAAAACATTACTAAATGGATGTAATGCAATTCTGCTGACGTTACATAAACTTGATCTGCTATGCATGATTACATCATGATATTACAATTCTTGCGTATAGTGTTACCAGATCTTTTACTTTTACCTGTTTGGATTCTTTAGAAACTATTTTTCTTGCAATTTTTTTGAGTGAACTACAAAATTTAAAGCAGTGAAACATTTTACACAAAAAATTCGAACTAAAATTTCTTAAGACAAATTTTCAAAAATATTAATAATCCTAAAAATTTTCAAACAAACTTTCAATCAAATTTTTAAAATACTTTTCAAGGGTAGAAACATATCCAAATTGTTTTTAATAAAATGTTTAATAAGTGCAAAATTATCAAACCGGAAATAATTTTTAAAAAGTCCTTCAAACAAAAATAAATAAATAAATAAATAAAACAGTAAACAAAAATATTTCAAACAAATAATCAAAACAGAATATGTTCAAACAGTCAAATTACAGCAAGGATAGCTTTCCACAAACCAATTTATACTATGAGTTTATGAGTTGTTACTAAAGTTCAAATTATTTTAAAAATTAGCTATCATATTTCACTAATTTCTTTCCACCAATGACCTTAGATTAAGTGTCTAACTATAATGCTGATGTTTAACAAACTTTCAAACTTTAATTTTAAAACTGGTAAAAGAATGAAAATTTCCGAAACGTTCTAAAATTGAAATTTCAAATTAACGAGGCAATCAGATTGCACTAATCTTACTTTTTACACTCATTGCCTAAGACTATGGGTGTGGCTAAATTTCAAAGTTTGAAAATGTTACGTATTAGTTGGTTTTAATAATTATACCTAGTTTCAAATTAAGACTAGGTGTTTGGGCCCAATTTCCGCTTGAGAGCATTTGAGTCCAAATTCCAGTAAAGCTAAGGCGTTGGAGACCCGGGTTCGATTCTCGGTGAGAGCTCATGTGATTCAGATTCCACGTTAATTAGTAGGTCCACGTCTCTTATAGCCTCGCTGCTGAAAGGGACGTTAAACTCAAAATCAACTCCTCTCAAGTAAAGTTAAAAGAATGAGACAGTTTTCAACTGTTTTGGCGTATGCAATTTTGCGTTAAATGAAACTACTCGTACACATGTAATAATGGAAGCATCGTCAGAAATGTAATATCCAATAAAGCATACGGTACCTTTAGAAGAGGATTTTGTCTGAAGATAAATAGTAAGAACACCTTTTGAAAGTAGTTTGAAAAACTGCGTAATGCATAAATGCTATTTTATCGCGTGTGAAGTTGAGGCTTCTGGAAGCGCAAGTTCTGACAGCGCAAGTTCTGACCACATATTAGCATCCTTGATCATCGTAATATTGAAACCAATTCATAATTCATAACATTCACAGACGCAGATCAAGCACTGAATCTAGTGAAAACTTACTACGTAATAATTAATAAGTGTCTCCACTTTTTCTATTAAAGCTCATATACGAAATGAAATGAAATGAAATCTATAAGTTTTACGTCCCACGGTTATGCCGGTTAGGCTAAAGGAGACGGTGATGATGAGAGATGGTGGAATGAAGAAAGTGGGAGGAAACGGGAGAACCCCGAGAAAACCCACGAGCACGGAATTTGTCCACCACAAAGTCCACACGGTGCGAGCTGGGATCGAACCAGGGACCCCAAGCACCGGAGGTGAACGCTCTACCACTGAGCCACCTCGCCCCCTAAAGCTCATATACATTAAAGCTCATGGCTATAATATAAATCGTACCAATGTAGTGTATGCTAATGTAATTCGTGATTAAGAAAAATGTAATTTAATTTTTCTTAAAACATAATGAAAGGATTGAAGTGAACTCGAACTGCCATATAGGAGACATGTAATTTACTAACCCACCTCAGAACCTACTCGACAACACACTTAGGTTATACTGTTTACATTTTTTCATGCTATCTAAAGTAGGCCTATAGGCTAAACTTAAATTCGGATGACAATTCGGATTTTCTAACCATAATTCTTGTGTTACAAATAAATTTGGATGTAAAATCCGTACTTAATTAGTATTTAAGGACTTTCCAGTACTATATGCACTAAAATAAAAAAAAAATGTTGTGAAATCTCAGTTTGAAACTTCACGTCTACCTTGATTCCAAATCCTGTGCTGTAATTTCTTTGCTCACTCAATGTTGGTAGGAGCCGAAATTTGCAATTGATTTCTACTTTTTGCTTATATCAACTTTATTTCCCACTATTTTTGCATAAGATTTTAAAGAAATATTAGTTACTAACTTTTTTTATTCCATCAACAGTCAAAAAGTAATTTATACTTGACGAAAATAAGAAAATTGCGGAAAAATGTAAGTTACAGTATACGCGCCATTTTTTGGGAGGGGGGCACGGTTGCACATATTTGGCCTCCACTATCCTTGCGCAAAAGTGGCGGGCCTAAAACTACCTCGAAAAAGGGAAATCATGGTTGACAAAATCTGGTGACATTCGAAAACTTATGAATGAATGAAGTTTCGTAATGATTCAACAATAACCGATTTGTCAGTAACATTGAAAGTTTGGATAATGCTCGAAATTCCGATAACACCCGAGGTTTCAAGAATACCAGAAATTTTGCTAATATTTGAATCTTCGGCTATATCCGAAATTACTGTAATAATCAAATTTTCAAAATTACCCGGCAATTTGGCAATATTAGAACTTTCAAATACCCGAAATTTCGATAATATTCGAACTTTCAACTAGAAACTTCGATAAGATTCGAACTTTTCGACTAGAAATTTCGATAAGATTCGAACTTTCGATAATACCCAAAAGTTCGATAATTTCCAATACTCGAGCGGTTTTAAATAACCAATGACAACTGGATAAATTTTCACTCCTGCAGTTCAATAGGTCCTTAGCCTTGTCTATGAAGAATACACGAGAATAACGTTCTAAGCCCATTATTTGGGAATTTGAGTTGTTATTACCGTTTTATAGAACGAATATTGGTCATACATATAGTAAACTGTGTATTTCGAAAACGTGACCAGTGTCCCTGGAGTTTAACTTTGGAAGGATAGTGTACTTTGGAAAAACGATCGAAGTCCACAGGGCCGTCGGAAAAAAGATCAAAGTCCTCAGTTCCATAGTCCCACAGATTCAATGCAAAGACGAATTGTGTTTGTGTCTGTAGGTTTCGTTGTGCGTTTTCATGCTTGTGCACATAACATTGGAGTACCTTTGTTTTGTCAGTTGACTCCTGTTCTACTAGCGTATAACATCGAGTGCTGTACTTTGCAATGGACAACTCTAGTTCGGTTGAACAGTCTGCACTGAAAGCTGGGCCCAGTGGAAGAAAAGAAAAGCGTATGGACGAGATTAGGACGCATCAAAACGGATTTTAGCCATGAGCCACATCACTGGAGATGATTCCATGAAGTTTGATGATGAAGTTCAGATTAATTTGTTCCATGTTGTGTCATTGCTGACGCAAACTGTATCAAACACTGTTAGTGACTTGCACGTATTGTGCGATTTCTGCCCAGGGCAGAATAAGAACTACACAGAACATCGTTTCAGAGCATTCAGATTACATTTCCAGTAAGGACCATTCATATTTAGATTATGACAAGAACATGGGCATAATAAATACGGGATCCAAATATGAAACACCTAATGACTGGCGTGAGGTCATTGAACACGCACGGAAAATAAAACAGAATCTTTCATTGTGATAGACTATAAGCCGGAACTTTTCCGGCAATAGACAACATTTCTTGGTAAGAGATACAAAAAACTGCCCTTTCGCACAAGGGACAATCACACAATTCCTTGTGAAGAAGATGGACACACTAGTTCACCTTCGAAAGTCATACTTTTGGTCCCCATGAAACACAAAATCATAGAAACCTCTCAAATTCGAGAACTGAAAGCGGAACCATCGCCTCCAATAGAGCAGGGACAGCCGATTAGAATTTCTCGTACAAAATTTGAAGACTTGCAATTCTTGAAGCAATTCTGTGGGTCACAAGAGCAACAGCACTTCAGTTCATTTATAATACGAGAAAATAATGTGTATGAAAACAATGAGTAAGTTCCAGTAAAGACATCCGCCACACACAAGAGACAAGGTGAAACATTATCCCTACGCATGTATTGCTTATTCAAGAAAGGTTCTGTAGTTTTGTTCTGTAATTGTAATGATTTTATTTGTAACAGTTAATCATTGTAATCTAAATGACTGTAGAATTCACTAAAAATGTGTATTACTTAAGAACAGAAAAACAGATGTAATAATTGTCGAGAACAAACTGAAAATGGTTCTGGCATTTTTAAATCGCTTTTTCTCACAATGTTTCAAAATGAACTTCGATCGTTATTCCCGTGCACCCTTCGTGTGCTCAGTACTACTGAATCCAGTGGCAACGCTGGAAATATAAACCTCTCTATCTTTCTTCCAGTCTTTTTAAATGAAGTTTTTAGAGATGCATCAATATTGTCTTGCATTAGAGACAAAAGTTTATTTTACTGAAACACTACTTTAATACTTAAACATTTATTTAGTATTAAAAAAAAAATCCTGTTGCACATACATGCAACATCTATAGTAACAGGCACTCCTGGTACGTGGGATGACTGATGGCATACGTCCAGGGCTACCCAGAACAAACGTATGACATCCTTTATGTTTATCCAAAAACATATTTTTAAAAATGGGAACTTTCGGTTGACGTCAAGCCACAATCGCAACTATAATTTATTAATAACATTCAATACGTAGGAGCACTAACTCTGTAGCATTAACCAGCACTAACGTACACAGTAAAAAATGATTGTGTTAATTCAATTCAATTTTAATACAGAACAGTGGTTCCAGCGTGACTACCACTATCCGGTGTTAGTTCAACACATAAGTCGCGATGTTGGCTTTTAAACAGGGGATGTGTTACGTTTTTAACATACAACCGGTGTTGAGCGGTGTTAAATTCGGATCTGTGTTAGTATTTTCGGTGTTGATTTGACACCATGTCAGGGTTGGTAGTGTGGAGAAAAGTGTCGAGTGTTACTTGTGGCGGTGTTGCACCAACACGAAGAAAGTAACACAGTGTGTAGTGTGTTAATTATTTTGTGTTAATATTACACCATGTCAAGTATCAATATAAGACAGTCCTTGTGTTACTTCAACATCATTTTCTTATTATTTCAACACACAATCTGTGTCATGATTCAAGGTCAAAGCCGTATAAGTAACACCTTTTCGGTGTTAATTCAACATTCTGTTAACACCGTTTTAGATGTTAGTTTGACTCCACTTCTGTGTTACTACGACACCTATTTCGGTGTTGAAATAACTCCATGTGTGGTGTTGATGTAACCATTATTCTGTGTTGGAAAACCATGTGGTGTGCATGCTTATGATTACTGAAGATTCTAATTTTTGAAATAAGAATATTAAACTACAGAACACTTCATACATAAAATCTTCATAAACATTTTTATCGTCCTCCCCAACATTTATTGTGAAGTATTTCTTGATGGTGCGAAACACAACCTTCACCAACATCTTGTTCAAGAATGATAGGAAACTCTTACCTATATCCTTAAAATATGTTTGCCTCTTAATCGTGATCACTTCTTTTCCGACATTTTTGAAAAACAATCCCCTGTGACTGGTGAACTCTAGTGCAGTGTAGAAGTGAGACAGTAAAACGATGTTGTTTCTCGCTGTTGACATATTTCTTCAGAAACATTCTGTAAAACAATTGAGAACACATCGCGCGGTTTGCATGTTGAAATTTTGTGAATACTTTGATTTGTTTAAGTATTTGTTTCTACTGTATTTGTCTGTAGCTTCAATTCATAAGCCTTTATAATTAGATGCTCAATATGTTTGGTAATCACGCAGAAAACAACACCGAAAATTCCACACTTGTGTTAATTTAACACACAGGCTTGTGTCCTTTCAACTACCGGTATTTGACACATAATTCCAATTTGTAGAGTGAGTTGTTCTAGCCACCTGTTTGTGTTATATTTTAACACAATCGTGTTAACACATAGGCATGTCGTTGAAATAACACAACGATTTTTTACAGTGTAGCAGTAACTTTTCGTCTTGGCAAAGCTTTGTTCCAGATTTTATAGCCAGAATCATCACTTTAATATCTTAATAACTTTCCATACCAGGAGAAATGGCATGCTGTTTGTATCCCTAGCCAGTACCAATGTAGCACTAACAAATTATATTTCTCTTATTCTTCCTAAACATTATTTTTAAGAGTGTCAATTTTGGCAGTTGGCTACTTTAATTCGTTAATAACTTCTGTAAGTACGACCACTAACATGGTGCTGATATCACTAACCAGCTCTAATGCAGCACTAACGATTGGTATAAATTTTATTATGATTTTCAGATGTGGTGATTTTGACTTGAATAATGTGTGACAATTGAATAATTCGCCAAAACACAAAACAAATACGGCTTTTATCAAAGAAAAAAGCGAAACGCATATTTGGCGGCATTAACTAAAACGCTAATTGCGTAGTTCGCAAGTATATCGAAGCAATGATGTCCATTCATATAAAAAAATATACAAAATACGTATCTATGTGTCGATAAAAACGAATAAGTTTGAGATAGTTTTGATCTGCGAAATATAAGGTTCTTATCCTCAAGTGCAGAAATTGGTCACAATTGTTTTCCCCACAAATGTTGACCACAAATTGCAGCTTTGGCTGTGTATATAGTAAAAGTTTACGTATACTAATTTCCTTAATAACACTTTCTTTCATAAATACAAATCATATCATAGTTTACTTCACTGACGTAAACTTCTTTTAAAGTTTATCAATATTTCTGTGAGTAATATTTTTGTACGAAAGAAAAAAATCTGATATATTTAATACTGACACAGGGATCTATAGTTAATTATAAAATAATAGCATAATAATACAGAAGTATTATTTTTCAGAATACATAACATAAAATATATTAATCGATGGGGAATATTTGGTCCATATTTCTCTCAATTTATAAATATAATTCATTGTTGTCTAAAGGAAATAAGAATTCCCGACTTTTCCCACAATAAAACATTTTAAGATAAGGACGAAACATTCTAAGGATGGTAGGGCTTCGAATTCTAGAAATCTCATCTTCTGATCTGTACTATAACCACAATTAATTAATTATATTACTTTGTTTCCTTGAGATAAATACTAACATAAGAAGATCCTTCTTTCACTTTATGCTTCTCCTATACTTCCAGAAGGTTCCACTGTGCTTAAATATGTTATGCCTACACGCATTACATATAACTACACACATTATTATTCTACGCGTTGAATTTTCAGATTCTGAAGGAAACAAACTATTATATCGATAATAATTACTGTCATCATCTGATAGACACACTGAACATACGCATGTATCTAATTTATAACTTTGTAGAAACTGTTCATTGTTTTATTCTTATAAACAAATTATAGTTGGAATTCGTGTTAAAATATCCGTGTCTGTGCCAATTTTTCCTGAGGAATAGCCACATTTAAGGAATCATTACATAAAAAGATTGGGGAAGCGTAAATAAGTGATACCATCGAAAAGATTTTCTCTTCAGGATGGTATGGAATCAAGTTTCAAGTAAAAAGGATACAAATGCTACACCCAGGGCCGCCCATAAATTTTATTAGCCCGATACAAATTTTCTGTGAGGACTCCAAACTTTTATATGAGTTCCCCCACCCTGCCCCGACATGATTAGGTTGTCTCTGACAAACCTGCCAAAGATGCTAAACATATCACCTTAACCGCTAATTAATAATACTAATTGTGAAATTGATATCCATAATATATATATAAGCCTAAAATCTCCATGATTCTTTAATTTATTTTCCATTATTTTGAAGTTGAAAAACTTAAGCAGCATTAGTACAAAAGTAAGCTGGCAAAATTGGCCTACGTATGACCAAGCACTGTAGGCAGTTTGGTAGGAATTTCAAACTTGAAAATATCACACTTCGAGGAAGAAATCTTTATATATATATATATATATATATATATAATTGAACTTTTCAATTTATTGCCTACCGGTAAATACAGTATGTAATATCTTCATAAACATTACTGCGAATAGGCAATTATATTCTCTCTCTGTTAACATATTATAGGTCTATAGCTGAAGAGAATAATACAGCATTCTCTATTGCAAATTGTGGAACACACGAAACTAGAAGTAGTCTACATCTGAAATTTTGGCCTTCTAAGAAATTATAATTTTTTAAAATTAAATATACATCTTGACCTTTATACCTATTTTAAAAGATATACAAGATAAACAGCAAATTTTGAATAGTTAGTTATAAAAGAAAAACTTCTTCTAATAATTTTCCAGGAGGTAATGTACCTAAAATGGAAGCCACATTTCCTCGCTGAACTGCTATGCTGATACGTTGTATCAGGAAAGTAGTAGCTCGCTTGTCACCAGTAACGTGTGCTATACGTTGGCCTACTTCTTTGATGAAATTGAGCCCTTCGAGGCCCCAAATGCCGCTCGATTCAATGGCTACGGCACGAACATGTATCTATCGAGCAGATTTTTATATTTTCTTCTTTTCTCGCATTCTCTGTGGGTTGCAATAGCTCCTTCTCGAGATGAAGAAAGAGTGAGATTAGATGACGCGAAAGTGTCAGAGCAGGTGAAATCCCAGAGAAGAATCCTTCCCCTCTTCCATGGTACCAGCGTCATGCCATCTAGTCTTTTGCCATCAGATCTGTTACACCCCACAGGTTCACGAACAGATGGAACTTCCGCCGATGTGAGTGCTCTCCAGATAATGTCATTCACGTTCGAATGCCTTACATGTCTTCCGGAGCTACTTATACAAGACAGACCGTGTAGACCATTCTGCTTGACTGATGCACCACATTTAGAGCAGTTGTGTGATTCACAGATGTCTATTCCTAGGCGAAGTGCAACTGCAATACGAAAACATTCGTTTGGAAGGTGCAGTCCTAGGGTGTGTGAAGGTAATGCCTGTAGCCAAGCACCTGAAATTGCTGATGAGGAGGCGAGAAGTCTAGCCTTATCCTCTTGAATGTCTGTTTCTTGTAATAACACTGATTGATGTAATTTCATGATTGGCTTGTCCTAAATTGATTGCGAACTTCTGCCCGTTATTTCAGGAGGGCTTAAACCAACTAGGTTAGACCAGTCAGATATGCAGTCTTGGACATCAGATTCTATGTGAGGCTCATTCAGTTGGTTGAGGATTATCTCAATGGTATGCCGGGAGCCATTGAACGACGCTAAAAATGAAGGATACGCCAAATCGACAGCCCGACGAATACCAAGACCTCCAGAATCAACTGGAAGGGAGGCGTGTATCCATGCGTTGCTATTTAGGTTACAGTTGAGTAACGATTCCAGTCCACATTTCAGAAAGGTGTCAAACTTCTCTAGTAAATGTACTTCACGCCAAGAAGTAGAGCAGCGTAAAAAATAGATTATTCTTGGTATGGAGAACGACGCACGAAGGAGATAAAAAGCTGAATGTGCGGAGACTAGGGCCAGACGTGACAAGAAAAAATCTAACTTTTTAGTTTTCTCGACTAACAAATTACGTGTTGCCTCAGGTGAAAGGGCTGCACCAAGTAGAAAGGCTGACGAGGTTGTGATAAGTTGTATTCCCGGTGCTGAATTTTTAAATTGTGAATATAATACTTGTATTTGATCTTGCGAAATTAATATATATATATATATATATATATATATATATATATATATATATATATATATATATGTGTGTGTGTGTGTGTATATATATATGTGTAAAGTTATTTTATTTTTACGGTCTCCAGACATTTCTTGGAGTTACTTTCCCTTAAGGACAACTACTTAATTCTTTGTGCCAAACCTGACTATTAAAATACATTTGAATTTACATTAGGGTTACTAGAGGACTCCGTTGCCGTGGAACAGTCGCTGAATATTACAGTATTTTAAAGCAAAATCCATACTGACTCCATGATTGACGTTGAAAAGCGTTGTCAAACTCACTGAAAAAATACGAAGACAACTGACCAGTAGTCTGAACTTTCTCCTATAGTGCACTGTCCCTATTTTTGATCATGACACGAAATACTAGGTAGCTTGCTTCTGTTGACACCAATGAAAATATACCATTCAACAAACGTTTGCGTATGAAGTTTCCAAAATTATACGCTTCACTGTGGCGTATAATTATATTATTATTATTATTATTATTATTATTATTATTATTATTATTATTATTATTATTATTATTATTATTATTATTTATCTCGAATAGCTTGAAATTATATTTATGTTGTTTCCCCCCACTTATTTATAGTTATTAGATATTATTCTTTGAAGTAAGAGTAATTCATGCGAAGCTTTCCTCTACCTCGTTTAGATATAAAGTAAACCGTTTTATACACTTCTGACAGGAAAGAAAAAAAGTTTTATTCAATTCTCATTAACATTCGTTTGGAATCTCAAAGTAAAGACTATAAGCTTCAATATTCTCAATTCTTTCGGTCAATACAAGTTGTAAATCACAAGATTATTCACTAACTGAAACTGGAGTGTTTTTCTTTTCTTTTTATCGTTAGGGCTTCACACATTACACATGCGTAGCTACAAATTCTAACTTGGATGAGTAATAAGTTTGAAAGTTTATTTTTTCGAACGTAAAATTTTAGTGAACATAAAATCTTTTAGAATTGCTTTTAAGAATCTTACCTTAGTTGAGCAGTACTTTGCCCAAATTATGAAAATGACATTTATATTAACTTTTGTTTTATTATTCAAACTAAAGAAGTCAAGATATGAATTAACGCCAGCATCTTGGAAGTCAGTTCATTTTTTTTAAATGGAAATGGAAGCAGTAATCTATGTATAAGCTAAAAGGAAAGTCACAGATAATCTGTTGCCCACTACATGAAACATTATTGTTATATAAATACATACTGAACTTTATTATAATATTCTTTAGTCTTATTTTTAAGAAACGGGAAAAAATTGCTGAATACAAGCGAAAACCAAAAAAGGACAATTATGATAGTAAAGAGGACACGCGTTCAGATTACTCTAGTAGAATTTTAATGATTTCATACTTATAGATTCTACTATTCCTTTTATATGAACTCGATCCCCAGCCAAGTAAGTACTGTATGTGGTGGACAATATTGTGTCCGTGGGTTTCCTCGGGGTACTCCCTTTCTTCCTACATTATCATTCCAACAATTCTTCCATCATCATTCACTTGTCTTAATCATCCGTTTCCCTTAGCCTAAAGGGCATAATCGTGGGATGTTAAACTGAAAAATTTCATTTCATTCCATTTTTTATAGAAATATTTGACTTTGCCTCACAGTGCCCATAAACTTGATTTCTTATTAATTTAATGTAATTACTTACGTTAGTTCGTTTTAGATCAGATTTTATTTGAATTGGTTTCAATCAATTGATTTTTTATTTTCTTCTCCGCCCCGCCCCCTTTTTCTTATCAACTGAATTTTATTCAGTAGCACTTTCAATTCTACAAGTTGACAACTAAGCTCACTGATTATTTCTGCTTTGTTTTGATCTCTGGAAGTTGAGTTTTAGTGAGAAGGTCCCTGTTCGTTGTCAAAAGTTTAATAAATTGCTTCTGAAACCAGGAGCGAATCTAAGACGGACTCTTGTGTAGAGTGAACGATTTTCAGTTTTCTCACACTGTGGGCTCTTGCAGCACTGGTACCTGTGTTACTTGGGACTAACGATCCTTCGGTTCCTTCCCTGGATCTGAAACAGTAATTTGTTCAGCTATTGAGAAATAATTTTGAGGTCAAAATTTCTGGAGATACTACTGAGTGCATGTGTTTGTTTACTAAGCTGCAATGTGAACAGAGACACTGAGTTGCTGCTCCTAGTCCCGAAGGCATTGCACAGTGAGGATGGAAAACTTTCATTTGCACCAAATCAAAGAGCCCGAGCTTGGTTCCTAATATGCTTAGCAGCAACAGTAAGTGTTGTTTTCATATCGTCGTATGAGAACCAAAGGAACGTAACTCCAAAAATGCAATTTTTGTTTGCTTGGATTATGAAGGTAATTCTGAAAGCCCCACTTTGTGCTATTTGAGTGTTATTGAAGTTGACTTTGTTATCGACTTGTTTGCTATGCAATACTATGTTTACTATTTTATTAAATCAACATGTGTTTGAAAAAAAATACTTTTTTTTTCAATATCTTCTCTAAACCTACGAAAATGAAGTTACGTTCCTCTGGTTGTCATACCACAATATATATATACAATTCAATATTATTGAAAAAAAGATCTTGAGTATAAGCTGAAAGATCTATCTCGTACGAGTTCAAGAGACCCATATTTCACCAGAAAACAAAATTCTTGAATGTACCATTTGTCAAATAAATGCACCATTTCAATAGTTTGTATGTTTTCCTCCCTCTGATTCTCTGTTTAAAATGGTACTGTTCTTCGTCTGTTCAGCTCTTTTGTATTTTTCTTATATTATGTTAATGTTAGGATCAAGTTTCATTTTAATTTCTTTTTGAATATTGCAGAAACAGAATAACTAACCACCACAGGAACGTCATTCATTATAACTGACATTATTTTCTAAGGACAAAATATCATAAGTCTGTTTACTGTTGTTGAATTAGAAGAGGATGAGTTAATTTATTGTTCTTTTATGAGTTTTTAAGTCTTTTAACATGGATATTTGCTTTCTGATATTGTAAATGTAGCAACTGTAGTCGAAATTATCACAACGGCTATTCGACTATCTACTCACTCAGAAACTTGAAGGAAAGTTGTTAAGTTCCGTCTACCTGAAAATGCAACTTGCCGAAACAAAACTGTTCTGTTTGATTAGTTTTGTGTGTACGTTTTCAATACAGCTGGCTCATGTGTCTACAATGAATATTAGGTGACCTGAATAGTTAATTGTCTGCAATAGTTTAAAATAAGGGAAAATAGTGGTATGAGATGAGATAAAAAAATATGAGAATGGTTTACATTTTAATGGCCTTTTAATACCGTGTTGATTTGTTTCCTTGCGATATACAACGTAATATCCTCAGTTGTTCATTTTGACAATAATTCTGACAATAGTAATGTGTGTACTAAGTTTTGTATTGCTATAAGGAATAGATATGAGGGTAAAGCTTGTATACCATTACACAGTTTCCCCTCATACCTTTTCTGTCTATCAATATAAAACTTGGCACACACATTTCTTATCCCGTATAGTATTTTTCAAGATGCATTTGGATTCTGTGCTGTTAGCCGGGGCCATTCCAGAGGGGCCCACATTGATGGGAGGGATTTCTGGAGGGATTTTTCCCGACATTCTCCCAATTTTCCCTTTCAAGTACGTTATAGGCTCCAATACATAGCACTTCTGGAAAGCTTGTTTCATGCTGAAGAGAATGAACTATAAACCATGACTTTCCCATGAACAGTGTTGTTGGAATGGTTATTTCACTGCGAGTATACGATTTATTTATACTAACAGGGTTAATGGGCCCCACGGACTTACTCTGTTATCCATGGCACCCAATTTTTTGTGCATGAACATATCTTTGTCATGCTTATCGAATGGATTAGATTTGATTCGGATGGCACGTTCATGTCCATTCCTTATTAGATATTGGACATTTTACACGAGTTGATCTATACAAAATCAATAACCAAATATATAACTTACTAAATTTATGATTCGGCTTAGAGAGAGAGACTAGATATAATAGGATCATACTTCATACATTGGGCGAATATGTTACAATGTTTCCAAGAATACTCATGGTGTGAGAATCATAATTGGCCCGCTTTGGAAAAGAACATAAATTTCACACAACAGCTTTTGCTTGAACGCAAGCAGGGATGTTGTAATCTGACATGTGTAATGAACAAATTAAACAAGATCCTAAATTATCTGAAGAGATTCTTTTCAAATAATAAATACGAAATAAAATTTATACAGGTTGTGTTTTCTTCTACCATTCGTTCATTCATATTTCAAATGAATGATTTCTGAAAAATACAATTTTATTTTTCTATATAATGTGAAAGCTTGTTTTGTTGTCAGGTTATTATTTAGAATTCAAATTCTGTTCTTATTTCTTGAAAAAAGTGTACGTTTCTTCCTATTCATTGGTTGGTACTCCCTCCTACTATCATAATCAGATTCACTCCTCATGAGTGTTTCCCATTAAGATTTTTTTTAAAGAAATAATTACAATCACTTTCTTCATTGAATAACTTGAAAGGATGTTGGCTCTCATGAAGACTGTAAATGAGTGTCTTTCTCAAGAGTTTGAAGCAAGCTATTTGATCGTTTTGTATTTAGTGACTGTCTAAAGTTGAAATATTTGTCATTATTATTATTATTATTATTATTATTATTATTATTATTATTATTATTATTATTATTATTATTATTATTATTATTATTATTATTATTATTATTATTATAACTCTTTAATTCGCTCCAGACGATAGATATAGTCGAGCGATCTAAAACATAAGGGTGACAATAGGAAGACCTGTTTGTCACGGATTCAAGTCTCACTGACCGTATTGGTGCCATGTTTTGCCTCTGCAATTTATTTCCTTATCGTCAATCATTTCTTGGTGTGTTCTTTACGTTAAAAACATAACCGCGGGACGTAAAAGTAATAAATAAATAAACATGGCACCAGACTGTCTTACCCAATTAGAAAATATAGTAACGGATGACTAATATTTAATGGTCTTAATCAGGTCTCACGTAACTTTATAATGTAGACTAGCCTTTAGCTAGATGGAGGCTCCGCCCCAAGACCCCCGTGTTTGCTTCACGTACAGCCTCGGATTGTTTATGTATCAGCCTTTCCATCAAGAATGAATTTTGTGAATTTCTTCTTATACTTCCTGAATTTAACGAGCTGGGGGCTTTGCCCCCAAAACCCCAACCTTTTCTCGGCCTCTCACTTCTTAAATCCACAATTCTACAGGTTTTCAAGTTTCTTTTCTATTTTAACTACCTAAAAGATAAGATTTTGTATCCCAAGAAAACGCTCATTTAAATAACATAGGAATTTTTTTAATACCCCTTTTAGACCCCTTGAAAATTAAAAATCTTCAGTTTTGAAACTTTCCTGTGGATTAGTCCCAAAAGCTACAATCATGCCGGAAGGCTACAATCATGCACGCTAATCATGCCGGAAGTGCCTAAACATTTTGGGGTGTAGAAGATATTTCAAAATTGCCATGAGAAAGACTTTTTAATTGCCCATAAAACCAATCTAAAGGGCATGTGGCACATCCATAAGGTGTCTGGACCACAACAGCCTATTTTGATGAAACTTGGTAGACTAATAGGACACCTTGCAAAACTAATGTAATTAGCAGGAACTTGTCGAAAAAGCTGTAGTTTCTGAGAAACAGTCGATTCATTAAAGATGACTTTTGTCGTGAAATCTCGATAACGGATCCACCGAGATCAAGCAAACTTTGCAAGCCATAGTAGATACATGATAGCTTTAAAACGAAATTAAAACGAATTGTCTGCACCTGCGCAGAATGCGCAAATAATTGTGCGCATGCGTATATCACGAAAACGTTAAGATGCGATATATTTTTATCTTGCTTAGTTTGAACTATATGACGAGTATAACATAATGCAAGGCTTAAACTAGATTCAAAGGTGAGCGTTTTCAAGCAATTGAGGTGAGAAGATGTTAGGGTGGTCTGCCCCCGAACACCCGCCTCTGATCACGGACTGTCTGCCTTCTCAGTCATACATTTCCATTACACTTGTGTAGAAGTCATATAGTTAACGTTAATAGTCGTCATATTCGGGTCGTAGTGATATCAAGTACTGTAAGTCATCAATGTTGCACAACAGTAACACAGTACTAAAAGAGCGTAAGGATAAACTATCAGGCCTATAGTCGCGATCTATTGAAACTGGTGATAGGCATAAAAACATCTTTTCCGGTTTTCGATTTTTATAAAAACCGAAACCGGATTTTGAAAAGTTTCAAAAACCCGATTTTTAACCGAAACCGGTTTTAACCGAAATCAGTTCCGTTTTCACCGAAACCGGTTATCCATTTTCTACAAAACAGGTTCGGTTTTTTACCGGTTCGGTTTTGGTTTTCTTCAAACTCGGTTCCGTTTTTTTCAAAATTGGTTTTATTTTTCACCAGACTAGTATCCGTTGTTCTTCGGAAATCGATTCCGTTTCCACAATAATAGTTTTTATGTTTTCCAAAAGTTTTCACAGAAATCAATTTTGATGAGAAACCGAACCGGTTTTTGGAGAAAATCGAAACCAGTTTCGGTAAAAAACCGAACCAGTATTGAAGAAAACGAACATGGTTTCGGTGGAGAAACGAACCGGTTTTGGAGGAAATGAAACCGGTTTTTGGAGAAAACCGAAATGTAGGTTTTTCGGGTTTCCGTTTTTCTAAAAACCCGTTTCCGGTTTTTATAAAACACGGTTTTCCCCATCCGTAATTGGAACCAGACTATACTTTTTGTGACGAGACTGTTTCACGCGACGAGATGAGACAACCCCAAATGTCTCGTCTCATGATCACACTAACTATATAAGGTTACCCTATGGAATATGATTTTGCAAGTTTCTTTGAAGCATAGATGCCTGCATCACACTGACGTGTTTCAGTAGACCGCGACAATAGGCCTGATAGTTTATCCTTACGCTCTCTTAATACTGTGTTACTGTTGTGCAACATTGATGACCTACAGTACTTGATATCACTACGACCCGAATATGGCGACTATTAACGTTAACTATATGACTTCTACACAGGTGTAATGAAAATGTATGACTGAGAAGCCAGACAGAGTGCGTAACTAGAGGCGGGTGTCCCGGGGCAGACCACCCCAACATCTTCTCACCTCAATTGCTTGAAAACGCTCACCTTTTGAATCTAGTTTGAGTCTTGCATTATGTTATACTCGTCATATAGTTAAAACTAAGCAAGAGAAAAATATATTGCAGTCTTCACGTTTTCGAGATTTGCGCATGCGCACAATTATTTGCGCATTCCGCGCAGTTCTGCGCAGATACAGACAATTCGTTTTAATTTTGTTTTAAAGCTATCATGTATCTAGTATGGCTTCCAAAGTTTACTTTATTCATCCCCCTTTAGACCCCGTAAAACTTTAATATATTCACTTTTGGCAATTTTTCTGTTGGTTAATCCCGAAAAACTACAATCATGCCAAATTTTAACTTTCCATGTCAACCGGAAGTCCCCCTTTATTTTATGTTAGTCAGTTTATATCGTTATACATATAGTTAGAATTTTATTAGATAGAATAATAGGTTAGCCCTCGTGCTACTAAGCGGGGCATTCTGACTACCCCAGGTTGATTTTTTCCTATAATAATTTTATCGGAAGAGCTACATACCCGTAGTTTCATGACTTTGCCTTAAAATTATTGAAATTGTATTCACACTCGTTACTAACCCATTTCTTTGTGTTATAGTTATTATTGACTGAATACATTAATGGGACTGTATGCTGCTTGGTATGAAATGTCTAATTTTATTATTTGTCAAAAATGAAGGTTTTACGAAATATTTTTCTCACTTATCTTCATTATTTATTTTTCCACTGTTGAGTTTTACTATGCATCCATAATTTAGCTCAAATAACATATATTGTTCTCCATTGAGCTGAAATTATATGAGTCCAGATTACAATTGCAAAGTAAGGATGTCTAAAGGATTATCTAGAGAGGAAATGTTAGAAAGTCTAGACAATTTTGATGTCAGTGACAACGAAAATGAGTAGGACATTGACAATGGATTAAATTGATATATGGAACCTCTCGACAAAAAACATATCACAGCAGTAGATGAAGTTGAAGATGAAATATCAGAAGGTAATAAACATTCATGTGAACAAGAAGAAAAACAAAATGAAAATATTGAAGATGTGTTTGTTTCTAGGACTGGGCTAGAATTTTGCAGAGGACCACAAAAAATTAGGCGGCGAAGACTTCACAACATTTTGAACATAGTACACACCTGACCCAATGAATGATAGGAAAATATTCAGAACAATAACAGAGTTACTTTTGTTATTTATTTCACCAGAAACTGCGACCTTTATTGTCGAGGAAACGAACAGGGAAGCAAAAAGTTAAATTTGAGAGAACGATTTGAATGTCACCTATATTCAGAGTGTTACTCCACCGCCAAAATAAATACAGCTTTCTGCAGATCAACACGCCGAAAGAGATCTAGACGTAGAAAGCGAAATAGAAACGCTAGCAGAGGAAGAAACTGGTGACAATCGAGACTAGTGTCACCATCGTGTAACATATCAGGTTCATGCACGCTAAGAACTGTCTGTCGAAAGTGCCATTTTTCTTTCCAACTATTGTGTACGTAATATTTTCGCATATAACCAGACAGCGATTTCAAGAGATTATGTCATGATCATTTACTAAATACTGAAACCAAAATATAATGATCAAAGCAGTTAATGTAGGTATTATAGCCCGAAAAGTTTGCAGCTCTTTATTTCAAAATGCTTTAATTGTAACATATCAGGTTCTTGCATGCACCCACAGAATTGATGAGCATCCAAATTTATACACTTTACGAAAGATTTAGGAAACTAGTATTAGTTATATAATTTTACAGATATTACATTATCTGGCTTGTTTTATAAATTTTAGTTGTTCTTTGTCTTTAAATCATTCGCTAACTGGCAAAAAACGGGGCTAGAATCTGCTATTACAATAATTCAATCTTATGTATTTGCAATCTTAGTTACACTATATTCCAACAAAATTTAACAAAGAGGTTAAAGTATGCACTTAAAAATTAATATAAAGAAGATACAAATCCTTCTAAGAAAATTCGTCACAAATAATTTATTTAAGATTACTTCTTCAAACATACCTAAAAATATTCTATTAACTATTTTTCCTTCGCTATCCCTTGCATTAACGGTGAAGTTTCGTGAAGACTCGATGGTTATAGGTTGGCCCTGTCTCGAGCGAATAGTGGAGGCAATTAGAGAGTCTAGCACCATTGCTTGTCCATTCAACTGAATACCACCGCTCACGATCCTTAGTTGACCCATTCCTTCCTGCAAGAATAAAAATATATATTTTATAATAAAATATTTATCTTAACATACAAATAAACAGAAATGTTTGATATATGATATAATTTGTAGTAATACGTATTTTGTTAGAAAATAAAATGTAATATACGCTGATAATGTAATATCTCGTAACTATACAGGGTGTTAATGAACTATACCGACAAACTGTAACAAGTGATTTCTCACATCAAAATAAGAGAAAAAGTTCATATGGACCTATGGTGAAAAGTGCATAGTTTCAGAGCTAGGGCCGTCCAAAATCGCGAAAAAGCCAAATTTGAACAGATCCTATTTCGAATTCCAGAAACTGTGTATGGTGGTCCTTATTAGCATAAAGGAAGCCACGCATACACAATCCAAAAGTGCATATTTCGTTAATTTTAAGTAGGTGTACAGGGCATTCCAACAGGGTGTAATTCTCACATATACTCTCAATAGAGTTTTCAGTGATACCCTGATTTCAAGGAGGGTCCAAAGTAGGCAGGAGGATGACAATAATGGACATCCAATGCTTCAGAGGAAAGTCGGAAGTGTTAGGAACCGGCAGCTTCATGTTTTTTGTGTTCGGAATAACGTGTGATGCGATTTATTTCGTCACAGTATATTTCACGTTTTCTTCATTTATAAGTGTAAGAGAAAACACTGCAATATGCGTTCTTCCGAGTACGAGAGACCGTGCTGCTGACGATTCTTAACACTTCAGACATCGCGCCAAAGGATCCCATGTTCACTGCTATCAAGGCTTATCGTTTGCCTACTTTGGACCAATCATAAAATCAGAGCATATCTTAAAGTTCGGTTGATGGCATATCTGGGAATATCACCCTGTATGAAATACACTATACACACATTGAACATTAATGAAATAAGCATTTTGGATTGCTACTGTGTGACCTCCTTTTCGCTGATAAGGACTACCATCCACAGTTTCTCGAATTCAAAATAGGGCCTCTTGAAATTTGGCTTTTCTGCGATTTTAGACAAACCTAGCTCTGAAACTATGCACTTTTCCCCTCAGGTCCATATGAACTTTTTCTCTTATTTTGATGTGAGAAATCACCTCTTACAGTTTGTCGGCATAGTTTATTAACACCTTGTATATTATGTAATTAAACGACAAAAATGCAACAAAATTACTACTATTACTACTACTACTACTACTACTACTACTACTACTACTACTACTACTACTACTACTACTACTACTACTAATAATAATAATAATAATAATAATAATAATAATAATAATAATAATAATTATTATTATTATTATTATTATTATTATTATTATTATTATTATTATTATTATAAATGAAAGGTAATAAAAAGACGAAAAAGACCAGTATGATACTAAACATTTACCATTTAAGTTAATGTGCAAAATAATTCGCTAAGCAGTTAGTGTACGAGCCTTTTGGATTCGATTCCTGGCAGGAGTTTATGTGGTTCGAATTCCACGTTAAAGTATAAGTCAACGTCTCATATAGCCTCGCTGTTGAAAAGGACGCTAAACTCAAAATCCAAATCGAAATCAATAAAAGTTATATAGGTCTGCCATAGCAATTAACACTTAAAGTGTATACATGTAGGGCTAACAAGAATTCATTTCATTGGGAGCTTAAAGATGGAAATAAGAATGAAAGATTGCTAGGCGCACAATCTTTCCTCTGGCGCACAATTCAAAATAAAGACGAGCCCTCGAAACAAGTTCAATACTTTAGGTTGAGGTGAAACGTTGAATTAAATTATCTCATGTTGCAAATAGTAAAATTTTAAATTAAGTTTTCATAGTTTCTTCAGAAATATGGTTTCGTTTAAAGCAGCAATAATGCTTGTGACTAAGGCAGCATCTGTGACATAATCCTAATTACATTAAGAATTGTTCACCTAATGACGAAAATAATATTAGTTTATAGTTACATTATTGAAACAAATCAAAGCAATCGTCAGTTAAAGAAAAAAATGGCAATAATATTTTGCAGATGATATTTAATTTAGTGACACTTCATTTCTAATTCAGTAAAAGCACAGTTCCTTGAGTTTTAAATAAGAGGAAAAAAACATGAATACTGTTATCTTCTCTTTGTTAATTTGATCTTCGAAAAAATGAGGAAATAATAAAGATGACAGTTGGTTGAGAAATATTATTTCAGAACCGAGGATATACCAGTACATCCAAAACAGGAGGGACCTACTGTTTAAAGAGAATCCGAGCTATAGCAAAACACGTTCCCTGTTAATTGTAAAATATCACCTGCTTTACTTGCCCCCTTATGTACTATAGGTATTTGCTGGTACATGTGTAAGAATAACATATGCCCGTTCTGTACTTTTTTTTTTCATTTTTCGTACGCCACATTGGATCCGTCATATTGCATTTTGTTCTTTTAACATTAGATTCGTATTCAGCGACCACGGAGACCTCTATCTACCCGCTTTCAGTTCCATAGCAGTGTTTTGTATTTTTTCCGGCACATTGGATCCGCCCTGTTGAATTTTACACTTTTGGTATCCAATTCATACATAGCGACGTGAATATCTATATACCCAATCTTAGATTGATAGCATGCACTGAGAAAAAAATTGTAGGTGGCGTACTTAAAAAGATAGGTTACATGCGTAATTCCTGTAGTTTTTTTGGACTTAACGTACAGCAGACGTATAACTGAAAACGCTCCATCTATATGTACTTTCCGCATGAAACAATGTAGGCGGTCAGGATCTCACATACAAATGGACGTATATAACATATAGCTGACGAAGGGTAACATAAGTATATGCATATGATATACGGAAAACTGTTAGATGTCAGACATCCTGCAACGGCATGATGTAATATCTAAGGGCAGTGCCTATGTAGCATACGGATAAGGTATGCCCCATACTTAGACTATTTCTATAGTAAGCAAGAGGATACCGTATATTTGTACAATATACCGCTGGGCGGAGAACGGATTTTTCTCTGAGTGTTCCTTTGTAATGTGTGTCCACCATGTTGGATCTGCCATTTTTATTTGTAAACATTTGATGTCAGATTCGTATTCAGCTACCTTTCAAACCTATATATACCACGTCTCAAAACAATTACGTCATAACTTATTTTGCCCATGTTTTCTGGTATTTCGGAGCGTGCCTAGTTTTGAGCTTCAAATGGTCGCCACGCCCCCTACAGGCCCCATTCAAGCGAGATATTTCATATGGGAAGTATACTCGGTGTGACCTTTCCAACGATATATAACACATGCAGATCCCCGCGTACCACTTCATGTACTTCCCTAGTTACACGTTATGTTGATTCCCTGCACTGTTAGGTGTAGTTTCACAATAAACTTACATGCTCATGTTGCAGGTTTTTTTTTTTTTTTTTTTTTTTGCTGCGGACTGTACATGCTCATTACCTACTGGGCTATGAAAAAATAGGTTCTATTCCAATGTTTGTAGGGTAAAACGTAAAGAAAACAATAGTCCTATGCTATTGGTTTACCTTTATATTAGTATTAATAGCTCACGTAAAATCGCTATGGTCGATATTGAGATCGAGTTCTAAAAATGTGGCTAATTCTCTTGTTACCCACTAATATTGTTAGAAGTTGTTTCTGAAAACAACCTAAGTATTCAAGATGCTGAGACTAATAATCTTGTTATGTAGTATTAATTTGTCCCATAACACATCTTAAATTTTTTATACAATTGTGAAAAATAACTTCAGTTGCATTATGAGGTATTCTCAAAGCAAACCTTCAAACAACATTGAGAGTTCGTTTACTGAACAGTCTTTATCTTGGAACGTGACTCCCTAATTTTTTTTATAAATATCATACAAAAATAAATATTCACTGCTTCCAAAGCATATAATTACGACTTCAAACTCTCCAAGGAAGTTAAATTTACAAACTGTAAGGTCTGAAGTTTCTTTTCGTTAGAGCAGAAACAGAAAAGGACTTCCCTTAGGGAAAATATGTCTTGCACAACCAGGAAAAAGAATCAGAATGTGCCCTCTCAACATCCGAATGACCTCAACTAACCGTGCATTATAGCACCATGGAGAAGTCATCTACACACTCTGGTATATCTCTTGCTCTCGATGTGTGTGTTTCCATTCATCCCCACCTACACATGCCTAGATTTTGTATCAGATGAAACCAAAAGGCCAACAGAAAAGTCTGAAAGGGGAGGGAGAGAATGCCACTAGCAAAGGTGCTGTAGTAGCATCAACACCACTTGTTGTAGTAGTGTAGTAATAGTAGTTCCCTGGGCAATTCGACTAAGGGATTCTCTGGGCAAATGCGTGACAGACTGAGATAAGCAGATCACGCCCTTCTGTATGACTCCATTACAGGAGTCGGGTAACGGGAACTAGGAGGATTGCAGCGGAAGGATGGAAGTTGTGGTGGAGGGGACTAAACGTCTGAGTGCTATCTTTCGGTAACACAAGGAAATAAAAGACATAGGGATGCAGATGCTCATAAAAGACTCGATAGGAGGACGCACACACATATATGTAGCTTTTGCACCTTTCATATCTAGTATGTGTAATTCCTTCCTCGCTGTTTCCTCTTCCTTTTTCGTTTCTGGTGTCAAACCCAGGTCAATAAACAAGATGAGATTCTACTTGGAATGAACGTTTTAATAATTCGCGATATTATTCTTCGTTTTACTTTAAGAAATTAAAATAAAATTATGAAGCAGCATGTTACATTATGGTTCATTTAGTACAAAATCTTAAGCTTCTCCCTACCTATTTACGCTCTTGCTTTTCGAGGAAGAGACGGTGAAGACACGGGAATGTATGTGGTTTAACTTCCACATTAAAGTACAAGTAACTGTGTAGTAAGTCCACGTCCTATATAACAATCATGCTAAAACCTCAAAACATTTATTATAATGAATATGGGAGATTCTTAAATCAAGAATCAAAGTCAAAGAAATCACAGTGTAATGGTCTTAATGTATCATTGTGTCTTGCTGTAGCTAATAAAATCAAATAATAATAATAATAATAATAATAATAATAATAATAATAATAATAATAATAATAATAATAATAATAATAATAGAAAGTAACTTCTATACTAATGTACACTTGCTAGAGACGGCTGTCACATTGATACCCCATCTGTGAAGCCTTATAGAAAATTTTCGTATGATCGTAAATGAATAAAAAGCATACTTGTTGAAATTTTCCATTATTCCTCCTACCAGCTCAAATGTCATTGCATGTACTAACCTTGTCAAGCTTGAAATAAACGTCCATTCAATTAATGTTCTTTTTTCTCTCTCTCTCTCTGATCTTTTAAGAATATGCAAGAGCTGCAAGAGGGTTCTAGTATTGGATGGAAATACAGTACTTCCCTCACTTCTTGATCAAGATCTTCTCAAGTTCTTTCCTCAAGAATACAATCAGCAAAATATAAGGGACTAACATAAATGACCTAATCCAGCGTTTCACAATATGTGGTCCGCGAGAGATTTAAAGGAGGTGTGTGGGTCATTATATTTTCATTAAACTCTATCTCATATTAAAATGATTCTTTTAGCTTAACGTCCCATGTTCATGCGCTTTAGCCAAAAGTAGACAGATAGTTAATGAAAGTGGATGATTATGAATTTATTTTCTTCTGCTTTCACCGGGAATTGAACCTCTGATCACGCGCAGCAAAACCATACAAGCTAGCCACTAGACCAGCGGAAAGAGGAATATCTTTTCATGTCGCTCACATGTGAGATTTACTTAATTACCTAAGTTTCAACCAATTGAGAAGAATATAATACAAAAAGATTTGTTTTTAAAAAATACCAACCAAGACTGAAATATATAGTATATGTAAAACACAACTGTAAATCAAGAACTTAAGTTATTAATTCGCAAGTACTATCAGGTCCAAATATTCATTCTAATTAATAAACTGCAACTAGCTGCACGTGGTATGCCATCCAAAATGAAAAGCATTCTTTATGAATGAGTAAAAAAGGGCTAATTTGATTAGGGCCTGTCTTCTTAACAGCCTGTTACAATCTTCTCTTTGTAATGCAATAGGAAGTGATCAGAAGCATTTATTATTACACTTAGATTTTCACTGACTGTCTCGGGTAAAGTTCTGACGCGGCTGTTTGACCTTCGTGACGACATAAGTTTGTTTCTAAGGAATTCTAATTTGAGCTAGCGCACAATTCGAGCGGTTTCACATGACTTTCATTTCTTGATTATTTTTATTTATTTGTTTTTGAATTGAACGTCCCATGATTATGCAGCGAGGCTAAAGAACATGGTGATGATGAGATTAATAATAACGGTGTAATGAAGTAAGTAGGATTAACCAGAAGAACTCCGAGCAAATACACACACACGGTGTTTGTTCATCATATCTTGCTTATTTGGCGTACACTTTTTTTTTTTTTTTTAACTCAAGTCTTGAAGGCACATCTGTTACCCTGTTTCTGTGAAAGACAAGATACAGGTTTACTTACAGCACCTTGGGTAACACCAAACTTAGCTGCAATCATTTTTGGATCAGATAGTATTTACGTTCAATGTCACAAAAGCTTGGATTTTTCTTGGGCCAATTGCATATTAGCAATTTAAATATAAAAAGTAACACGAAATGAAAAAGTAAATCTTTACGTAACAAAAAGAATCAAAACCCACCCACAACCGCATCTAACAACAGTATGATTTCTAGAAGCACTACTGACCTTGGAATCTGAAAAAAAAAATGTCATTGCACAAGTTTCTAATTGTTTCTCAAAATGTCGCTATTGTGATTAGACTGTCTAAACTAAAGCAAGCGCTTAATTTGAAGGCTTTTAACATACTGTTGTCATTTAAATCCACAGAACTTAAATTTATCAGTTTACAGTATTCTACGCAAATGCTCTATAGCAGTGTTGAATTCAGACATTTTCACCCGGGGGGGGGAATGTCAACTCCTCGGGGGGAGGGTTGTTTTTCTGTATTTTTGTAATCATTTAATTATATCTAAAATATTAAAAAAAAGACTGGCAAAATATTTTAGACTAAACTTTAACTGCTATTTACAGTAGCTATTTTTGTTATTATTTCCTATATTCAGTAGTTATTGTTTGTTACTAATGTAGAAGTTTTCAAAAAGATTTAAATTAACTCAAATATTTTTTGTCTTAAAACAAACATACATAGGAATATCTTAACAAAAAGTTATTCTTTCTCACACTTCTGATTCTAAATCAAGCATATTAGCTTTAGTTTCTTTACTGCATACACGTGAATAGGTCAGTTTACGAAATCTTCAGGAGGATTAGTGCCGTGTCGTGGAAAATCAGCGCTTGGCGCGAGAGTATACGACGGCACTCCCGTATATATGAGTGAGGTCGACAGACCAGCCGAGAAAGGTGAAAAAATTTTAAAAAGTAAACCCTGCTTTTCCTAGATTTTGAGCACTTTTTATTACTTTTTTCCTTTCATTTTATATATGTGCACATGCCCACATATGTACATGTGTTTCATTCCTCTTTTTTTCTTTCCTTCTTTTCTTTTCTTTTTCGCTCCCGAATTTTGTGTCCCTTACTTCGGCACCCGAGGCCGTCCCTCGCTTGCCCCTCTCCCATTGCACCGCACTGAGTAGGATCTTCATCACCTTCAATAGCAATCTTTCACTTATATATTACTATTATATTGATAAATTCTATATAAATCTCTAACCCAGGAGGGATAACTGTTCCTCCCTGATCCCCCTAAATGACGCTCTCTGAATCTTACCCTTTAACTGACTTATTTTTAATTAAAGAAAGGTGAATTTACTTTAACAATCATAAGGCCTACCGCTCACTGGCGACAAAACAGTTGCGCAACCATCTCGTCTCTGTCGCCTGCAGTCAGCAACTTCACGGAGACAAAACAGTTTTGTTGCCATACCCTCGCTCACTGGCGACGGCAACAGAAGAGTTGCCGAGCATTTCATATCACAATTTACATAATCGGACACCGGAACAGTTCACATAATCGCTGGTTTCGGACATTAAAAAAAACTACCGCCCATTCCAATGGTTAAATAAATAAATTTAAATACTTTCGAAGGTAGCGTCAACAGGGGCGTTATTTCAGACTTCACTTGAGGGGGGCAAGAGCACCACCGACATAAGACTTTCACGTTTTGTACTAGTATATTAGTAGACAATTGATTAAAGTATATGTATTCGTCAAACTCTTGGGGAGCAATTGCACCTCCTGCTCCCCTAAATGACGTCCCTGAATGTCAGTGAGTGACAAAAATAACAGCATTGTGTAAGCTAATACGAACGGGAACAATTATTCGAATCAAAAGATAACAAGAATAACGAAAATATAAAACGACTGGAAATAACTAACAGAACGAAACTAACAAAAGCGGCAGTCCGACAACACTGTACAGTAACTGTACTCTCAATGTTCTACGTATAGCCATAAAATAAAAATTTGTTTTCTTCGTTCTTCCCGCGTATTCTTCACGTTTCAAAATCGGCCATTTTTATACAGTTCAGTTTTTTTTTTTATTTTTTATATTTGAAATGGAAAGAAACTTGAAAATGATAATTTTATCTGTATTGTTTTCTAGTCGTGGGAAATTAATGAAAGTAGTAGTGTGTAGTATGACAGCGATATGTCATTATCGAAAAATGTAGCTACCTGTGTTGTTTTTTCTTGGCTGGAAATCTCATTCTAGTTTCTTATAACAGCGAAACACACTTCCTTCCATAATTTCTTCTTTATATATATTTCTTCTTTAACGCTGAGCGCTTCTCTATATCCTCAATTAATTTTTCATAGTCTTTATCACTAAAGACATGCTAGTCACTAATCAAAGAATGTATTAGTTTCCATTGCGAACACTTCTTTTCACGCGCTACACACGGAACGAACTGTTACGTTAAAAAAACTTGTAGAAAACATTTATTTTTTACCTTTCTATTTGGAGGTACCTCGGCAACTTTTCTGTCGCCGTCGCCTCAGTGAGCGGACTCCCATAAGACTCAATGCATTTTTAAATGTTGCGCGACTGTTCCGTCGCCGAGCTGTTGCCCTGCTGTCGCCCTGCTTGGCGACACCTCGGCAACTTTTCTGTCGCTGTCGCCTCAGTGAGCGGACTCCCATAAGACTCAATGCATTTAGCCAGAGCAACAAGATAGTTGCCCGACAAAATGTTGCCAGTGAGCGGTAGGCCTAAAACCCATTTACGTCTGTTACTTCCGATGCGAGAAATGGGATTTAGGCGCTCTATTTCAAATAATGCAAGAACTGTACATTTTCAAGAACTGAAATCTGCTGACATCAGAGATCATATGGAATGATCGAAAGATCTTCCCTATTTTTCCTTTCCTATCTCAATCTGTGTTAGTGCTACCTACTAATACGTATATAATATAGGGCTAGAGTATAGTACCTACTAAAATACAAACCTTTCTTCAACAGTTGACAATTTCATGTTTTGCTAAACTCGGTCATAGCGTTAAGAAATACAGGTTTTACTGACTATTTGGTATTCTATCTTAGATATTACATGTTTAATATTTATATAGAATGGGTCTGCCTCATTTATATGTATATTGAGAGATCGGATTTCATCTGAACGTGCACGGAAAGAAAAGCAAATAATTGGGTGAGGTAATTTCTACATTTTGTGACTGAAATTTTTTGAGTTTCTCCGGGGGGGAATGAACTTTCTTCGGGGGGAAGATTCCCCCGGGCTACCCCTGAATTCATCCCTGCTCTATAGCTTAGTACTGGCAACCCTTTTGCTTATTTAAGCTCTTTACTAACAGCGGTATATATCCACAGTAAAAGCCTCCCCACAAATGTCATGCCCGTAGAGAACAATCGCCGTTTCACCTACAATACTACGATTTGTTTGATTTGCATTTGTTTATCTTCGACGTGAATTGAAAAAATTAAGTTCATTAGTTAAACGACATTAGTCCCATCGTCAGTCTTCGTTGAAATTGGAAGACATCCTATGCGAATTTTGTTTCGTACTACTCATTTTCGGTTTTTCGCTCTATGGGTCACAAAATTATTCCAAGGGAAATCTTAAGAGTTTTTGCCAGTTCATATCCAAAACACTTGTTTTTCCTTTGAAAGATAAAGCTTGGCGTGTATTTTCACACTTAGGTTAATATTTGCTTCATTTGCCGTGAAAGCCTGCATTTAAACCTCAAATTCAAACTGTAAATTTCTCTTGGAAATGACCTGCAAAGTGCCTGTCTGTCTGTGGTTCCTGATCTTGTCAGTTTCTTTACTTTTTTCAGTTTGGGAGTTGAATGTTTTGTCCCAGGGGATGAATTTACCCATATCCCTATCTGGACAACATACTAAATAAATAAATACAAGCAATTCCTGCTTCTTTGTAAACTTTATTTCAAACATGTTTAAACAAATTTATAAAAGTTTTCCGAAGTTCGTCTCCGGAAAAAAGGTCGATTTTACAAAAGTTTATTCAGTGATATAAGAAAAAAATCAGAAGTGTTTTTTTTTTGGGGGGGGGCTGCAGAAATAAAAGTTATTCTCTATTTCTGTAGAAAAATTCTAGAAGGGAGAAAATTTTCTTCCCCAGGGGGCTAATTTTTTGTCAGAGGGGAAAATCTCTGGCGTCCCCCGTCCCGCTAATTGAAGCACTGATTTCCCAGTAAAATGGCAGCCACATCTTGATAATTGTGTATATTAAATTGTTCTGTTGATTGTAGAAAGTAAGATAACAAACACCAAGGGCTTTATTATTTCTCGCCAAGGTATACCTATTCTCTCCTTCATCTTTTTTATTTCTTATTCTTCTTTCATTTACCATACTTAAGGAAGATCTGTATTGTATCTTAATATGATTGCATAACAAGAAGAACTTACCTAAGTAGAAATCACCATTTAAAAAAAATTAAAAACTATTAAGCTACTGATGTAAGAGTTTGTAGATTAATGGTAATCAATGTTTTCGTAAATCTAATAATATTATGGTCTGTTTGGTGTATGTTTCGATGGTGTGTAGAATTTTGATTTGTATTAAGATGGTGTTGTCTTTTTTGTCATTTGTTTCCACCGTTTTCTTTTGAATGTAGGTTCGCATTGTTTTGTACTCTCCGCATCAAAAAAATTGCGACAACTAACGCCGTGCAGCTAGGCCACCCAATATACACCCTCTTATCGTGTCTGGTAAAGAGAAACACTCTATCTCCTCCTTTGCTCTCTCCCATACTAAAATTAGCTAACAACATGAACGCAATTCTAATTTCAAACTACACATGTATTAGTATCGATAAAATGAAATAACAAAACCGAAACGAAACAAAATTCATAAGTTGATTTAGGAAGAAACTGAAACACACACAATGAAAAATTGAAACCAACGGGTGTCTATTACACAGATGTTCAGAAATGAGGCAAAGAAAGAGAAGGAGAGAGAGAGAGAAAGGGAGAGTGAGAGAGAAGACGAGAGAAGAAAAAGAAAAGGGAGAACAGATAAAAATGTGGAATTTTAAACTTAGAAAGAAAAGAACCTAACATTATAAAGTTCAGTTACCAGAAATCAACAGTAATTTAGAAATAACGTTTGTTTTTATATATTTTTTTCAGGACTATTCGAATATATAGAGGATGCTTGAAACATTCATTAAGTCACTTTCAAAAGGGATAACACACTCAATTTTCAGTAGAACTGTAGATCTCACAGACACATCTAAGATAATGTCAACAGTTTAACACATGCTTTGTTTCCGCGTGGTTCGGTTGTAAATTCGGTAGTGTTCACTGGACGTACTTATGCAAACCACATTCTAATAAGCCCAGTAGGTAGCGTAGATCATATTTTGCATTCCTGACTACTAATGCAAAGTGAACAAAAAAATAAGAAAGAAACAAAAAGAAAAAGAAAGAAAGAAAGATAAAATTGAATGAGTGCTATTTTACTGGTAAATTTTTATCAGAAATACCCTATATTAAAAGTCAAACGTATAATAATGAAAAGTTGCAAATATTCAAATAGAAAATTGGATGTTCCTTATAGATGTAGCAGACCTTGCATGTTTCAAATTTTAACGTGAATAAATCACATTGAATTATAGGATGGAAACAAATTTGTGTCGAACTACTATAAATAAAATATTGTTTCAAATAATTTTCTAGTCTTTTCCGAAGATTTATCTGCTCCGAACATCCAGCATCACTTTCGTCTCTTGCGGATATAACGTTGTAATTTGCACAGATAGAATGAACACACTAGAGCTCATAGTGTTAGTCGGATGATGTTGGTTAGCTTATGGACCACTACTTGGTCGAGGATTCAAACCCTTAGTGATCCGATAATTCGACTGAGACTCGGTAACACAGATGATAAAAAAGATATTTTTTACTTATTCCCTTGCGTTTAAACAGTATTTCTTTTAGAGATGACCAGTACTGGAGATGTTATCGCCAGGGCAGAAAAACTTGACGCTGAAATTGCCAATTAATTACATTCTCCAGACCGGGTCTATTGGTCTCTTGCTCCGTTTTAACTTTGGAGCACGCACACGCACATGAAATGTGTGCGTACGTCAGAGAGAGGGGGAAGAAGTGAAAGATGCAAAGACAGGATAGGGAAACGTCAAGAAAGAGAGAAAGAGAGACGAATATAAATATGAAACATAGTTATTATTATAGTGTATGATGAAGAACGCACACACTGTTTATTCGAATTCTCACCAGTGATGCTTTCTAAGTTCTCCAACAAAAAATAAATCTACGTTTGCAGCCATTATTTTATGCGAAAAAGTTATACTATCTGACGGGGAATCGAACCTAGATTTTCCGCTTGGCAGTTGGATACTTTACCACTACACCACCGATTGCTTTACCCAAACTTTGTCCAACAAATGCTGTAATGTTTTTTTTCTGAGAACGATAGCACGAAAAGTGTTTACGGCAGATCAATGAAGTGTTTTGAATTTCCTTGTAAATCCATTGCCCTTTCCCAACAAACATTCGTAAATCGTCTCTATCATGATAAAGGTGTTTGCTTGCACATTCTTAAGCATTGCACGTCTAATATGAGAAATCGATTCTTCACTATCACTTTGTAAAAAAATGCAACTTTGGCGTGAACAGGATTTGAAGCTATCCTTGACAGCTTTATTAATCGTAACTCCATTACGTTACCGCTACACTTTCATGCCACCTGAAACTAGAACCCAAATATTACTTACTTTAGCCTTGATCTTTGGAACGATCAAGCTTCTTCCTCTAAGGTTATTTGCACCTAAGTGCACAACGAAATTCATTTATTCGACGACCTAGAGATAAATTAGTGCCCACTAATAAAGGAAACAACATACAATCCAAGAAAAATACAGAAATAAGAACATATTATGAATTAATTTCGACCTGCAAGTTCAAAAGTACAACAACAACAACAATAATAATAATAATAATAATAATAATAATAATAATAATAATAATAATAATAATAATAACTTATATTATAAAATTGAAAGTGACTGTGACTTATTGTCTCTTGAACCACTCGACCGATCTCGATCAAATATTCAGCATTAATAATGTTCGGACCTGGGAGTATTTTTATCTCTTCGTTTTGATGGTGTTACTTAGGGGAGGGGGAAGATGGAAAAATATATTTTAAAAAGGAGAACTTAACAAGTCTTGAATCAAACGACCAAGCTGGATGAAATTTTCAACATAGAGTACGCTTGTGCATGGAATGCTTTTAATCATATCACTTTGATGGAGGAATGTTGGGAAAGGGGAGGACGGAGAGATATACAGAAATCAATGTAAATAAAAATAAAAGTGACTATGCTAATGAGTTAATAAGTCTTGAACCACCGGACAGATCTGCATCAAATTTTCAACATGGATAAAGTTCGAGCCTGGAGTTGCTTTGACCGTAAAACTTAGGGAAGTGGAGGGGAGGGGAAATATATATAAATATAACAAACTTAATAACTCTTGAACCACGCGACGTATCTCGATCAAATTTTTAACATAGATTAGGTTCGGACCTGATATGGTTTTTGTTATTTCACTTTGACGCTAGAACTTAGAGAAGGGGAATGGGAAAGGGAAATATATAAACATAAATAAAATTTCATGTCTTGAACCACCGTACCAATCTCGATAAAATTTTTAACCTAGATAAAGTTCAAACCCGAGATGGTTTTCCTCATATTTTGATGGTGTATCTAAAGGAAGGAGGAAGGAGAGCAACATTTAAAAAAGAACGAAAAATGACCAATATTACTATCGAATCTATATTTTTTGGAGTCGCTGAGATGAACAGTGACACATCTGATGCCATTTAAATAAATTACTATTTATTTATTTAACAAAAAATAATAACCGTTAAGTGGCAGATTATGTCTATTGTTACTTGATTTCTCCTAATAGTGAAGCACGTACTACTTATAAATATACGAAAATTATTAGTAGTGAATGATTTAAATCAACTTACTTTATATCTATTATATAAACATGATCTGCTCCAGTCCTGTGTTTGTAGTTGTTGGCAATAAAAGAAAGGCGTTTCGAAACTAGATAAACTAGTTTATGAAAAGGGAAAGAAAGTATAATATTACTTAACTCTTCTTTAGAATGGATAACATTAACATGTTATCAGAATCCTTCTGTGCACAAAATCTTATAAATCAAATCTTTCACGTTTGCAGTAGTTATAAGAAAACGAATAAAATTGAAGCTTGTACTTTGCTAAACATTTTGGTTTTCTGCTTGTAAAGTGAGTCCTTTCCTTTTAGTTCCTTGTTTTTGCCTCTGCTGACCCTATATAAGTAGAGAAGAGCTTCCTGCCATAAAGATGACGTTGGGAAGTTGCATGATTCTCGACGCTCAACAGAGGGCTCTTCGTGTTATTAGGAGTCCTCCGGACGATGTCCTGTGACGCTGTAAATAAAACAGAAGCAGCAGCATGAAGTACCAGAAGCACTTTGGTTTTACGACTTTCTCTCAGACACTTCCTCCTCGTGACAGTAGAACTCTCATTCTACCTCCACATCTCCACCCACAACTGAAAGAATGAACATCGTCCCTTAAATATACATTTTTTTTTATTTTTCATATATTCTTTGTTTCTATGTGCGCATGATGATTTTATGACTTACACCAGTGGACCGTAAGCTAAGAGAATCATAATTAGCCCACACAAAGCGGCACGCGTCGACGTCACAGAACTGAGGATAAATTGCGGAAGAAATTCGAGTCCATAAGCAAACACAATATTTAACCCTATTTATCCTCGAATTTAGGATTTGAACAAAGGAAAGCTACACACGTTCATGTGATATAGTTCATTGTACAATAAACAGCAAAACTAATTCCCTCCTGACTGCTATAACTCCATTAAGTCGGGTCCAGTACTTTTGCTGATATCACAAACGCCTATATAGATGCAATCCAGCTTAAACGTAACATTTCAACCAGAAGACATTCGAAAAGCCTGTAGCACACTGAATCAGGCTTTTGTTGTGCAATTCACGTGCGATTTTTTTTTCGATAGGCGTTCAAATCACCCATTACGATCTAGGCTTTTACCTCCACTTATTTTTTCTTCTTAATCATTTATCTCGGAAATAGAATTCTTTGCACTAGTTAATTCTTAAACACACACACACACACACACACACACACATATATATATATATATATATATATATATATATATATATATATATATATATATATATATATATATATATATATATATATATATATATATATATATATATATATGTATGTATATATATATTATGTTTACGTTCGCGCATAAAGTCGGCATTGGCATTGGCACTTTGATTTTTATTATCTTTTTATTGTTTGAAAGAGTGGTCCCACATAAAGTACATCTGGATGTAATGATAGTCTTTGGAGGTAAGCTATGAAACATCTCAATGAGTGTAGCGTGAAAAGCGTAAACAACCTCCTTCAGTATGCGTACGTCCACGCATAACTTCAACATAAATGCACCCATTTTGATAATTCTTTTCTTGTTTGAAAAATTATTCTTCCCTTGTGACTCTTGTGAACTTCATAAGGATCTAATAATTTTCTTTGGACCTAGACCATCATACTCCTCAACGGCTGACAGGTTCATATCATAATTGTATTTTATCACCTACAAATTCGGCTAATGGGCATTCTTTTTTCTTTTGTTTGAAAGATTAGTCCTTCTTACTGGCACAATGTAAACTTCATAAGGACCTAACAGTAGATTTTGTAGCTAGAATATGAAACTGTTCAATGGGTGTATTTTGAAAACCGACTCTGATATGCTTATTACAACGCATAAGTTCATCATAGGTGCACCGATTTTGATGGTTATTTTATTGTTTGAGAGAGTTTTCTTTCCTAATGGTCTTACGTAAAGTTCATACGGATCTCATAATAATCTTCGGAGTTCGACCGTGAAACTCCCCAATGACTGAGAGTGTTCATACCATAATTATGTGTATAATCAAGCATAAATTCGACAAAGATGCAAAGATTTTGATCTTGTTTTTAGTTTGAAAAAGTATTCCTTTTCTTGTGGCTTCATGTAAATTTCATCAGAATCTACCAATAGGTTTTGGAACTAGAAAATGAAAATCGTCAATGGCTGACTGTTCATGAGAAAATTGTGTGTATCATTACGCACAAAGGTTCATTAGATGAAGGTTCACTGATTTTGATTATTCTTTATTGTTTCATTGTTTGAAAGACTATTCTTTCTGTGTGGTATCATGTGAAAGTCTTTTTTCGGTGGTGATCTTGCCCCTCCCCAAGCGGAGTCTGAGATGACGTCACTAGCGATTTAAAACAGACAGGGTAAGATCAAACGCATGAGTCAGATCTTAAGAAAAAACATGCAAATTTAATGCAAGGAAGAATGAGCACTGATAAATTGAATGTGAATAAAAAGCCCCCACCCCGTGTAGCTGCTCTGTTTAGGATGCGGCTTGGCCCAACTGCGTCTATTAATGGTACTAGTGCGTTTGTGAAATATAGTGTTGAGTTTGCGCAACAAATTTATTAATAGTTTGCGCAAAATCCAACATATTTATTAATAGTTTTAGTTAAAATTGAAACAGACACGGGTAACGAAGTCGAGTTCGTAGATTGATTGGAAATTTAAAGGGGCCCATAGATGATCAACGGTTTGTGCAAACACTCGGCCATACATGGTTCAACTGTTTGCACAAACGTCAGTTAAATTTTGAGTTTGATCGCGTAAACATGTCCACTGAAGCATCTTGTTTAGCGATAGTAATTGCTTGTGCCTTGGAAGGGGATAGACCTGTGAAACCAAAAATCAAGAGGATGTGGATAAAAGAGTGGTTTAGGAAAATGTCTAGTTTAGTCATCAAAATTTAATAGCCGAGCTTGAGATAAGTTCGACTGTGGACTTATTTACGAATGGATTCAACTATATTTGGTGAAATATTGGAAATGGTTACACCTCTTATTCGAAAACAGAATACAAATATGAGAGACACGATATCTCCCGAGCAGAGATTGTTTGCCACTTTGCGTTATCTTGTGTGCAGAAACAGGTATTAAACCGATGATTATAAAGAAACATGTAACGCCGCATTTTTCAGATTCCTGTTTTCATAATCTTCACTCTTCACCTTCCACAGTTCAGGTAAATTTTGATAAAATTCAATAAATTCTCGCCAGAATTCTTGAATCCTATTCATTGACGCCACAGCGCAAGAAATAAGCGTTTGTACACTAGGCCTCCTACTCGGAAATAAACCTCGTGTTTGCACAAACACACCCATACACGGTCCACGTGATTGCGCAAACATCATCTTCGTGTAAACAATTTTCGAATGAGTTCGATGTGAAAAATGTTTGCACAACGTTTGTGAAAACAGTTCATACTGCATCATACACGGTCAAACTGTTTGCACAAACCGTGGACCGCGTATGGACCCTGTAACGTTCCGTTCAGTCGAGGCTGTATGAGGCGCCAACCTACAGTTCAATATGAGTTAACCACATGAGCTTCCACCTGGAATTATACCAGAAAAAACTCGAGTATTGGCTGCTAACAAATACAAGGTACACATGAAAAGGTCTGGTGAACATGGTAATAAAGGCATGTTTCACTTCTGCAAAACAAAAATTTGAAAAAAAATATTTTCGACTTCAACATCTGCGAGAGGCAACCATCTCATCGTCCTTCATCTCGTAGACATAGAAATCGATATCCAATGACAGTTTTAGAACACTGAATAATAATAATAATAATAATAATAATAATAATAATAATAATAATAATAATAATAATAATAATAATAATAATAATAATAATAATAATAATAAATTAAATGTTGAAGTGCCTGGTGCGTTATCAGGTGTGTAGCCAGCAGGTTTGTGTAAGGGGGGCGTCGTTTTTGAGGGGGGCGAGCTACAATGTACAAAGCCAAAAAAAATGTGTTACTGCTAGTGTTTGTGAGGCCTGAAAGAAAGGAAAATTTTGGTTTCCTTCTGGAAGACTAAAACACTATTTTAGCTTCTTCTTCTTCTTCTTCTTCTTCTTCTTATTATTATTATTATTATTATTATTATTATTATTATTATTATTATTATTATTATTATTATTATTATTAGGGTCTATCCATAAATTATATTCAAGATAGTTTTTTATTATGCTTAATCAAGAACTTCTGCCCGGGATCAAACGCTATACTTTTGTGCATAACTATAAAGGTAACCAAGAAAGTTCTGTCCCTTTTCGTGGAGGTCTGTGTTCAATTGGACCTCACACTGTGAGTTGAATGCTAGTGGAGATAAGGCGAACGTCAGTTGTTGGTGTGGGTATATCCAAAATACTACCTGATTGTGGCAATTCAGATACACCGTGAACTTGCGTACAGACAGAGGGAACATGGGACATCCACAGAGCGTCATAAGAGCATGTATGCTGAACGAGTTCAAATGGAAGTCAAACGCCTGTAGCGGGACAGAAGATATGCCAGGCCTTTGGTGAGGGCGTCGTGAAGATGCGGACATTGCAGCGATGGTTTAACAAGTTTAAGAACGATGACGAAACACCCGAAAACACAAGGCGCCAGAAGACCAACAAAGAGGAACTGGGACTAGAATTTAGTATGTGGTGAAACCATTCGGCAGCACATCCGTCAACTTGTGAAGCACTACAAGTTGGGTCGATGAGTCTCTCATATTTTGACTCCAGAAGGCAACGCGGCAGTCGCCTGTCTTTATTTACTGTTTCGGAGCCATTTCTGGACAGGGCGTTGACATGTGATAAAAAGTGGGTCCTATACGAAGCTCCACGGCGCCGTCATCATTGGTTAGCATCCCATGAACCGATTTCAAAACAGGAGAACCAGCACTGTACCAGAAGAAGGTCCTTCTGTGTGTTTGGTGCATCATGCATCGGGAACTGCTACCAGCTGGTCAGAGTATCAATGCAACTGTGTACTCAGCAGTTGAGCTGTGCTCAACAAAAACTCAAAACTCTGGAGCCATCACTTCTGAAATGCAAATGGGTCCTCGTTTACGGGACAACGCTAAGTCCCAAGTGGCTAGGATGACTCAGGACACCATTTTCCGCCTTGAATGGGAAACAATATTGCAACCACTATATTCCCCGGATATTGCACCGTCCGATTATCACCTATTCCATTCGTTGGGCAATCATCTTAGAGGACGCCAGTTCAAATTCCTAGTAAAAGTCCAAAATGCACCTGATACCTTCTTCGTTTCACGGCCCACCAAGTTCTACCGCGATGGATTGCATGGCCTTCCAGAATGTTTTCAGAAGGTCGTCGATGCTGATTTTTGATCTTCCAGGTTAGGTGACATATCGATGTTCGAAGGTGGTGGGTGAGAAAGCAACAAAACTTTTCTTGGTTACCTTTATATTTAAATTTAAGACCTTGTATACAGAACCTATCTACACAAGATTGATTTTCTTTGAAATTTCACTTAATTTCTTTATGGTTTCCTCACAAAAATATTTATTTATTAATCGTGACTAAAACAAAACATAATTATTTTATTACATTGAGTAGAAATAAAAGAGAGCGAGTGAAATAAAAATTGAATAAAAACATTGTTTCTCACCAAATTTTCCATCCTCTATGTCTTTTAAAACACTTGTTAAAGCATATAAAATATACTGTACCTACAAATCAGTTTAGCACCTTTGTTTTATGGCTGTATTTGTAGTACCTTGTGAAAACGTTTGTCTTCAAACTGTTAAATATAAATTGCAGTAAATTGTATAATATGCTGTCACAAAAAAGTATCCTATTTTTCGATCGGTATGGAAAAACAATATTTCTCCATACTATTTTACCATAAATTATTAATTGTCAATAAACTTTGTTATTTTTAAATGAATGAAGCGAGATAATTTTACTATGATGTTTTAAAAGCTGGTCATTTGGAGGGGGCTGGCCCCGAAGCTCCCCCTCCCCCTTGACTACACCCCTGTGCGTTATACTAAGTGTTCAAATAACTGTAATTTATCATTGTAAAAGAGACTGCACGCTAAATCATGCCATTTTCAATACTATATACTATTTGTATCTTTCAATGTGTTTCCATTTTCAGTAGAATGACTTATAGCTCGAACTTCGAACAATTGGTATTCATATATAACTAGCTAACTAAATACTATTTCTTCTTATAAAGTATTTGCGTTAATGAACATTTCTATGTGAGGGGCTGACGAGAAAAGTAGAGTATTCCATGTTATATATAGCCGAACGCAACATTTTAACACATTCTCTTCGTTACTCCTTCCATAACGGAATTAAATCAAAGCTATTAGGAAATTTTGATTACTGATTGATCTTATATTTAGATCCTTTTGTCAGGAGCGAGGCTACCTCAGGCGATACCTACGGTTTAAAATAAGATTTGAAGCACAGTAGTGCGTTTGAAACTGTCCAACGGGAATCAAACCTATGACTATGTACCTTGGTACACTCAAGGCACGTCATTAATCACTAGATCAACTAGGAAAGTTTAGAAGCCTTGATACACGAAACAATCAAATGTCATCGGTTATAGTAAAATTTATCCTACTTATCTCCACCAGATTTTTGTATCAAGTTTTGCAAATCAAGGAAAAGAAAAGAGTATCTTATGAATTAAAAAAGAATGATCATATTTCGTCTTGCCAGTTTCCTGTAGGATATATATATATATATATATATATATATATATATATATATATATATATATATTATTATTATTATTATTATTATTATTATTATTATTATTATTATTATTATTATTTGTTGATTTGTTCTTGTTTGCAAAGTAGATTCGTGATTTCCATACTTGCGAAAATGTAGATAATTGAACTAAAATTTACTATAGGTTATATACATATAGAATTCTTCAGAGAGATGCACAGAAAATAGATTGACAAAAAAAAACAATCCACGAATGTAAGTGTAATCTAAATATACTTATAATTTAAAAAATAAGGAACACATCCCATAAAAGTTTTAGAGAAATTTTAAAAATAAGTGAATAATTTCAAGTAACTAATAAAATACTAATTTCAAAAATATCGCAACATGATACAGAGGATATAAAAGGGAAGATCAAAGAAACAAATGAGAAAATTAAATCTAAAGCATCACAGAAAACACAAAAGCATATTCAATCTCTCTTTCCCGTGAGCATATTACAGTAAAAATGCATCTTAAAAGGGCCATTGAGAAATTCAATGTAGTTGACTAACGACTCTAGGAAGAGAAAGGGATGTTTTCACCTCTCGTTTCCTCCTTTAAAAAAAAAAAATCCGAAAACTTACTTCCTAAAAGAAAAAAGCAAAGAACGCAGGATATGATGGCATAAGAAAAAAGGTACCTCGAGGGAAATATTCCCACAGGTGGCGATAGTCAGGTGATAAATGTTGACGTTAGGGTTTGCCTTTGAATGCTCGTTTCGAAAGAAGATCTGAGCAATTCTTTCTGTCATGAAAAATTCATCGGTTAGAACGTTCGTTTTCTTTATTTTACTTTTTGGTACTTTTTTTGAAATGGATTTTTGAGGATGCCATTTTAAATCGTAGTTCTAAAGGTGGTTTAAGTTAGTGCTCCTTTCTCTTTCAAGAATTGCCCATAAATATTTAACCAATAATGTATTGACCCCCGAACCCCCAGGACAGTTTTGCTCCTCTTTAAGGCCACCTGTGAGACAAATAGCTTTAGACAATCCTTTTCCTTCAGAAACTTTTTTGAGGGAGAGAAACTTCGACTGAAGTATTCATCATGAACCTCCCTGTCTTTCGGTAGAAGTTCGATTATCACTCTTGCGCAGAGTTTTTACCCTTTTCTTTGCAAAACAAAGTAGATTCAAAGACAAAGAAAAGAAGATACTGCATGCTTTGAGAAGAAATTAGAATTTAATATATCACAAAATACATATTCATTTTTGTTCCATAATCCATAATGATATCTTCGATTGCTTCTCACGACTTTCAAGACGTTAGCATAAAAACTTAATATTTTTATGTTCAATTTCCAGAAGACGACGTGTATGAGGATTATACACAAACATTTATCAAGTGTTACAGTCACTGCTTTTGCAAAATTCTTATTCAAGAACTAAAGAAAAAAAAATTTTAAAAAATGAGACCAAATTACTCTTTTTTCGGTAACGTGTGCTAGAATTTTTATTTTCATTTTTTTTAACATCCAGAAATATTTTGTTATTCCAGTGAACATCTGACACTGGAAGTAATCTTATATGCCTGTCTGGAATGTCTGGGATTAAAATCGTATTTAAGATATGTTTCTCATCATATCGTAAATCATTATCACACAATGGTTGGGTGAAGTTTACATGCTTTGCTTCGACGGAGTGTTTTCTTTTCTTGTCAGTAAATAATAAGGCACTCCTAAATACATATCACTCTTCTTATATGGGGTGTTGCAAAATAAGTGTTACAACTCTTGGGAGGTGACTCCTGCCACTGAGACAAGAAAAAAAGTTATCTTGAACTTTCGGCTATCGGACATAGTTTTGGATCTACAAGGTGCCGAAAGCGTGAGAAAATGACTTTCGGACGCCAATAGTTCGGAAACTATCCAACGTAAAGAGGGCGGGTAAAAAATTCACTGAAGAAGTCATCCCTGCTTTATTGAATTTTGAATGTTTCACAATCCTACCATGCACGCGCAACGGATTCCCCAAAGGAACGTAGGGAGTCCCGGATATCTGTCTAATGAAAATTGGTCTGAATGGATACGAATTGATAAGCTTTCTACCACGTAACAATAATTCGTTTGTATTAAGTCGATATCTGGAACAAATACAAAATGGCGGACACTTTCATGCCCATTGTGTGTGGTTGCATAATCGCTAGGTACGGATGCTAGCCAACAGTGACGTTCTGAGTAGTAAGTGTAGGGAATTTGTACTCAAATGCTCTAGAAAGACATCTGCGGTGTCGGTAGAGCACAAGAGATAAATCAGGGTGATTCACATGTGTGGAAACAGTTAACGAAAAATGCCCAGAAATGCACTCATACTAAGTAAACGTGAGTTCAAAGCTTCGGAAATGTAAGGATTAACGTCAAGAACATGAAAGCCATTGCCAATTCACCAATAATATTTCCTCAATCCGATGCAATATGATGTGCACTGTTGCATACCAATAAGGATGCAACAACTGCGGCCAAGTTGAAATTGTGCAAGGAGACTCACAAAGAAACTGGGTAAACTAAATGATTGTCACTAGTGGGATCACATGATCGATATTGAAATGTGGGCAATGTGTGTGTTGATATCAACATGTAGCTAATGGCCAAATGTCAACATGTCCCACTACTGCTGTGACACCGTCCCACGTGCGAAAAATAGGAAAATAACTACTCGGGTCTTGAATCTGAGGCCGTGGGCTCCCAGTAGGATTGGAAAGTGGGACCACGCGAGCAAAAGCAAGCGCTCTAGCCCTGAGGCTTCGACGGAGCCTCACTTTCTCTGTATTCATTTCTTTGAGTAGTGCCCTCTTTGTTTGGCAAGCGCTCTTGTACAGTATCCCGACATGTTTGAGTGTTTCATTTTGTTACTCCTACTGCACACTTGTAAACAATCAGAGCTTTAAGACGTTTCTTTCTACTTCTCATGTCGTTTTGTTTTCCATATGTATGGTGTTCCAGCAGTAGTGTTACATGTATCGGTATCAAATTGGTTCATTTTCGTCTTTGTCTTGGCGTGAGTACTGTGTGTAAGATACGAATTTCTGGAGGTATTTTCCTATATTTCGAGTACGTCATATGTCCCAGAACACGTGGGATATGATAAAAGTTTGTTATTTTCAAAGTCTATCAGAATTTGAACCATGCCTTAAGAGATTTCATTTCATATGTGTCGACTGTGGGACAATGTCTCAACAAAGAGGGACATTGATAGAATCGTGTTCTAGTTACGTTCTACCAAAAAGTGCACAAGATGTAATAGAAGAGTGTACAACGTTATTTTCCTAGTTTTCGCACTTGGGACGGCGTTCCATCAGTAGTGGGACATGTTGACATTTGTCCATTAGCTACATGTTGGTATGAACACACACATTGGTCACATTTCAATATCGATCATGTGATCCCACTAGTGACATTCAATTAGTTTACCCAGTTTCTTTGTGAGTCCCCTTGCACAATTTCAACTTGGCCTCAGTTGTTGCATCCTTATTGATATGCAACCGTGCACATCATATTGCATCAGATTGAAGGAATATTATTTGTGAATAGGCAATGGCATTCAAGTTCTTGATGCCATTCCTTACATTTCCGACGCTTTGAACTCACGTTTACTTAGTATGAGTGCATTTCTAGGCATTTTTCGTTAAATGTTTCCACACATGTGAATCATCCTGCTTCATCTGTTGTGCTCTACCGACACTCCAGATGTCTTTCTAAAGCATTTGAGTACAAATTCCCTACACTTACTACTCAGAACGTCACTGTTGGCTAGCATCCGTACCTAGCGATTATGCAACCACACACAATGGGCATGAAAGTGTCCGCCATTTTGTATTTGTTCCAGATATCGACTTAATACAAACAAATTATTGTTATGTGGTAGAAAGCTTATCAATTCGTATCCATTTAGACCAATTTTCATTTGGCAGATATTCGGGACTCTCTACGTTCCTTTGGGGAATCCGTTGCGCGTGCATGGTAGGATTGTGAAACATTCAACATTCAATACAGCAGGTATGACTTTTTCAGTGAATTTTTTAAACGCAATTTTTACGTTGGATAGTTTCCGAAGTATTGGCGCCCGAAAATCATTTTCCCACGCTTTCGGCACCTTGTAGATCCGAAACTATGTCCAATAGCCGAAAGTTCAAGATAACTTTTTATCTTGTCTCAGTAGCAGGAGTCACCTCCCAAGAGTTGTAACACTTATTTTGCAACACCTGATATATATATCGGGGCGCAAAGTTTCAAAGTCAGACGCATTCGCCAATCCAAAAATGATGGTAGCCTGTATCTCTCATATACAAATTACGCCTTTGGTTTGACAAAGAAATACTTCACATTCCTGTTTTCTCTCACTCAGTGACCATTATTTTTGTGCGAAACAGAATTTGAGCAGCCCTGTGAGATAGGCAGAAACCATTCCAACTGAACACTGCTCACCAGCTCTAAATTTGTAGTCGCCAATGGCGACCTGGCGACCGTAAATTTTGCGCTCTATCTATCTATATCTATCTATCTATCTATCTATCTATCTATCTATCTATCTATCTATCTATATCTATATATATATATATATATATATATATATATATATATATATATATATAGATAGATAGATAGATAGATAGATAGATAGATAGATAGATAGATAGATAGATAGATAGATATCAAGTAAACCCTACTTTTGCCTTGACCAGTTTTACCCTTCATACAGCGAACAGATATCCTGCCATCGTTGAGAATGGGATAGGTCTGAAAGCCAGCTTCATCACTCTTTTGATCTCATTCACCTGCATGTTCCTTGTCTGACGTGTGGTTTCAGTTGCGAATAAAGCTGCCGAACTTGCGGGTGATTAGTGGAAAACTTGATAGAAAATGAAAGGTGTAGTCTTCCCCTGACAGAGGTATATGTGCACCTTTCCGTCCAAGCTTTTGTCTGAGTTCAGTGTTTTGTTTATTTTTATAGCCCTATATAAAAAACTTGAAACAACAATCTATAGGTATATTTACTGTAGATACATACTGTACATTGCATTTATATAATGTTAGAAAAATCTGTAACAATTTATTTGCTACTTTCGTTAGGTTTGTCAGTGTGTGTATTCTTATTATTATTATTATTATTATTATTATTATTATTATTATTATTATTATTATTATTATGGGACCATGTGCTATCGACAGGCATAATGATTTGATGCTCCTTTCATTCTCTTTGACTAGTTGACTCCACTGATTCTTTGATTACTTAATTGCTAGAGGAAAGCCATAAACCTCATTAGTACTTCTTATGGACGATTTGGATTGGTGTTACGGCAACCACACGCAATTTTAATTTATAAATGTGAAAAATAAAATACTCTTATAGGCAGTGACGGCGGTTGGACGTTAGAAGTGGGGGAGCAAGACATGATCTGAACAATTGTATATCAATGTTAGATTTCTGATTGTTTCTAACACTGTTTGATGAAAGGTTGTATAACTAATAGGATACTATGTTTTTTCACTTAAAATGCCGTATAACGTATTTCTATTTTATTAAGAAAATTCATAACAGCAATACAGATAGGTACTAGCCCTTTATACTCTTAAACAACGAAAGTGTAAGAAGAGATTTGAGTTCTTACTCATGAACATCTTAAAATTCTGTCTGAAAAATGGTGTGATCAGATTATTTAAGAAATTTGCAAAATAAATAAATAAATAGAAGGAATAATATTAATCATAATAGTAATGAATAATGACGCTTGTTTTGCACAAGTTATATTGAAACTGGGAATTAATGAACAATTTATACTTTTAATTCCACACATGCCATTAAATGAATGTTTTTAGTCTTAGAAAATGAAATACAGTAAATACTGCAAGCATATGCTATGACATTTAAAGAAATATGCAATTGCAATATTAATTGCTTTGAATTGCAATTAAAACGCAATTCCTGTAGCTTGCTTATGGGAGACAAATAACCAATACGTACTTACGCAACGGCAAATATCATATGGCACCATTTTTTTTCTACGAACCAGTAATACATACAAAAACTTTACCAGGGTGTCCACATTCTGGAAAATAAGTGAAAGTCAGGGAAAGGTCAGAGAAGTAAAAATGTATCAGGTGAAGCCAGGGAAATGGCAGATTGGTCAGGGAAAGTCAGGAGAAAATCGATTTAGGTCCATTGTTCAATTATTGAATTTATGAAATATTGTTGATTTCTTTACTGTTACCGGATGCAAAATGTGGTGTTATCAATGATGATATTGAGGGATTCAGTGTTCTCTGATACAGTCGTTGAAACTAATTTTCTGCGAAAAACACATCTAACTACATCCTGGCATATTTGCTCAAAAGGGTAGACGCTGATCTAGAAGAATTGCATGGTGCCAAGAGGATATTTGGACAAGTGGCTGAGAACGCGAAGAAATAGTATTTCCAGCTCACAGTGAAAGCTCAGACTGAAGAATTTAAGGAACACTCAAATGAATTCAGAGCCAATGATAGAGATGGTATTGGACTCGATGAGTTTTTTTTTTACTTAGTCTTAGGAAATGGGAAGAACTTCGTTGACTTATGGTCAGTTATGAAATGTGTTTTATCTTCTTTCACGGAAACGCATTTTTTGAAAGTGGTTTCACAATAAATAAACTTTTCATTGTTGACAACTTACAAGGATAATCTATGGTGTCTCAAAGGGTCATATAGGATTCCGTGATGAGAATAGGTGGATCATCAGGATTAATAATTACAAGAGGCATGATAAATTCAGTGAGAAGTTCAATGAGACAATATCAGGTGTATTTGGAAAAGAAAAGAGAAATAAATGCTGGAGACGAAAAGAGGAGAGAGAAACGGAAGATTCAGCAACAACTAAAGGAACTGGAGGAAGGAAAGAAAATTAACCTGCGAAGACAAGGATATTCAGATCAATGGGAATAAAACTATGCGAGAAAATATGAAAACAAATTTCTAAATTTGTTGCATTTAACAACTGCACTAGCAAAAGTATGTGTTACATAATGTGTGTATTTTTTTTTAAATAATCCGTAAAATCATGTATGAACTGTTTATTACTATAAATAATATTATAATGCTATATAATTGGTATTATAATGTGTAATTTTTTCATATCTTAAGTACTTTGTATACGGCACACTTTTGTTTGTAACTTTACATTTTGTGTAATATGTAGGTCTAATCAATATCGGCCTAATGCACATATTTGTAAATTTACATTCCTTTGGAAAGAAAATTGAAAAAGAAAGAAACATAAGTGGAATAGAACAAGGCCAACTATGGGGAGTGTAGAGGCTGGGTTTTCTTTCTTTTTCCAATATTTTTAAGTTATTCAGGGGTCAGGGAAATCTGCAACTTTCGTCATGGAAAGTCAGGGAAAAGTCAAAAATCTTTTCTCAAAATTGTATACGTACACCTTGTTTACATTTCCAAATGAAATTATATAAATTAGGACGTCACTTCAAAAAAATGGGGGACAACTTCCCCCTCTTGCCCCCCTAATCGCCGCCCATGCTTATGGGTAAAATAATCGTTAATTTCGAGTTCGGGCTTACACTCTCCTAAAAAGCCTAAATCTGATATGACTGAGATCGAGGATAAACCTACTGAACAGAGTGTGAAAAAGACAAGTATCGCGACTCCCGTAGTCCGATATCTAGTAGTTGAAGATAAGAATAATAAAAAAATAAGAATAAAAAAACGTAAATGGTGAATCTAACCGTCCGAATAGTGTTAAAGGCCTATCTCCTTTTATTATAAAGAAAGTTATAATCTACAGCCGGACAAGTTACTGTTTCCTCGTCGCCAAAAGTGCCTTTACATCGCCGTGACGGGTATGTGACAGCTCAGTACTCTAAAGAAGGGATGGTTGCATAAGAATTTGTGATTAATTTTGAAGAGTTTTTATTTTGAGTAGGAAAATAACGTAGGTATAGGGAGTAAAGGCACAGATTTGAAGCATCAGTGCACTGTCATCTCTGAAAAGATTCGTATTATTGCCTTATATGTTAAGTTAAACACCACAACATCTGTCACTGATAGCGTAGATCATCTTACTTTTTAAAATTGCCTCTGTAGCCTATTTGTCCATACATTAATCTCCAGACATGATGTATAAAGAGGAGCAAGAAAGAGAAACGACATCTGTAAGATTTATGTAATTCACTAAGGGACTAAAGGAAACGACTAAGCTAATTACTGCTACTAGCGCTTTTTAATCTTCAGGGATTTACTACATGTTTGCAAGACATTATTCTAAGTTCTAAATCTGTGCGTGAATTATTTCATTCGCCTCACTGTAATTATTTTAGAATGGAAACTGATTACGCTGAACGTGAAAATGTTTCTCGTAAAGCAAGGGCCGTAATAAATGTAAATAAGGTTCTCATTATCATATAAAACACATACGTATTTATTCCGTGTATAGAACAATATAATACAGTAACTAAGCAACATTATAATCACTAACGCCCGCAGGATTTTTTCCAACGGGTGGAGGGGAAGTCCGATATAGAATTTTTCGTTTTATTCCCTATATATATTAACAGTCATAACATTTATCATTGATAGCGTATATCGTCTTTCGCCACTGTAGCTTGTTAGTCAGAACATTCATCTCCAGACATAATGTCGAGAGAATAGAAAGAAATAGATATGAACAGTGGTGTAACTAATTTTACTGCGCCCTGGATCGATCGATCATCGATTTACTCATACTCCCCCAGGCCCCCTGCCACAGGTATTTCAGCTGCTGCGTTATATATATGGTTCCATGTCAGAAGGGCCAAACAAAAGGGCAAAGAGAGAAAGACCTGAGTCAAACTGGCCTACGTCAAAAGGGCCCGAGTCAAAAGATCTCCGCAACAAAAGGGCATGAGTCAAAAGGCCCTGCGTCAAACGGGCTCGGGTCAAAAGGGCCCGAATCAAAACGCCCCTCATAAAAAGTACCCGGGTCGAAAGGTCTCTGCAACAAAAGGGCCCGAGTCAAAAGGCCCCGAATCAAAACGACCCTCATAAAAAAGCCCGAGTCAAAAGGGACTCCGCTACAAAGGAGCCAGAGTCAAACGACCCTGCGTCAAAAGGGACCGAGTCAAAAATGGCCGAATCGAAACGCCCCTCATAAAAAGAGCCATAGTCAAAAGAAACCCACGAGAAAAGGATCCGAGTCAAAGGGCCCTGCGGGAAATGAGCCCGGGTCTAAAGGGGTTCTGCTACAAAAGGGTCCGAGTAAAAACGACCCCACATCAAAAGGGCCCGGGTCAAAAGGTCTCCACAACATAAGTCCCGAGTCAAAAGGGCCCGAATCAAAACGTTCTTCATAAAAAGGAGCAGAATCAAAAGGGGCCCCGCTACGAAAGGGCCCGAGTCAAACGGCCGTAAGTCAAAAGGTCGCGGATTTAAAAGGCCCTAGTCAAAAGGGGCCAAATCAAAACGCACCTCATAAAAAGAGCCCGGCTCAAAAGGATTCCACGACAAAGTTACCTGAGTCAAAAGACCCTGCGTCAAACGGACCTGGGTTAAATAAAGCCGGAGTCAAACGGCCCCGCGTCTAAAGGGCCCGGGTCGAAAGGTCTCCTTAACAAAAGGGCCCGAGCCAGAGGGCCCAAATCAAACGCTCCTCATCAAAAGGGCCATAGTCAAAAGAGTCTCACGACAAAAGGACCCGAGTCAAAATGACCTGCATTAAACGCGCCTGGGTCGAAATGGGCCCCGCTACAAAAGGGCCCGAGTGAAATCGGCCCCACATCAAAAGGGACCTGTTCAAAAGGTCTCCACAACAAAAGGGCCTGAATCATAACGCCCCTCATAAAAAGGAGCCGAGTCCAAAGAAGTCCATCTACTAAAGTGCCCGAGCCAAACGGCCGTGCGTCAAAAGGGTGCTGGTTTAAAGGGCTGGAGTCAAAAGAGGCCGAATCAAAACGCCCCTCATAAAAAGAACCCAAGTGTTCCACGACAAAGGGACCCGAGTCAAAAGGCCCTGCGTCAAACGGACCCGGGTCAAATAAAGCCGGAGTTAAACGGGCCCGCGTCAAAAGGTCCAGGGTTGAAATATTTCCTCAACAAACGGGCCCGAGACAGAAGGCCCGAATCAAAACGCCCCTCATCAAAAGGGCCCGGGTCGGAAGGTCTCCGCAACAAAAGGACCCGAGAATCGTTTGTTAACACAACGCAAAAATTTGAGATTTAGATAGCGATAATAAACATAACAATTATAATGATGTCTGCAGAAATTTTGTGTATACTGGTACAGAATGACAACCAACGTCAGTAACAGAGGCGACTCTTGAGGGAAGTGACATTGGTAAAAATTAACATTTTACGAACGCAATCCACAAGAAGTTAACTGCACAAATGTATGATGGAATTTCATTTACAGTGGAAAACATTAACGGTCTCAAAACAAAAGATCAAACACAACTAGTGATGAGCGCAAGAGTCTTGGTCTTGCAGTTTTTGCAAGAGTCTTGCATGCAAGACCAAGACCAAGACCAAGACCAGGAATCCCGATGCAAGACCAAGACCAAGACCAAGGGGTGCAAGACCAAGACCAAGACCAAGACTCTTGCGCAAGAGTCTTGCACAAGTACCGGTTCGGTGGTAGAGCAGTCACATGTGGTTATACGGGTCCCTGGTTGGATTCTAGCATGCGCCATGGAAACTTTTTAGTGGGCAAACACCGTGTGCGTGGGTTTTCTCGGTAGAGACCTGCATGGGCCGGGCTTGGGCGGGCCGATTCTATTATTTCTTTGGGTCGGGCCGGGCTTGGCGGTCCGACACTGATTTCTTTTCAGGTCGGGCCGGGCTGGGGCCGATTAATTGCAATTCTTTAATAATTGTTGACATTCGATAAACGATAATTAGAATAAAGGCAAACGTTGAAGAAGTGTGGACGTGAAAAATGTTACAAAATGAAACTTCGAAAATTTATCGGGCCCGGGCCGGGCTCGGGCCGAAAATATTCAAAACGTTTCGGGCCCGGGCTGGGCAGGGCCTACGTACATTCGTGCTGGATTGGGCTCGGGCCGAAAACTTCGGCCCGTGCAGGTCTCTATTTCTCGGTGTTTTGATGTTCCCTTCTACTTTCTTCAATCCACTATTTCATTTATTTCTCATGAATACCGTCTCCCTTAGCCCCGATGCATAATCGTGGGACGTTAAACTAGATATTTCGTTTCGTTTCAAAACATATTAGTGGTGTTTTTCTTCCAAAACTAAAGTGAAATGTAGTATTGAACATTGGTAATACCTTACACCATAGGTGTCGACTACATGGGTATGGCATTGGCTCCCAGACTCAAGCATCCGTTGGGAATTTTTAATGTGTGCTCATAAAATTAATATCGAAATAACATTTCCATGACATTGAAAAACTTAATACATGTGACCGCAAGTTTGATTTCATGGGCGGATGCTTATACGTTGAATAATTGTTTATCAATATAACTTTTAGCATCCTTATACGACACATCGAGAATTGAGCGATATAACATTATCCTACAACAATAAATCTATGTTATAAAATTGAAAGTGACTATTTTTGTGACTCCTAATCTCTTGAACCACCCAACCGATCTCGATCAAATTTTCAACATAGATGGAGTTTGAGCCTGGGAGTGTTTTCATCATTTCACTTTGACGGTAAGCTTAGGAGAGGGGAGAAGGGGGAGTTATATAATAATAAATAAAACTTAATAACTTCAACCAAGCGAGTAATCTCGATCAAATTTTTAACATAGATGAGGTTCAAGCCTGGAATGTTATATGTCAGTTCACTTTGATGGTAGAACCTAGGGAAAGAAGAGCGAAAGGGAATATATAATAAAACTTAATAACTCTTGAACCACCTGACCGAACTCGATCTTATTTTAAGATAGATGACGATCGGGCCTGAGATGGTTTCTGTCATATCACTTTGATCTTGAAGTTTAGGGGAGAGGGGGAGGAAAGATATTTAAAAATGATGGAAAATGACCGACATTGAAATGGAATCTATAGTTTTGGGGACCGCTAAGGTAAACAATGATACTTCCGGTGCTGTTTAAATCAAAATTCAGCCCCGTAGCTTGGCGGAGGGGAGGGAAGATATATAAAAATGATCGAAAATGGCGAATATTAGTGTCGAATCCATAGTTTTCGAGGTCGCTGAGTTGAATACTGAGACTTCCTATACCATTTACGACCAAATTCAGCCTCGTAATTTGAGGAAGAGGGAGATGCATAATAATGATTAAAAATGACCAAATATTAGTGTCGAATCCATAGTTTTCGTGGTCTCTGACACGAACAGTGACACTTGTGATGTCGTTTAAATCCAAATTCAGCCCGGCAACTTGGGGAGGAAGAGAGGGAAACATAAAAATAATCGAAGATGACCGATATTAGAGAGCGCTTTACTAATAGTAAAAAAGTGATTGACTAATTATATATATATAATTTTAGTTTAACCCAACAAAGTAGATACTTGATGCTAGTAATCCATATTCACAAGTGAGACTTCAAATAACTTGGAGTTTGATGCCCTTATTTTGTATTTCTAATACATGTCAACAGTATTTATATAAATTGAGTCTACGCAAAAAACAGATACAGTTGAGTCGTTTTCAGTTTTCCCTCAAATTATTCTAAAATATTAAGAGGTTTGATTATAATAATTATTATTTTAATTTTCTTTCCCTCTTTTTTTGGTCAATATTGCTAAACATATCATCATCATAATAGCTATTCTGCTATTATTGGCAGGTTATTTGCTTCAACAGACAAGGTTCGACGTTCGGTGGTCCTCAGCTAGTCTCTTCGTCTTGACGTGGCAATTTTCTCTTTCAATACCTTCCTTCAACTAGTCTGCTTCGCTCCCTCCCTCTTTTTCCTTCCACAATACTCTCTAGCACGTCCCTCGTAATACAGTTCCTCGTCAGCCAACATCCTAAACAGTTCCCTTTTCCCCTCTTAACAATATCTAAAATTCTTCTTTTTTGCTAATACTGCTAATATTTATTTTTATAAAAAGGCCTTGTGTCCACCTTAAACATAAATTAAACATAATTTTCTTACAAGGCTGTCTATATTCTTTATTATAAATTAACGAGAAATGTTACAGTTTCCGAAGTATATCACTTCCTTCTTCAGACTACTATTCCAACTGAAATCATAGATAACGTAACATAATTTGTTATCTATGATTTTAGTTGGAATAGTAGTCTGAAGAAGGAAGTGATGTACTTCGGAAACTGTAACATTTCTCGTTAATTTATAATAAATAATATAGACAGCCTTGTAAGAAAATTATGTTTAATTTATGCTAATATTTCTAACACCTCATTCGTTTTCGTTCAACACGGCTAATTCTCTCCTTTTTCCTCCATGCCCATGTTTCGAAAGTCTGCAATTTTTTCATCGCTTTTGCGTAATGTGAATGTCTCTGCCCCATAGAGTACATATTGAAATCAGTAAAACAAACATTCAATATTTAATTGGAAGTTTGTTTAATACAAGAATTAGCTAATCGTGGTTGGAAAGAAAAATCTGACGCTTTTAGAGTGTAAAAATAATTTTGCAATTCATGGTATTTCAATAATCTGTGCAGTCTGATTTTCTTTCATGCGTCTCAGGGGTAGCCTCCCCAATTTGGGAACCAGTGGAGTGTTGGATCTGTTAAAAAATATATATAAACAAATTACGAAACTTTGTGATTTAGGCATATCTTATAAGTAGTGAAGCATGGGCACCCATTAAAAGAAAATAAAGGTCATAACCTATGTTATACGCTATCATACTTACACGACGTTAAATTATATTACATTTAGAAACATATATTGTATTTCCGTTACTACTGGTGCTTTGTAGAGTTTATTATCCCTTATATCCATAGTAAAATTTACCTATGAAAAGCTTGAAATTTCTTAAATGCAATACTTGCAAGACTCTTGCATGCAAGACCAAGACCAAGACCAAGACCAAGGGTTCCAGTGCAAGACCAAGACCAAGACTGGATGTGCAAGACCAAGACCAAGACTGGATGTGCAAGACCAAGACCTTGCATTTGCTCATCACTAAACAAAACACATCAATCACTTTTTGTTCATTGTTATGCATATTGTGATTATTATTATTATTATTATTATTATTATTATTATTATTATTATTATATTACTTTTATTATTATTACAATTTTTATTAATAATAATACGCAAGGTCAGTGGTAGCCCATGCCTTCAAACCAGCATACGCCACTGTTTGAAACTATGAACTCTACATTAACATAGGTCGTCTTTCGATCATTTTATGTTCGAAGGTGTGCAAGAGTGTCTTACCCCTTCCCCCAAAGCATGAAAAGCAAACAATATTTTTGCGAACACAACCAGAGGCAGAGAGAGAGAGAGAGACACAGAACACACACAGCTCGCTGTGTAGCTGCAAGAGACCTATGGGTAACTATAGTTGCCCTCTTGTTAGAAGGCACTGAGTCAAGTAGTAGGTATCAAGGTCAGTTCCTGCAGTTGAACAGTAGCATATAACTAAACTCTTCTTTTTACTTTTCACGAATATTTTTCACCTTCATGTGTACAGGTCACGTCTGGCGTACATTTAAAAGGCATGCTGTGTCAAGTATATATTCCCAAAAAGATATGAGTACTCAAAAGGCAAAAACCTGTAGCTACATTTGTTTTCCTTTTTCCACTAGCCAGTGGAAGCGTTGTTTCAACATCCTTCTTGTAGCTTGCTTAGTATTCACTTCCTCTTTTTAGTTGAGCTTTCGGTTATGAATACTAGGGATGGCCACATTTTTTCGAAAAATACTTTTTCGAAAAATTAATTTTTCAAAAACGAAATTTTTTTCAAAAATACGAAAATTTTTTCGAGAAACGAAAAACGAATTTTTTTGAAAAAACGGAAAACGAAATTTTTCCGAAAACCGAAAAACGAAAACTACCGAGAAACGAAAAACGGATAATTTTTGTAAAAGAAACTGAGTTTATTTAATTTGTTAGTACTTCCAAACTATAGTATACTATGCATACGTATAGGAAGTCTTATAGAAGGGCTATGTTCATGGAATGAAGAAAGTGGGAGGAAACGGGAGAACCCCGAGAAAACCCACGAGCACGGTGTTTGTCCATCACAAAGTTCACTTGGCGGGGGCTGGGATCGAACCCGGGACCCCAAGCACCATAGGTGAACGCTCTACCACTGAGCCTCGTTGCAAACAATTTAGCGTCTTAAAACAACATACAACTATCCACAACATTCAATCAAAACCAAAAATTGTTTATATTTACTATTATTTCCGGTTTCAATACTGAATTACGAGATATCGAGATGTAGATTTTGGCAATCGATTCAACTACCTAGAAATAGCTGTATCTTTTCCATTAATCCTTTATTCAGATCGGAAGTTGTTTAAAATAATCATTTTCGGTTTAACATTGATCGATATAGAACAAAAATAGTAATAGATAGCCACAAGTGTACTTTAAAAAAAAAAACGAATCTATACAGCGTCTCAAGAGTATATAAGCTATATATCATCTCAACACACAATACTATCGAAATTGAAAGTGGCTGAATTTACTAGTATATTCAATAGGGATTCAATACGGATTTTTATAAAGCAAAAGATTGAAGAAATAGTGATGCGGTTTTTCGCGATCGACTAAGCGTTCTAAGAATAGACTCTACCTTCTCCCTTGATCTCTATTCACACCAGAAGTGGTTCAAATTAACGATTACAAGTTTCAACATTAATCGCCACAGAACAAAATTGGTAATAGATAGCGACAAGTGGTTCATCTACAATCGATTCAGGTTCTCAAGAAGAAATACAATTACAATCCACAACACTCCACAAAGGCAGAAATGGTTGAAGGTTATTACTATTTTTGATTTTATAGGTAATACTAATTTCCATAGAGCAAAATCGGTCAGAGATATCGAGATGCAATTTAAAAAAAAAATTAATCCAGCATCCCAAGAATAGATTCCATCTTCTTCGTTAACACTTTATTTGAACCGAAAGTGTTCAAATTAACCATTTCCGGTGTTAACACTTGTCGCGATAAAACAAAATTGTAATAGATAGCGACAAGCAATTTTCTGGAATCAATTCAGGGTTTCAAGAGAACATATCTTCATAGCCTGCACCACTCTTCTGAAACCGGAAATGCTTGATATTTACTACTACTTTCGGTTCCAATACTTATATTCATAGAACAAAAACTATAAAAGATATCGAGAAGTTTTCTGAAATCGATTCAGCATCCTAAAAATAGATTCCGTCTCCTCCCTTAACCCTCTATTCAAGCCGGAAGTGGTTCAAATTAGCCATTCCTGCTTTCAATCTTTATCGCCATAGAACAAAAACGATAAGTGATAGCTAATAATGGCTTTTTGATATGGATTCAGCATCCGAGGAACAGATTCTATTTTTGATCTTAATAATCTATTCCAACCAAGAGTTTTAGTTGTGCTACTTGTTGTACTGAAGTTTTGAATATTCAATTCGCATGGATTGCAAGTCTGCCGCAGTTTTACACTGTGAAACGAAACTCATTTGTTTCTCTACAAAAACAGGAAGTAGGAAAAATGTATCACAATCAGGGGGGATCCAGGGGTCGATCGCCCCCAGAAGAGAACACTCCTATTTTATATATAAATAAAACCCATCCCAGAGTTGTAGCTCGTAAAAATAGCTCTAAGTAGCAGTATTACAACCCTCCCCCCGAGAAGTCCGTCCTGGATCCGCCCCTGATCACAACTCCCGGTTTCAGTATTGATCACCATAGAGCAAGCATGGTAATAGCGGGAAGCATGAATTCAGTATCTTCGCAATCGACTATCTCCAAGTTTTATCCTGTGGTAGAAATTTACTACCACTTCTAATTTCAATAGTGATCACCATAGAGCAAAACTAATAAGAGATAATGAGATATGTTTATATATATGAATCCAGGATTCGAAGATTGTTATATCGATCGTTATCCCTCTATGTAAACCGGAAATAGTGAGAAACTACCATTTCCGATTTCATAGTAAAGAAAAGGCGATAGCCGGAAGCAGTTTTTGATATGTATTCTGTGCCACAATGGTAGTTTCCATCTCTAAGTTTAATGCAACCGAAAGTGATAAATACTTACTATATCTCTGGTTACAATCTTTTTTTTTTTTTTTCTCATAGAACGAGAGAAGTACTAGGAAGCGACAAACGTTTCTTTTCAATATATAATTTCAAAATTCCAAGAAAAGATTCCAAGCCCTGCAACTGGTCTAGTGGCTAGCGCGTATTCCTTTGATGCACAGGGTCCCGAGTGGGAAAACATTGAACGTGTTATGGTGGTTCGCATTCCACTTTATAATGTAGGTCCACGTCTTGTATAGTCTTGCTCGATTCTGAAAAGGGACGCTGAACTTCAACAAACAACCAAATAAAAAATATTTCATCTTAGTAGTATTCTTCTACTGAAGTTAGTAGCAGTAAAAACTAATACGAAAACGAAGACCCACCTATTTAAAATTTGAATTCTCGTTTGATGAGATTATTATAGTCAGATACTTAGTTCTTTGTCTTACCGTATATAAAACATCTTTAGAACAAATAAACCATTCAATAGTATTTTGTTTGTATTAAATTGCCTATTTTTGAAAGCAATCAAATTGTTTTTGATACTGACTTAATTAGTTATAGAAAATAAGAGAAATGAATGGGTGATCTTAGTGAGAAGTCTTTATTATCAGTTCATATAATCACTTTATGTTTCATATTTTGTTAAAATCAATTGTTAAAAGTCAATTTATTACAGAGTTGCCTGATACTATCACGATCAGTTTATACAGGATCCTTCTATTTGGTAATTTGTTAGTCTTTTTTTTTACATTATAAAATATAATGTCGGGCTAATTGCTATATCGCCGGACTAATTTTAGGAAATTTTCCGGGTCAATTGGAGAATTTATTTAAGTTTATGAGGAAGAGTGATTGAAAGTCAGGTAAGGGGAATAGTAAAAGCTCAGATAGTGATTGTATTTGCTGGTTGTTTTTGATGTTGTAAGCGGCACTGTATGTGGAGACGGATGGACTATTTCGCGGAGAGGTACACTTGTTTTACTATACGGATCCATAGATTGTAAAATGTATAGATATATTTGAGCAAATCTTTAATTTGCCCATTTCATGTCGAGAACAGAAACCAACAAACCCCTGTGGGGCTTCTAATCCGTTCCTACTACTATTACTACCCCTACTCCTACTCCTACTCCTACTACTACTGCTACTCCTACTTATACTATGGATCCGTATAGTAAAACTGCGCACCTAATAACATAATCTAACGTAACTTAATGTAATCCAACCAAATATAACCGAATGCAGTATATTTTGCTCCATTTTTTCGATTTTCAAAATTGGTCCGGCGATTCAGCAGTAATGCCATATTGTCGATAACACATTAATAATCACTAGTAAATAATTATTTTTTAATATTGTGTAAAATATAAATTTTACACTGTTTACCTTTGTGAATTATTATTTCTAATTTATATCCCTCAAGAACGGAGAACCAAGGGTCTGTGGATCACAATATTTCATGCTGAGCTCGCACGCGTACCAGACTTGTTAAAGTCTATGACCATATCAACTTTGGCCAATATCGGATGAGATTAACGCGTTTTTAATGAAATTTATTCATTTAACTAAGTTCAAGTCCAAATTTTCTGAACAGTATTTTGAGGGAAAAAAATACTGCTACAGGCTAGTCAGAGCATCAACGCAACTGTGTACTGTCAGCAGTTCAGCCGTGTTCAAAAAAAAAAAAAAAAAAAACTCAAGACTCTGCAGCCAGCACTTCTGAATCGCAAAGGGGTCCTCCTCTTACAGGACAACGCTAAGCCCCACGTGGCTAGGATAACCCGGGACACCATTCTACACTTTGGATGGGAAACACTGTTGCATCCGCCATACTCCCCGGACATTGCACCGTCCGATTACCACCTGTTCCATTCCTTGGACAATCAGCTTAGAGGACACCAGTTGAAATCCCTAGTAGAGGTGCAAAATGCGCTTGATATCTTTTTCGATTCACGGCCCACCAAGTTCTACCGCGATGGAATACATGGCCTTCCAAAACGTTGGCAGAAGGAGACTATTTTTGATCTTCCAGGTATGTCTTAGGTTAAATATCGATGTTTGAAGATGTTGGGTGAAAAAGCAACAGATCTTTCTTGGTTACCTTTATAGTTACTAACCTCGTCAAGATCTACCACCTTACCAAGTTTGGTAAAAATTGGATGAGTTCCATCTTTCGCGCTTTAATGAAATTTCTTGATTTCACTGATTCCAAACCTAACATTGATAGCTAATAACTCAGGAACAAAAAGTCTGTACATCATAATATTTTATATGAGCTTCCATGCATACCAAGCTTGTCAATATTTACGATCCTACCAACTTTCGTCAAGATCATTTGAGTTTAATCAAATGCGACTTAGTGAAATTTCTTGATATCACTAACTTAAAACACAAATTTGATTAGCAATAACTCTGGAACCAAAGTCCCAAACACCATAATATTTAACATGTGTACTCAATACATTGCAGTCCATAACCATACTAATTTTGGTCGTGATTGGATGAGTTTCGTCAATAGTAGGCACTACACACTATCCTTTCATTAGATCGAGCTCCTCCGTGGCTTAGCGGTTAGCGCACGCGCCTTTGGCGTGTGAGACCGGGGTTCGATTCCCGGCGGGAGCTCATGTGGTTCGGATTCCACGTTAATCAGTAGGTCCATGTCTCATATAGCCTCGCTGCTGAACGGGACGTTAAACTCAAAATCAACTCAACCTTTCATTAGATCCAAATCCAAGGAGCACGGTAGCTCAGTGTTAGAACGCTTACCTCTTGTGCATTTGATCCCAAACCAAGTAAGTTCGTTGCAGACAACATCGTGTCCGTGAACTTTCCCGGGGTACTCCCATTTCCTCCCACATTACCATTCCACGAATTCCGAAAACTTTTCGAGAAACGAAAAATCATCAAAAAAGGGAAAACGAATTTTTCGAAAAACGATTTTTTCGAAAAACGATTTTTTCGAAAAAACGAAAAACGATTTTTTTCGAAAAATGAAAGACGAAAAAATTTCCGAAAAACGAACAACTTTTTTTTTCCAAAAACGAACTAAAAAACGAGAAATGAAATTTCCGAAAATCGAAAAACAGATTTTTTAAAAAGGCCATCCCTAATAAATACCACCGCGACAAGTCTTACACGACACCGGTTTCTTATGATAGTGGCGTATTTTCGTCCGGAGAAATTATGGAAATAATAAATAATGTAGACTCCGATGCTTTTGAAACGGACGATGAATGTAGTTTGTACGAAGATTCTAGCATCAATTTATGTGACACACATACCTCTTTTCATATAACATCGCTGTTGAACGGGACGTTAAACTCTAAATCAAAACTCAACATATACCTCTTTCTATTTGAAAATATTGTGTGGTATACAATATTCGGAATTCAAGATGGCTGCCATGAAGTGCACTAAATCATTTAACGCAGTTTATACACCAATGCCAAATTGTAACATTTGCTTTTACTCCGTCTATGCGTCTCTTTGTTACAGCCCTGTCATAATACTTTCCCTATTTGATACATATGTAAAACATAGCACACCCTGTCTCAAACAGATGAAGTGTCAAAAATGAATTCTCATTCTCATTAGTGGGAATATTCAAGTCTAAGTTGAAGTGTGAAATCATAACCTTTTACATTTAAAACAATAATGTGTGATATGCAATATGGCGGAATTCAAGATGCCTTCCATGGTGACCACACTCCAAATCAATGCAATTGACATGTCGTTATTATTGTTCTGTCCCAATACTTTTCAGTAACTCTGTATACAGATCCACATGTCTTCTCACAGCAAAATTAAACTAATGTTTTCCACAGAATATTTTTCATACTAATATGTATTTTTATACTTCGATCCAGGAGTAGAAATGGAATTTTAGAAGTAAGGGAAAATTCAGCAATAGATAAAGTTTGATTGGGCTATGTCACGAGAATACAAACTCAGAAAAACGGTAGTTAGGGGCGGACTGGTCAGGGCCCTTAGGTCGCAATCGCGGCCTAGACCCTCTAAGAAAACAATGATGAAAGAATAAAGAAAGAAAGAAAAAGAAAAGCTAAAACAAAAGAGAGCTAAATAATTCGGTAGCTCAGTGTTATTATGCTACCAACACACACTCCTCTTCTACCCTTCCATCAATCAGTAAGTTATCTTTTTTAATAGGGTCCTTTCGTTAGTAGATTTGTGGCTAGGTCCATCTTTCACTATGGTATTTTATTATCAGAAACTGTGATTTAGTTTGTACCTGGGGCCTTGGGCCCTTCTTTCAATATATTGGACAGTTGGGTCCTTCTTTCATTACATTGAGAAGTTGGGGCCCTGGGCCCTTTATTCATTATATTGAGCAGTTGGTGCCATTCTTTCATTTCATTGAGCAGTTGCGGTCCTAGGCATGTTTTTCATCATGTTGAGCTGTTGGGACCTGAGACCTTTTTTCATAATGTTGGGTAGTTGCGGCCCTTTCAAGGTTGAAGACTGGTGCCTGGTTTGTAGCTGGGTTCATATTTAACCACAGGCTGATTGGTTCTTTATGGATGTTAATACACCTTGTAGGTCTATATTTGATAATTCAAAAATGGGAAAAGAGCGCATTTTTAAAAATTTATTTTCTATCAAAAAGTTTACAAAATAACAGGAGAAAACAGTGGAAGGCGCCAAGAAAGCGGGCATTTTCAACATAATGGTTGATTCTATCCAAGATGTTTCAGGGCTTGTTCAGCTGGCTATAGTAATTCTCTGCGTTGTAAACGGTCAAGTATTTGAGCGGCTGTTAGTAGTTGTCGTAAACAGCTTGGGCGTCTCTGGCGGGGGGACGAGGGGGACGCGTCAACCCAATATTTTGAAGTACAAAATATTCAATATTTTGTTCTAATTTAATTTATTTACTAACGACAGAATAACATATAAATAATAATTATTATATTTATTTGTCATATAATATTCAGGCTATGTAACAGAGTTCTTGATATGCTTCACGGGGTCCGTGAAGGTAAGCAGAAATGTAACAAATGGAATTAAAGATAATAAACAGGTTGGGCTAGATAGTACCATTTAAATAACTTTCTTTAAATGTCCTCCCCAAATTGTATATGCCAGAGACGCCAGTGGTAAACAGTGACACTACAAGACAAGTAACTTATAATGAAATCAAAAGAGTACTTTGTGACAAAAATGTTTTGATGCTTGTGATGATATTGTAAGTTGCTTTTTTGATGGAGCTGCTAACTTCAGTGGATGCTATTAAGGAGTTAAAGAATTATTGGAGAAGGATAATCCTGAAATCATTTACACCCAATGCATGGCTTATGCTCTTAATTTCGTTATAACAAATTCGACTGAGTAGGTCCCTGACGCTGCAAATTTATTTGAAACCAGTGCCATGTTCTGTCTGAATACTACAAAAGAAAGGATGTTTGTAAGAAAATGATTGATGCAAGCCACGAGGGACATGACAGACTACGAAAAGTTCAACAAGTTGGTACAACACGATGATGGAGCAGAAACAAGGCACTGAATGCAGTAGTGGACACTAATGAGTTTCGCTACGAAACATGAAGCCAAGACGAGGACGACTGTCTATCATCAAGATTTTTTTCATTTTTATTGTTCCTCAGTGATGATGTACAGAACAGGGGTTTTAATGCGAAATGAAAATTTTAAGCGAAACTTTTCTGAATAAATGGACAGAATTTAACACTGTAATGAGGACTTCTATGTTTCAGGACATATTTACGGAAACGGAACCTGTTTCAAAATACCTGCAGTCTCACGGATTGGACTATCTTACCACCTGGAGACTTCTAGAAAATTTGCAGCAGCAGCTTCAGAAGAAAATAGAGGCAAAAAATGTCTGTTTAATGCTTTACGAAAACACAAAAATATTTTGTGTGAAAATAAATCAACAGCTTGCGCAATCTGGTGTAGAGATAGCAATGGAAAAAGACTTTTTGCACAGAAGAATCTTAAAGAAGAAGAAAATGCCAGGAGAGCAGATGAACTGGAAAAGAACTTAAATATAAGGTAAATGATTTTTTCAGAATAAAAAAACTTCAACGAAAATTCTGAATACAGCTGTTACATGTGTCAGTGATAGATTTCAGCAGCCGAAAGAACTCCAAATACTGGAACCTAAGCACTTTTCAGAAATCAAGAAGAATGGTGTATCTGCAAGAGCTTTCAGAGTTCTTCCGAAAAAAGAAACTAAATATAAAACAAGAGAAAATATACAAAGAGCTCCAGCAGTTCTCTGTCATGTATTTCACTGTCACAAAAGGTTCTCGTTTTTGATGATCCTGAAGAGAATGATGCCCCTGAATCCGTAGAAGATGATGATGATTATGCATCTGAGCATGCTATGGAAGATGGAACATCTTTGGACGGGATTCACGGTAAGAGTGATAATGATGCTGCAAACACCTTGTATAAAAATTGTTTGTCATGTGCAGGGAAAATTTTGCACCAATTTCCGTCAGTCTAGTTGCTTTAATAATTTATACATTGTATACAAACATGTGTATACCATGCACACAAGTGACATGTGGAAGGTCCTTCTCAAAGTTAAAGTTAGAGTAAACAAATCTCAGAGCTAATTTGTGTGAAGACATTTGGACACATTTTTGCTAATGAATATGGAAAGAGACATGTTAAATTTAGTGTCTGTGAACGAAGTTATTCAGGAACTCCGCGATTCATAAGCTGAACTGCAAAGAATCTTAACTTTTTAAAATTATTAGTTGTTTAGTGGTTCAGCAGTGTTTATCATTTTCAGTAAAACTGTCGTGTTCATTCCACAGTCAAAAGTTATTATTAGTTGTTTAGTGTTACAATTTTTAGTAAGCTGTCCTGTTCATTCCATAGTAAAAGTTATTCGCTATTATTTTTTTAGTGTTTCAGCTACTATACAGAATGTCTCAAAAGTCCCGTGACATACGGTAACTCTCTTATTATCAGAGTTACAACAAAATATAGGCGGGGAAACGGTCTCCAAATATGATGTTTTCAATCTAAAGTTAAAGAATTTTCCAAATCGGACAAGCCGTTTGGGCTGTACACTCTATATGCGCCCAATGTTACATGAAACTCAACGTTACCATTTACCCGGACCCACAACATAAATGAATGAAGTTACTGTCTATTAAAAACATTATATTTGTAGGCGGTTTCCCCTCTTACATTTTGTTGTAACTCTGATAATAACAGAGTTATCCATGTCAGGGGGCTTTTTAGACACCCCGTGTGGCAATGCAATAATAATTATAAAATATTCTCTTGAAAGTTTGTTTCTGGAAATCCTGTGCTTGCTGTGACATCAAATTTTCAATGACCAATGATAAATTATAGCTTGCAAAAACTATTAAGTAACAACGAATTTACAACTGCACAACGCGATGGCTCATCGCAGATGTTCATTGTACGCAGTGGCGCAACCAGGATTTTATTTCGGGAGGGGCCAAGAATATCCAGTACAGTAGTCTGCAAACGACGTGCTGCACCATTTGATGTGGACAAAATTGAAATTTTGAATTCTCCTCATTACAAGCAATTTAGTTATCCTTATTATTAACATGCTAAAAAACCTTAAAATGAAAATTCCAATTCACAAATTTCCTATTATTAACGGTTACAAGTTTTAAAATTTGCGCTATAATAAATATTTTGAACATCTTTATTTTTGCATAAAACGACGCACTCTTTACTAGCATTTATTACTCTAAGAAAGTAATGTAGGGGTTTTCACTGGGTATTTCTCCTTTCGTACTGTGCTTTGACTTAATTCAATATTCATTTATGCTTTGATCTATTTTGAAATTTCACCAAAATTTGTCTGCAACGCTGCTGTATAAAATAGACCAGGTTTGCTTCGGAAAGGGCATGGGCCCCCGAGTTCATAGCTCGTTGCGCCACTGATTGTACGTTATTTTAGAAATTGGTGTTATAGTCTGAGCTCCCTCCATAGTAACCGCGGCCTAGGCCCTAATACACCCAGTCCGCCTATGACGGGAGTGCAAGCAAACTTTCATGGAGAACGACTTAAGCGATAGCGATTGTTCCAAAACAATCAACAAGCAAACAAAACTAATATTATCATTCAAATTTCCTATTTGTTATTAATAACCATAGATATATTTCCTTCATTTGCATAAACGCTTCAACTTACTAAGGGAACACAATCCTCTTTTGCATGCCTGATCTCACTCTTGCTTTGATCTCAAGCTTTTTACACGTGGAACCGTATTTACCGGGCCCTTTGGACGCCGGGTCTTTCTGACTTGTGCCTTTTTGATGCAGGGCCCTTTTGACTCGCACCCAGTTGACGCCTGTCCGTTTTGACCCGTGCCCTATTGTGGTGGTGCCCCTTTTGATCAGGGTCCGTCTGGCCCTTTTGTCGCAGAACCCTTTGGACCCGGGCCCCTTTGACGCAGCGTCCTTATAACTCGGCTCCTTTTGTTGCAGATCCCTTTTGACCCGGGCTGTTTTAACGCAGGGCCATTTTGTCGCGGAGACCTTTTTACCTAGGCCCTTTCGACGCCGGGCTGTTTTGACTCGGGCATTTTGTAGCGGGCCCCCTTTTAACTCGGGTTCGTTTGACGCAGGGCCCTTTTGACTCGGACCCTTTTGTCGTGGTACTCTTTTGACCCAGGCCCTTTTCATGAGGAGCGTTTTGATTCGGCCCCTTTTGACTCGGGTCCTTTTGTTGCGTAGACCTTTTGACCCAGGCCCCTTTTGATAGGGAGCCATTTGACTCGGGTCCTTTTGTAGCGGGGCTCCTTTTCACTCGGGCCCGTTCGACGCAGAGCCCTTGCGACTCGAGCCCCTTTGTACTGGGAACCTTTGGCCCTATTGATGAGGGGTGTTTTGATTCGAGCCCGTTTGACGCGGGGCATTCTGACTCGGGTCATTTTGTCGTGGGACCCTTTAGACACGGGCTCTTTAAATGAAGGGCGTTTTGATTCTTGTCTTTTTGACTCAAACCCTTTTGTTGCGGAGAGGTTTTAACCCGGGCAATTTTGACGAGGGCCCTCTTGTAGTGCGGCACCTTTTGACCCGGGTTCGTTTCAGGCTGGTCTCTTTTGACTCGGGCTCTTTTGTCGTGAGACCCTTTTGACGCGGCCCTTTTGACTCCTGACCTTTTCTTGCGGAGAAGTTTGACCCAAGCCCTTTTTTCGCAGGTCCGTTTTGACTCGTGCCCTTTGTGGAGGGGCCACTTTTGACTTCTGCCTTTTGTTGTGGTGACCTTTTGACCCGGGCCCATTTGACGTGGGAAAGTTTTGACTCGTGCACTTTTGTAGCGGGACTCTCTTGATCCTGGCCATTTTCATGAGGGGCGTTTCGTTTCTGTCCTTTTTGACTCGGGCCCTTTTGTTGCGGAGACCTTTTGAACCGGGCCCGTTTGACGCAGGTCCCTTGGGACTCGAGCCCTTTTGTCGTTGGACCCTTTTGACTCGGGTTCTTTTGATGAAAGACGTTTTGACTCGTGCCCATTTTTGCGGAGACCTTTTGAACCGGGCCCTTTTGACGCCGAGCCGTTTGACTCGGGCAATTTTGCAGCGATGCCACTTTTTGATCCGAGGCCTTTCGACTCGGGTTATTTCGTCGTGGGTCTCTTCTGACCCGGGCTCTTTTTATGAAGGCCGTTTTGATTCGGCCCCTTTGACTCAGGTCCTTTTGTTGCGGAGGCCTTTTAGCCCGGGTCGTTTGACTCGGGTTCTTTTGTAGCAGGGCTCTTTTTCAGCCGGGCTCGTTTGAGGCAAGTCCCTTTTTACTCGGGCCCTTTTGTCATGGACCCTTTTGATGAGGGTCGTTTTGATTCGGGCCCTTTTGACTCCTGCCCTTTTGTTGCGGATACCTTTTGACTCGAGCACTTTTGTTGCGGGGTCATTGTGGTCTGGCTCTTTTGTAGCGTGGTCCCTTTTGACTTGGGCCCTTTTGTTGCGGAGACGATTTGACCTGGGTCAATTTCACATGGGCCATTTTGACTCGGGCCCCTTTTTAGCGGGGCCCCTTTCAACCCGGGTCCGTTTGAAGCAGGGCCGTTTTGACTCGGGTCCTTTTGTTGCGGGCCATATTGACTCTGGCCTTTGGGTCTTTTCCCTTTTGTCAGGTCCTTTTGACATGGAACCGTATATATAACGCAGCAGCTGAAATACCTGGGGCAGGGGGCCTGGAGGAGGATGAGTAAATCGAAGTTAGATCGATCCAGGACGCAGTAAAATTAATCACATCACTGTTCATATCAATTTATTTTTTTCTTTCGACATCATTTCTGGAGATCAGTGTTCTGACTAATAGGCTACAGCGGCGAAAGACGATATACGTTATCAATGTTATGACTGTTAACTTAATATATATAGGGAATAAAACGAAAAACTCTATATCGGTCTCCCCCCCGCTAGAAAAAATCCTGCGGACGTTAGTGATTATGATGTTGCTTAGTTACTGTGTTATATTATTCTATACACTGAATTAATACTTACGTGTTTTATATAATAATAACAACCTTATCTACATTTATTACGGCCCTTGCTTTACGACAACTAAACATATTCATGTTCAGCGTAATCAGTTTCCATTTTAAAATAATTATAGTGAGGCAAATGAAATAATTCAAGCCCGAACATGTCGTAGTAAATTCGTGAAGAGTGAAAAGCGCTAGTAGCAGTTGTTAGCAGTTTTTAACTTAACATATAAGACAATAATTTGAAAAACTGAAAATAAAAAATGTTTTCACAGATGACAGTGCACTGATGCTTTAAATCTATGCCCTTACTCCCTATACCTACGTTATTTCCCTAGTCAAAATAAAAACTCTTCAAAATTAATCAAAATTTCTTATGCAACCATCCCTTCCTCAGAGTACTGCAGTGTCACATACCCGTCACGGCGATGTAAAGGCACTTTTGGCGACGAGGATTCAAAAACAGTGAATGGCATGTTGGTAGTGGAAACAAAAGATGAGAAACATACTGCGAAGCCACTTACATTAGATAGCATTGGACTGGTTCCTGTATCAGTAGAATATGCTGAATGTCATCGTCTACTGTAACCAGATATACGACCGGTATGCACCACATCTAGGGCCAGACACCCATAGTGCAGTAGAATAGTGCAAAAAGTATTTCATGACTGGCTACAAGCGAGACATTTTTCAGGATAAAAGTACACTTATAGGAATTGTAAAATACACCGGGACACAAGCTGATAGTGACGTCGCATGGCCGCAGTGAAGTCACAAACATGGCTGACCATCTAAAATTTTAAAATCTCATAACTCAGTAATCATTGATCCTACGGACTTGATTCATGCATCGTTGGAACCGGAATCGCAAACTCTACAAGCCATTATATCAGAGTCATATTCATAAAATAATATCTTCATGAAGAAATTTAAATATTTTCATTTTTTAAATCCATTTTAGTTCACATTTTTGCATTTCAATACACAACAGACTTGGAAACTCTAATTACATTTATTATTGCTTATAAAATAAATTTTCTAACAAAACTGAATATGTTATTACACTTTATTACTTCCGATATATTCAATTTTTAGAACATATTTGGTGTAAAAATAAGGTAAAAGTTCTGAATGTGCAGAAATTTCAACTATTTTAAATGTGCAGAATGCAGACAGTATTGATCCGACATACTCGATTCATGTACCGTTGGATTCGGAATCAGAAGAACTATAAATCATTATACCAGAGTCATATTCGTAAAATAATATCTTCATGAAGAAATTTCACTATTTGCATTTTTTGCATCCATTTTAGTTCACACTTTTGCATTTCAACAGACAACGGACTTACAAATCAAAATATCAGAAATCTTCAGTTACAAACACTTAAAATAAAACTTGAAGGTGATGTTGGAGATCCCTTCGTGATGCTTGTTCTTTTAATTCTATGAGTGACGGCACATGTTTGGCTCGAGCTATATCCTTCGTGGTCATATGTTTAACAAGTTCCTCAAATTTGACGGTTCCTTTACCAACCAGTTCACTCCTGCCACATCAGTGCCAACCGTAGTGCTGTCCTTTGTCCAGCGAAAAGTCAGCTGCCTTATCAATAACAAAGTTGATTCGATTTAACAGCATTTAACATAAATGACGCCATCCTACAAAATCTTAGCATCAGAACAAGAAAACATGACATTATAGATTTGCTTTCTGAACATGGAATTTGTGGCCTGCTATGATAAAGTGAAGTAAGTTTCTGCAACAGTAACTAGTAGTTTGTGTGAATTATTTGAAAATTATGAAGTTGTGTGTCCTCCAAACCTCCTCACCGATACCTTCACCACTGCTTCTACAGACAATGTTGATCACAATCTTTCATCTTCAGCAGCAAAAGATAGTTTCCTTGGTACCAGCATTTCAATTATTGAACATCTTTCCGTGCTACATTCTAACCAACAATCCTCATACTACAGATTTCCCAGTATTAGTACAGAAAAGATGGGCAGGAAAATAAAGAAAAGACTTACAGACTCATACACCACAGTTCCTGCAGTTCCTACTGTCATATGTGGTCTACATATGTCAACATTTAACTCTATTTACCCAGCTTCTTTGAGTCCTATAAATGCATCAACAGACTGGCTTGATTCTGTGTACACAGCAATTACAAGCGAAACCGAATCCTCTGATCACACGATATCATGGGCAGCCTACCACTCCAAAGGATGTGAACCATAGTATTCCAAAATCTCAACTCACATTATTACCTTTACTAGGGGAAGCCGTTCATTCTCCAGCGATGGTTCACATACCATGAATATTGTTTCATCAGTAGTTTCACAACTTAACCCTCGCCAGACACTAATTATTGTGCCGGTGCTGTGTCATCAGTTATAGCTCAGAATACGTAATAAATAAATGCAACCAAATGGGGATGGAACTGATGCACAACACGGTACTTAACTGTAAAATTGTGGTTGAATTTAAATAAAATTCAAATGTTTCTAATTTAGAAAATGACTAGTTGGGGAAAAGGGTGAGAGAAAGAGAAAGGTTATGACTAAAAGATAAGGATGAGCACTAGCCTGATAGATCCAACAGGGCTGGCGTCGTCCTGATCATCTGGTATGATGAATATCTTTCTCTGGAGAAGTCTGGATTAGCTGGAGACAGTCAACATCTGGATCTTAATCCTGTTGAACTGCAAGGGGCGTCGATAATGCTTCTTTACGATAATGTCCTTCTACATCTTCATTCTACTAGACTGCTGGAACTTGTTGAATCTGCGGTGATAAACCAACAGAATGGTACTCTTTGACTTGTGGAGTCGGTGGTCCTCCAACGGTGGGATCCGCTTCTCTCTGATGATCCTGCACCTGTCCTAATCGTGTGTTGAATACCCCTTGTTGTTCTGTTCCTCGTGGTTTTGATCAATTCAAGAATGATGACCTAATCGGGAAGTATCAGGCTGTGCTCGAAGGTATGCGGAAAGGAAAGAAGGAAGCTAGTCGAAGTTTATTTAACAAATGTGCATTTACAACATGTGTCTGAGAATGTACACTTCTAAACAAAGTTTTCTTTCAAAGTTTTCAAAAGTTCATGCTTCTTTATATCCAATACATAGTCACTTCATTTCCAATAGACAGATACTTCACATTATTACAGGTGATCAACCAGTGTTTACCCTGATGAAACGAGTGCAATGGAAATATCCAAATAAGTATGAAGAAGACAACATTTGGGTAATGATGGAAGGGCTCATATTGAAATAGCTATCATGGGTACGATTGGGACTTTGTGAGAAGGATCGTAATGGGATAAGATATTAGTCAAGGCTTATATCAGCACTTCAGGGAGGGCCGAATCTCTCCTGAAAGCCTCTCATGTTAAAAGAGATAGACATGCCCATTAAGTGTCAGCAGCTGCTCTGTATATTCTTCAGCAAGAAGTGTATAGTAGTTACTGTGAAGCGTCTAGTGATCAAGATATTGCATTTGATGAATGGCGTAATAAGAGAATAGACGAATTGTCACAGTTCGTGTTTTGGAATACAACACTAGAACTTGAAATTTTGCTGCTTCAGCTTGTGAAGAGTGTATGGCTGGCAAATTTCAGTTTATTCTTTGATACCCTTCTTCAGATTTGTCCGTGGTTCTTTGCCTGTGCCCATGTTCACTATGCCAGGTGGATTCCAGTATTTATACAGAATCTTCTTGAATTGCCAACTAGACATTTCCAAATGTACTCCGAAATTCAGAGAAATCATTTCTGAAGTAGAATTTTTTTTTCTACATATCGCAGTGATCATCTACATGAGCAAAATAATAAAATCGTGAAAACCAATGATGATACTGTAGATATGTTGAACAAACCTTCTTCCCTTCTAAAATGCATGGTGGCTGGCCCAGCAATTGCAAGTATTATTATGACTAAGAACATTATGCTGGTTTACTTGATAAGACAGGTGTGAATACAGAGCACAGAGAACACATACGTGTTAGATTTGTGGTACCGAAAACACTTGCCAGATGCACTAGAGCAATTTCGTGAACAAGGAAGTTCATTTGAAGAAGATAGTCTTATGACAGCTTTACCGAAGTAATTATGTCAACTGAAGCAGAGGTGTTTGTTCGAAAGGTAGCAGCAGTTGGTAAATAGCAGTATGATACATATGTAAGGGAAATACTTATCGAACTCAACCAATCCATACATGATGTCATAAAGCTAAACAATCTGCAGTTCTTTAAGTGAGTCTCTTTCTTTCCAAGCAAAAGAAAAATATATTTTCTGTGTCATTACTCGAACACTCTTTGCAAGCTCTATGTTGCGTGTCAGCAACGTGATGGTGACATCGACGTCTTCTTCGCACACAAGAATCATGCCTATCAACCATCCTTATCTGAGTTTGGACGATTCAGAAAACCATCCAGCAACTCAGATATCATTGAATGTATGAAGAAGAAAGCATTTCTAATTAACACCCTCACTGATGGCCTACCCAAGGCAACTGCAATAATGCGTAGTGCACATGCTGCCACAATAGTCATCAAAAGTATTTGCTGATTATGCTTCTGGCGTATTTATCTCGCATTCAGCAACGATTAAGACATGTGCCAAGGCTAGATCCTGTGTTTAATAGATATTTCACAAACTGCCTGGAAGCGTGTGCTCATGAGATACGTGACTCGGGTCAAAAAATTTTAGTGCGCCCAACGACTTGTATGCCAAAACTATTCGACAGTTTTTTTTATCAGTAGATGAAAACAAAGAACAGTTGCTTCACTTACTGGCTGACTATGTAGTGCAGATACAACCTCATGAAAAATCCATTATATGTGCATATGATGATGATGATGATGTGATAAAAACTTCAAATGTTCTGCGTACAAGTAGAATATCACCAACCACCTATGATGAACCAGACACCATACCTTTACATCACGTGAAAGATGCTGCTGCTGGCAATACTCATATTATGATAGTGATGGTAGATTCTGACGTGGTAATGTTAGCACTGTTTGCATATGACTCCATACCAAATTTGGAAGAATTGTGGGTTGAGTTTGGAGTTGGAAACAAACTGGAACTACATTCCAGTCCATGCTATAGCCCACTGCATATCATCAGATATTCGTAAAGGTTTAACGTTCTTCCATGCTTTTACAGAATGTGACACTGTGTCTGCATTTGCAGACATTGATAAAACGACAGCATGGGAAACATGGGAGCAATTTCTGGAAGTAACTCGTGCATTCCACAGACTATCAGAAGATGACCGTTCCAATGATGATCATGATTTTCAGCTCATTCAGCTATTCACGATTCTAAAGTATGATAAAACCACTACCTGTGACAAAGTTAACGATTTGCTACGAGTGTTGTTTACGAAGACGACAATGCCACTAGAGCATATTTCATCAACCGAGGCTGCTCTGATTCAGCGCACAGAAAGAGCAGTTTTACAGGCAAATATATGGAGACAGTGGAATGTCTGCAACCCGAAATTAAATGATTCTGTTTAATATGGCTGGCAGAAGGCCATTTCTGGATATCAACCCCTATGGTCTACTATTCCTGAGGCATCACGCTCCTGTCAAGACCTTATATCGTGCGGTTGTAAGAAACAATGATCATTAAATTGCAAGTGTGAAAAGCATTCTCTCCCTTGTACAGCCTTATGTACATGCGATGCTCTGGAAATAACTTATGCCTTTTTTCCTCGTATAAAGTATGATAATAGGTATTAACGGGAACAAAGCGATCTATAGATGTTTGTCCGTGACAATTGTACTTGCCAAAAACAAAATTTATATCAGTTTAAAAAAATATTTACATGTAAATAAATAAGAAAACTGTTAGCACAATGTAACAAAACTGTAATTTCAGATCCATATACTCTTCCACGTTTATCATAAGCGCTAAAATAATCACTGTTTAGCATAAGCATGCTGAAATTACATATGCAAAAGTTGCACTGAAAATATTGTTTTGTTAAAGAACTGATCTAAACATCTTTTTTGTTTTTTTAAATCTTATTTTCTGTTCATATTTTAATTGTTCTTGTGGAAGTTTTTTTTTAAGTGCTCGTAATTGAAGATTTTTGACAGTTTAAAAAAATATTTACATGTAAATAAATAAGAAAACTGTTAGCACAATGTAACAAAACTGTAATTTCAGATCCATATACTCTTCCACGTTTATCATAAGCGCTAAAATAATCACTGTTTAGCATAAGCATGCTGAAATTACATATGCAAAAGTTGCACTGAAAATCTTGTTTTGTTAAAGAACTGATCTAAACATCTTTTTTGTTTTTTTTAAATCTTATTTTCTGTTCATATTTTAATTGTTCTTGTGGAAGTTTTTTTTTTTTTTTAAGTGCTCGTAATTGAAGATTTTTGAGATATTCTGATTTGTGAGTCCGTTGTGTATTGAAATGCAAAAATGTGAACTAAAATGGATCAAAAAATGAAAATATTCAAATTTCGTCATGAAGATATTATTTTATAAATATAACTCTGATATAACGATTTGTAGAGTGTGTGATTCTGGCTCTAACGGTGCATGAATCAAGTCCGTAGGATCAATGGTTTCTGAGTGATGACATTTTAAAGTTTGAGATGGTCGGCCATGTTTGTGACGTCACTGTCGCCATGCGACGTCACTACCAGCCTGTGTCCCGGTGTTTTTTCACACTTCCTGTAAGTGTACTTTTATCCTGAAAAATTTCCCGCTTGTAGCCAGTCATGAAGTATCTTGACATTATTTGATTCATTCCTACTGCACTACCATGGTTTACAAGTGTCTCACATCAGAGAAATCTATGAGTCGTTCCTTTGTTGGCTGATATTTGTGCTCCTCCATCATGGTTGTTGACTTGGTCATGACTCAACCTTCGGTTATCATCACACATCAAATAGCACGAGTACCCAGGAATTCCAGCGTTATTAGAAAAGTACCCCGATTTTAATGGAATGTATAAGGATGGTTTGAAAGAATATAATTCCAGTGGCTGTGTCTTCGTCACGACTAAACTAAGTCTGGATCGCGGCCGCCCCCCCCCTTCCCTACGTCACTGGGCGAGAAACAATGTTTTTATCCAATTTGGATTTCATTCGCTCTCTCTTTTATTTCTAGTCAGTGTAATAAAATAATAATTTTTTTTAGTCACGAATAATAAATAAATATTTTTGTCAGGAAACCGTAAAGAAATTAAGTGAAATTTCAAAGAAAATCAATCTTGTGTAGATAAGTTCTGTATACAAGGTCTTAAATTTAAATATAAAGGTAACCAAGAAAAGTTTTGTTGCTTTCTCACCCACCACCTTCGAACATCGATATGTCACCTAACCTGGAAGATCAAAAATCAGCATCGACGACCTTCTGAAAACATTCTGGAAGGCCATGCAATCCATCGCGGTAGAACTTGGTGGGCCGTGAAACGAAGAAGGTATCAGGTGCATTTTGGACTTTTACTAGGAATTTGAACTGGCGTCCTCTAAGATGATTGCCCAACGAATGGAATAGGTGATAATCGGACGGTGTAATACCCGCGGAATATAGTGGTTGCAATATTGTTTCCCATCCTAGGCGGAAAATGGTGTCCTGAGTCATCCTAGCCACGTGGGACTTAGCGTGGTCCCACAAACGAGGACCCATTTGCAATTCAGAAGTGATGGCTCCAGAGTTTTGAGTTTTTTTTTTTTTTTTTTTTAGCACAGCTCAACTGCTGACACTACACAGTTGCATTGATACTCTGACCAACTGGTAACAGTCCCCGATGCACGATGCACCAAACACTTTATCTGGTACATTGCGGGGCTGGTTTCGGCTGTTTTGAAAGCGGTTTATGGGATGCTAACCAATGATGAGGCGCCGTGGAGCTTCGTATAGGACCCACTTTTTATCACATGTCAACGCCCTGTCCAGAAATGGCTCCGAAACAGTAAATAAACACAGGCGACTGCCGCGTTGCCTTCTGGCGCGGAGTCAAAACATATGAGACCCATCGACCCAACTTGTAGTGCTTCGCAAGTGATGGATGTGCTGCCGAATGGTTTCTCCACACACTGAACTGTAGTCCCACTTCCTCTTTGTACATGTGTTGGTCTTCTGGCACGTGGTGTTTTCGGGTGTTTCGTCATCGTCTTTAAACTTGTTAAACCATCGCTGCACTGTCCGCGTCGCCACGACACCCTCACCAAAGACCTGGCATATCTTCTGTCCCGCTACAGTGGCGTTTGATTTCCATTTGAACTCGTTCAGCATACATGCTCTTATGACGCTCTGTGGATGTCCCATGTTCCCTCTGTCTGTACGCAAGTTCACGGTGTATCTGAATTGCCACAATCAGGTAATATTTTGGATATACCCACACCAACAACTGACGTTCGCCTTATCTCCACTCGCATTCAACTCACAGTGTGAGGTCCAATTGAACACAGACCTCCACGAAAAGGACAGAACTTTCTTGGTTACCTTTATAGTTATGCACAAAAGTATAGCGTTTGGTCCAGGGCAGTAGTTCTTGATTAAGCATAGGGGTCTAATAAAAACTATCTTGAATATAATTTATGGATAATAATAATAATAATAATAATAATAATAATAATAATAATAATAATAATAATAATAATAATAATAAGCTAAAATAGTGTTTTTAGTTTTCCAGAAGGAAACCAAAATTTTCCTTTCTTTCAGGCCTCAAAAACACTACCAGCAACACCTTTTTTTGGCTTTGTACTATGTAGCTTGCCCCCCCTCAAAAACAACGGCCCCCCTACACAAACCTGCTGACTACACCCCTGGGTTCATGGTACAAACAGCGTGTTGGGAACAGTCATATATGCCTCTTCGATATTTTCTATGATTGCTACTGCTCCTTTAAAGTTGTATTTATTAAAAATATTTATTATTTGTCGTTTGCGCAACATGTAGGGTACATTTCCTGATAATTTTGTGTTCGTAACAATATGTTATACTTATCATTTGTATTTGTTTACGTTACATAGGTCAATAGGTTCCTCTTGTATTCTGGTTTAAAATAAATAATTACATTGCAAGGCTGCAAAATTCAGAAAGATTGTTGGATGCTTATCTCAACACTATTCACGAACTGACAAATCGCAACTCTTAAAAAATGTAATAAATTTAGAAAACATGAACCATGGCAACAATTGCAAAGTGCCAGTTCGAATCTTGAGACATTCGGCGAAAATTAGTAGTGTTGCCAATTTGAAAGATCGAATAATGGACGTTTAGTGCACATTAGAAGCAGTCCTAAATTCATACTGGTTAACTATAGAAATAAAATGAGCATAACATTGATTTTGGGGAAATTTGATATCAAAATTAGGTGTCAAATGCTATGGTTTTTATTTTTCAAACTTCACTTTATTTCAAAATGTCGGATTTCAAGATGGCTGCCGTCAAGGTTACCCTTACCGTATCGCTTCTGTCTAGGCATAATATGTATTACCAAAGTTTTTATCCACTTATTATCATTAATACGCGGGTTAGAAGCGGAGGTAAGGGACTTAAGCACGTAGTAAGTATAAACAATTAATATATCTGTAACTTTTCCCCAAATTGGCGTATCTTAAAGCTAAA